>NC_134476.1:49549182-49599182 GCF_964194025.1 Convolutriloba macropyga
TCATGGGTGTCCAATCATTGAGGAGGGGGGCTGGTTGGGAGTCAAGCTGTTGTGGGGGCTGTTCAAGGACTGGAGGTGAGAAATCAAAGTGCCAAAGGTGAAGGAGGGTGAAATGTGAGTGGCGAGGGAGTGGGTGACTGGCGGAGGAAGGGGTGGTTTAAGTATTAAAAGTCGCCTTTCACACCATGAATTTTTGTCATCCCAGAGCGGTTTCGGTGCATCTTATACTTGAAACATAGCCGGCAGGTTGCCGGAAAATAGCCGCGATAGACGCTTGTTGCGTACCATGAATTGAAACAACTAAAGAAACAAGATTGACAGATCGACCGCCAGCTTTTTAATAGACCACTAGACTTTTTGGGTTAGATTCGGACTGTCATTTTTATGAGACACATTTGCTCTTCAAGGAAAAAACCCTAATGAAGCTTTTCCAAAACTTAAATTCGATATTAAACTCAAGACTCTATTACTTAGGAATTAGGGCATATAAGTTTAACACTACTTAGATGCACACTATTGACTGTTAATTAGTAAATATTCATAAAATTTAAAGTTCCATAAGTGAGTTCAGAAGTCATTTTTTCTTGAGGTAGGTCACGCAATTGACCTCAAATCAGAAATGACGTCATGAACAAAAAATTTAACTGCAAAGCAGTAGAAGTCACTGTGAAGTCAATGAAAAAGTCCATTTCAAGAAGTCAGAGTAAGACGAAACAAAAATCTGTTAGACGTTAAAAGAGAAAAATAGGATCGCAATAATAGCCGCCTGGAATTGATGACGCGGCTATTAAAAAGCAAAGTAATGCCCTATTTTTTATGCACGCTGCGCGTTTCCAGATCAAACTGCTTTTGAGGACGAAAATATTAAAAGCCCAGAAGCGCCAGACAAAAAATTGGTTGTGCAAAAAGCATAAAAATACCTCAGGACTAAATTATTAGCTACAAACCTGTATATGTATGTAAATGTGTGTGTGGAGTAAAAAAAAATGTAGTCCCTTCAGCTTATTTTAAGTTCAGCTTTTAGCTTTTTTTATTATCTTTTTAATATATGCTATATCTGTGAATTTCTATTCCGTTATTTCCGCCTTTTTTCGCAGTTAGCACATGATCATATCAAAGATCACAAAACAAACGGAAAAAAAATCTTGACGACAAAGATATAGCTGGCAGATTGCCGGAATATCTACGAAATGAAATTGCGTGCCGTAACATACAGGAAGAAAACGATACAGAATTGAACCAGAAAATGTTATCACGGCCATCTCAAGAATTTTATTTCCCCCTATTGAGAACAATTTTTGCCTGCAAAAATGTTTGACAATGTTGAGGTTCCACTCCAATCCGCGGCGTAAGAGTCGTAAGCATTAACCACTCGCCTATCTGCGCTTTGTTTCAGTTTATTTAACAATGGATTTTGTTTTGGCAACAGACATAAATTCTAAAAGCGCGCACTTTAGGTCAGACAAAAACACGAAATTAAGCGCAAAAGACTTGCTAAAAATTTGAACAAAAGAATGTTCTAGAACAAATTTGAAACGAAGAGCGTCAGACGACGAAAAAAATATAGCAGGAAATGTCCTGAATTACAGTCCAAAAAACTAAACTGAGTCGTTAAATGATCTAATAATTAACATTCTTAAATTAACATAAAGCGAAGACAATCAACAAAGAGGTCTCTAGGCGTCCTTAGAATGAGTTACAACACAACAACCCTGTGGGAATTAATGACAAACAAAGTAAAAAAAAGATGAACCAAAGAAATTGGCAAAATCAAATTTTCTTTCAAAGTAAAAGAAGCTCATAAGTGCCTGCCAAAATTAACTGGTACAGAATATCACTTGAATAATCATTAATTGGGAATGAAACAGAAAAAAAAGAGAAAATTACAGATTTTTTTTGTTTTGTTTTTCAGTGTCAAAAAGTGTTCTAATTTAACGTACAGTTTGTACAGATTCTATAGCAATACCTATTTGAGCCTCTAAACTGAAAGCTAATAAGCTTAACACCAATGTCAGCTAGCAAACACAGTAATGAACTTCGATAGCCTAATTCAATATGACTTAATTACCGGGTTTTACCGGATTATCCGTTTCCCTTGATTTGGTCTTTTGACTTTGACAGTAATCATCATATTGCGTAATTCAATGTGTAAAAGAATTTAAAATTCTTTCAGTTGAAACAGTGAGCAAAGTAAGTCAGAAGTCAAACGTGAAAATCGTGACTTAATGCACATTATACATAACTGACTTAATGCACATTATACATAACTATACAAAGAATTTTGAAATAACAATAGAAAAACTGTCATAAAAAAACTGACAAAAACTGATATACCATCTGATAAAATTGCGTTTTAGGTGTGACTCAAATAAAAAATAGTAATAAAAAACCAGATAATATATGTAGGTTATAATTAAATATTAAAAATTGACAGAAAACCTCATGAAATGGGTTCTTGAAGAGAAAATCGTGGAAAGGGAAATGAGATGTTGACGGAGAAACCGAGAACTAATATTCTTCCTAAAAAATTCTCTACAAATGCTGAATACAATTTCCAAAATAATACGAGAAGAAAATGCTAATTACATTCTTTAGTACATCAGTCAGCCTAGCAACACTTGACGAAGTATTAAACAAAAATTATGAAAAGAAAAAATCGTTATTCATTTAAAGGAATCGCCCTGTTTAGCATCGAAGATTCTTTTCAAGCATCGTTCGTCGAACACTTTTTATAAGTTCTTCTGCTAGATCCGTCACTAATCCATGTAGCAGTAGCCAATTATCAAACGACTATAGTAAACTGCCAAGAAAAAACCTGAAATGGAAACTGTAATTTACTTTAGTGAATGGTGCCATATCTGGACTTGAAGGGTTAACTCATAGTAACAACAACTAAAGAAACGAAAAAAATGACCACAAAAAAGCACTGCGAGAAACATGAGGTCTGAAGAAATAGTCAAACAAAAAATCGGTAAACGTTTGCTCGAATTCGGAGAAAAAACTGCTCGAATTTTCTTCACAAAGACCTTAGAAATTATTTAACAACCGAAGCGAAAGAGGACCAAAACTGATTATACGCTAAAAAATTTATCAATAAAAAAATTGAACCACTGGTTGTTCCCAAAAGGTTTTTTCTACTAATTTAAACCAAAGACGAAAAGAAAAAATGGACAAAAAGTGCGAACGAATTATCTTGTGCACATTATCCGATCACGGTCCAGAAATGAAGTAAGTGAAATAGTCCGAAAATTAACTGAAAAGCTGAGAAAGATGTGCCCATCTTACACTTGAAAGGAATTATTAGACTCTGCAAATCTTTGTGGTATCAAAAAGAAAGTTACTTATTAATAAAGCATCAATCAAAAGTTATTTCTACAAAAAAAAGCAAAATACAAGTTAAATAAAATTGAGCCAAAAGGAAAAACGACTAAAAATCAAATTATCAAGTAAAAGAAGCTCATAAATGCCTGCCAAAGTTAACTGGTGCAGAATATCACTTGAAAAATCATTATTTGGGAATGAAACAGAAAAAAAAGAGAAAAAAATTACAGAGTTTTTTTGTTTTCTTTTTCAGTGTCAAAAAGTATTCTAATTTAACGTACAGTTTTGCTTGGATTCTAAAACAATACCCCATTCAGCCTGTAAGTTGAAAGCTAATAAGCCTAACACCAATGTCATCTAGCGAACACAGTAATGAACTTTGATAGCCTAATTCAATATGACTTAATTACCGGGCTTTACCAGATTATCCGTTTTTTTTATTTGGTCTTTTGACTTTGACAGTAATCACCATATTGCGTAGTTCAATGTGTAAAAGAATTTAAAATTCTTTCAGTTGAAATAGTGAGCAAAGTAAGTCAGAAGTCAAACGTGAAAATCGTGACCTATGTAAAACAAAAAACCGGACCGAAATGTAAAACAAAAAAAATATGGCCGGAAGAACGCCAGAACCGAAAAAAATTGAGCAATTAATCCTCGCTGACTTAATGCACATTATACATAATTATACAGAGAATTTTGAAATAACAATTGAAAAACTGTCATAGAAAAACTGACAAAATTGATATACCAACTGATAAAATTGAGTTTTAGGTGTGACTCAAATAAAAAATAATAATAGAAAACCAGATAATACATGTAGGTTATAATTAAATATTTATAATTGACAGAAAACCTCATGAAATGGGTTCTTAAAGAGAAAATCATGGAAAGGGAAATGAGATGTTGACGGAGAAACCGAGAACTAATATTCTACTTAAAAAATTCTGTACAAATGCTGAATAGAATTTCCAAACTAAAGCGAGGAGAAAATGCTAATTACATTCTTTAGTACATCAGTCAGCCTTGCAATACTTGATGAAGTAATAAACAAAAATTATGAAAAAAAAACCGTTATTTATTTAAAGGAATCGCCCTGTTTAGCTTCGAGGTTTCTTTTCAACCATCGTTCGTCGAACACTTTTTATAAGTTCTTCTGCTAGATCCGTCACTAATCCATGTAGCAGTAACAAAACATCAAACGACTATAGTAAACTGCCAAGAAAAAACCTGAACTGGAAACTGTAATTTACTTTAGTGAAAGGTGCCATATCTGGACTTGAAGGGTTACCTCATAGTAACAACAACTAACGAAACGAAAAAAAAATGACCACGAAAAAGCACTGCGAGAAACATGACGTCTGAAGAAATAGTCAAACAAAAATCGGTAAACGTTTGCTCGAATTTGGAGAAAAAATTGCTCGAATTTTCTTCACAAAGACCTTACAAATTATTTAACAACCGAAGCGAAAGATGACCAAAACTGATTATACGTTAAAAAATAAATCAATTAAAAAATTGAACCACTGGTTGTTCCCAAAAGGTTTTTTCTACTAATTTAAACCAAAGACGAAAAGAAAAAATGGACAAAAAGTGCGAACGAATTATCTTGTGCACATTATCCGATCACGGTCCAGAAATGAAGTAAGTGAAATAGTCCGAAAATTAACTGAAAAGCTGAGAAAGATGTGCCCATCTTACACTTGAAAGGAATTATTAGACTCTGCAAATCTTTGTGGTATCAAAAAGAAAGTTACTTATTAATAAAGCATCAATCAAAAGTTATTTCTACAAAAAAAGCAAAATACAAGTTAAATAAAATTGAGCCAAAAGGAAAAATGGCTAAAAATTGTTATCTATATGCGGCATTCAGTCAAAAAACACTTCAAACTCGAAAATCCGTTCATTGATTGAAACGCATGAAAAATTGTTCAAAAAACTTCTCTCGCACAGAAAACATTTGCTCACATGGCAACTTTACTCTCTTTCGCTTTTAGGTCAAAACGCCGTCTGAACGAATAGTACTTCCGGTAAAAAAAAACCTCAAGAAAACCAATACTCTTCTTCTAGACGTAAAAAAAGGAGAGCATCTAAATAATATCTGTTGAGAGGCTGATGGCGACTATTAAACAAAAAGGCCATTAAATTCAAACCTAATTAAAAAACGGTTTGGCCCTGAAAAAGAAGTAGATGTGCAAACAAAGAGAAGATCTCTAATTACGTCACAATCTGGTAAAGTGAACAAAATCCTTTTGAATCTCATACGCAACACACTTTAACAGATATTTTGTTTGACTTGCACTCGTCACATGGCAATTCAAATTTTCTCCACGAAGAAATGAAAACGTCTTCAATGATGCAAATGTCAGCAAACACAACCAGTCAGGAAACTCAAGAGTTAAACGTACAATTTCAAGACATCGTTAGTATACAATAATCGTTAAGTGATTGAAAAACATCGTAAAATTAAGTGTGAATAACTGCGGGCAAAATCTCAAAACCAAAAATTATGCCTATATCGGGTGTAAATTTCAGCAATGAGCTGATGTACTGTGAGAATTGATATAAACAAGCTGAAAAGAATAGAATTTCTTGTTTTTTAGGCTTTCTTAAACAGTTATTCTCTAGTCCAAAACCAAAGTTGTCTTGCAAGCTTGCAAGATTTTTGCAAGACTTGTGTAAGATTATACCTAATCATACATCATACCAAAAACTTCTAACTGCTGTCATTGGTTCCCAGAGTAATGCTATGATCGCAAACTGTTAGAATTTTTTTTTGAATGTCAGCACATTTTTAGCACACTTTAAAGTTAATTTTGGGGAACATTACTCGATCTTTGAATGGTCTGTATAGATATAGTTGTTATATGAGCGTGTCTGAATTTCTGAAACTTTTGATATCAATCCAAATTTGAACTAACCCTGTGAGGCTCATAATTAGGAGGAGGACACCAGAAGAACTCTTCCTCTTGTGATAGATCTCGCTCAGTAATGTCGCTCTAAAACATGAACACAAATTCAAATTTTCTTTCCAAGACTCCATTGGATCGCTCAGACCGTGGAAGCTTGATCGCTCAAAATAGTAGATAGAGGTCACCATCTGGTGCTCGTAACTTAGATAAGAAGCTTGAAAATTGAGCGTGGGAAAATTGGGTTAAAACGTTCAAATCAGTTACTTAAAAACATTACACAGTTTTGCAAATGGATTCCTACACTTGCTGCTGTTTTCGGTAATTAGGACTAGTTAATTATTCTTCTGAGCAGCTAAAAACCAGAAATAATACACTGCACTGATGAGATGAAACAACTATTAGAAGTTTCAAGACGAGATGAAACAACTATTAGAAGTTTCACGATGAGATTAAACAACTATTAGAATTTTTTTTACAAAAAAGAACATAACCGACTAACGTCAGAAGAATGGTTCCCAAAGAACTACTAGGGGATAGACACTACTGAATCCCGCTTCAGTGGGGAGGGGGAGGGTTTTAAGGGAACCGGATGGGGAACTGGGTAATAGGGGTGATTTTAGTGGATATTAAAGGGGTGATATACACTCTAAAAATATCTAGGTATATTTACCTGCAAAGTTTGTAGGTAAGCGAAATTTCAGGTAACAATACCTGCAAAATTCATTGAAAAAAATGATATGTGCATTTTACGTAGAATAAACTACCTAAAGTTACCTGCAAAATCAAAACCGACAGCAAAGCATTAGGTACGCATTTTTAACGTGAAAAAAACATTCGAAAACTCTGTTTAAAGTGAAGGTGCTATTTCTCATTGGATCAAAAACATACAAAATAACAAAATAAGACCGAGCAGTAAATAGAAAACTAGAGCACCAAATTAATACCCTGGCAGCTAAAACTTTTGCAGTTGAGAATTAGGTCTAATAAGATCCTCTTAACTTTTATTTTGGGTTTTCATGGCTATAATTGTTTCTTCACATAACAAAAGATGGGATAGTGATGTGGGAATGGTTACCGCAGAAGAGATTTCTCCTCATATTTTTTCCTGCAGTTTCTAAAAATTACGTCAAAATATCGTCAAAAAATGTCATATAACGCAAGATGGACTTCGTCTTAATTGAGTTAATTAAGAATGCTTCTAAAAGACAGATGTAAGTTGCTAGACTAATTCAAAGACCATTAATTTTTGTCCAACAACTCCATAACCAAACTTTTTCTGTTCTGTGTCGATAAATCTGAATCCAACCCCAGTCGACACCGGATGGTTATCTTGCAAGATCTTTCAAGAATCTTGCAAAAAATGGTTTTATTGCAAGATCTTGCAAGACGAATGGTTTTCTTGCAAGATTCTTTCACGACAAAGGGCTATCTTGAAGATTCTTGCAAAAGAAATAACTTAAAAAAAACATATAATTTTGGCTTGGAGTAAGGACAAAATTAAAGGAAATCATTGCGCAAGTGAACACTCAATCAATCAATAATTTGAATTTGTTGTGCAAAAGTATGTTTCAAAGAAAAACTCGCAACCGCGTGAAATTTTATTATCTCTGAGCATTACCTATGAACTTCCTCAAAAAACGAAATGCGCACTCAACTCAAAGATATACGTAGCCTAATTTGATGTAATTTTTGCACTGTTTACAAGGCCCCTCAGTCTTTTATTGGGAAAATTACAAAGGCAACTAAAAAAGAGCTTTGAAACCAAAACTGAGAGCTTTACAGTTGGGCCGATTTAGTAAACTTGATAGCCAATTGATTGCAATTAGAAAGCAAGAAAAATGATTCCAAGACATATGGTTTTGCAAGATTCTGCCAGATTCTTGCAAGATCTTTCAAGATAACCATTCGTTTCCGACTAGGGAAGCGCTCTGAAATACAATAGGCCGGTAAGTGCACAAAAGCAGAAAAGAAGCTAAGTGCACAATTACACAAAGCTTAACTCTCAATTATTTGAGGCGGGACATTTTTGGACCATCATGCCACATCGAAATTTGCAGGTAGAAAAACCTAGAAAAATATTTTTGCCTGTAAAATTCAAGTTAAATTTGCCTGCAATCTACCTAGAATTTGCAGGTATTTTTACAGTAAAAATTATCTGCAAATGAAATTTCTAGGAATTTCTACCTGCAATTTTTACATGCAATATCATAAATCACTTTACAAAAGCGAATTAGGTCGCACAATGAAAAGATGATGATAAGAAGGCTTAAGATTATGATGATGCCCATAGATGATCCATAAGAAGGCTTATTAGACTCACTAATGATGGTTGACTTTTCGGCTGCTGCGGAGCTTGGTTGCCTGCTGGATGCCAGTAGAAAACGTCCTCGTCTCCAGTGACGTCACGATCAGTTATGTCACTCTAAAACAACGAGAACAACGGGGCAAGGTTAATGTAAGTTAAACAGTTCAGATAACATTGAGCAAACTGGATTCAAATTGATTCCGGAATTTGAATTCTGTCAGATCCGATAAGACGCTTGCCAAAAATTTCTTTGGTGTAAAATCTGTTGATATTTCTTATTATTTGCTTATTTTGCTCACCTAAAAAGACCGTATAAAAATTTAGCCCTATTCTTTTGATTTTGCTCTTTTGACTTTGACCATATTCACTACATTATGTAATTCAGTGGGTGAAAGAAATTAAAATCCGTTCAGTTGAAATAGTTAATCAGATAAGTCACAGTCAAGCGTTATAATCGTGACTTGTGTAAAAACAAAAAACGTGATCACAAAGTAAAGCGAAATAAAAAACATAGCAGGACAAGTCCTGAAGTACAATCCAATGAACTGATTTAATTAATGACCCGACCATTAAATATTTACAGAAGAAATTGAATGAACTAATAACCCGACAAATGATATTGTTACAGCAACATGATATAAAGGAAGTCAACGAAGAAAGCCCTTGACCCTTTAGAAACCAAGTTTGGCAAAAAACTCTAAGCTCAATTGGAAAATTTTTTCAAGTGCTTAAGTGTTGTAAGAACTTTTAAAACATAAAAAATAAATAATAATTTTATGCGTTCTTAAAATGAATACATAATACAAAAACATTGCGGGAATCAATGACAGACAAAAGCAAAAAAGAGGCAAAACTGAAAAATTAGGTAAAAATCAGAAACTTTGAAAAACAATGACGCGAAATTTAAAAAAATTCTAATATCAACCAGCCGAAACCCTTATAAACATCATATCATAAACTTCGAGAGTCACAAAATAATTTTTAGCTGTTCTAATGGCTGAAACAGGATCAATATGACTACAGATAAAGACAAGACTCACAAATTCACTTAATCTTTTAAAAAGGAAATGGTATCCAAAGGATTAAAAACGTTAGCTAACAGTTGGACTCCAAAGTCTCATTTTTCGCCATACTAGAAGACTAATAAGAATATCCTGTTTTTTGTCAGACCAAGTGATAAAACCACAAGACAACCAAAAGACCGAAAAAGTCATGTTATTTTTTTCGAAAAGCAGATGTCAAAATCTCAAAAATCAATGCACTGAACTGAAGTGACAAAATAAGTTCACCCATTTTTATACGCAACCGATGAAAAATGCTATCAATGATATAAATGGGTAAAACAGCAATAAGTACAACAAAATTTAACTGCAGTTTTTCTTCTGAAATTGAAAAGCGTATTAATCAAAGAAAAAAGCAGCCAAAAACTGAAGCAGTTGATACAGTTAATTCGATTGTCCTAGGCAACATTAGCAACGGATGAGAATTGTCAATAAGGAGAGTAAAATTTAAGACGAACAAATTGAGCAAAAAACACGTAAATTTCAATGATTCGATAACAACGCTAGAAAAACAATGAAAGTCAAAAACAAAGAAAGAATCATCTTTAAACAGAAGCAATTAAAATGACTAAAATAATTCTTGATAGCAACCTATGGGATCTGTTCCTAAAGTGATTGAAAGACGAGACGACTAAAAGTAAAACAAATACTCCCAAAACAAAAAAAGTCATTAGAATACTCGTTCAACAAATAATGTCAAATTGATTAAATCCACTAGCCTTATACTCACTCAGACCGTTATTTATGTTCATTTGTGCCTCATTAGCAACCAGTTATTTTATTGTTAATGACAATTGATAATGAGAAAACAGAAGCAACACTTAAAAAAGAGCAACCTCTAAATTTCAGAAACATTTTATGACATCAATTAGTGCTAGAGTATTGGAAACAACCGATGAATTCAATGAAACACTTATGTCTCAAAAATAAATAGCAATCAAGAGATGAAATGCCGCAAACAGCAGTCAAATTGCCGCACGTGAAAAAAATGCTTTCGTAAATCAAATTCTTCTTCAAACACCATTTTTTTATTGCGCTTTAAAGGTAGTTTGAAACAAAATTAGGCCTCGAGTTTACTCGCTTTTGCATTGCCTTTACTTCTCCAGCGTGATAAGAGTTGTCACCTTTATTTAATTTACCGCTGACGTGAAGAAGCCGAAAAGAGCGTGCACAGATCTAAAAAAAACATAGCTGAAAGACTCCGAAATTAACTCGAAGTGGAATTTAATTTAAGCGCTACAAAACAACTAACTCAACTAGCAAAACTCTTTACTTAATTTTTAACTCAATTTGAGAAAAAAAACAGAGGAAACAAATTAGAAAGAAAAGGAAAAATGAAAACCTATTTCTGTACAGTTTTCGCACAGATTATCGCAACACCAATAAAGCTTTCGACAACAGAATGTCTAATATGCTAATACTCTGTCCTCTAAAAATGTGTATGGTCGACAAACATACCCAGCAAATTGTTGGAAAAAAGCTACCATTGAATCCCATAAACCCGATTGGGATTAAAAGGTACAAAATGAAGAGACCAACTTTTGTACAAAAGATAAAAAACGAATTATTTTGATGTTCTTCTGTAGTTAGATTTAATCCTGTTTCCTTTTAAGTGAACACAAAGGCTAGTAAAAAATACCAATGAGCATTAGGGATGGTAACTAAGGTTTATAGGAACGAAGTTGAAACAGCAGGCATATGTTTCATGGGCTTATCCCTTTTCTATATTGATTAGTTTTTTGATGCTGACTTTGTTGACTCTAGATTGTTTCTCACCATATGTTGCTCCAGATCAATCCAAATAGAAAAAGAGGAGAAAGAAAACTTCATGCAGAAGTACAAATAATTAATCAAAAATCTGTGAATCAAGTTAAAGCGAAACAACGTACTTTTACTCAAAGAGTTGAAAAAATAAGAGTCGCTATATTAATGGGCTATGAAGATGACGGGTGTTATTACAGAAAACTTAACAAGCGATACATCTCAAAACGCAGCAAGAAAACAATGACAAAATCTGAGAAACCTTTTAAAGAAAATAATGAAGTTCTTTTTTTGCAGGGTCTGAATCTACGTGTCTCAATTTCAAGACTTTTTAAAAACCAAGTCCTCTTGAAGCGTTGAGCAACTACCCAATTCAGTAGGCACTGAAAAACTACTTAGACAATAGAAAAACTACATAAAAACTCAGGAAATGATTTGTCTATTTTAAAAAAAAGCATTAGCCATCAAACCTCCAGCCAACTCTAATAAATGTACTATGAAAAAATACCCCAAAAGGCACAAAGAACAATTACTCGAAAATTGAAAAACAAAAAAATTAAGCAAAAAATGTTTAAATTTAGCCTGTTTTCTTCAACTAAAACAACTAAATCAGGTCATAAAGCAAAATTAACAGGGTTTGAAAACCCACATAAATACCAATTTCAAAAATAGCTCAATATTTCATAACCTAGCCGGAAGATTGCCGGAATAGCTGCAAAAGAAAAGACATGCCGCATAATAAAGATAGAATCAGACAGATTTAAATTGGAAAAAAAAATTGACGCCGCTCAAAAAGATAGGTAAAAAACATTCTGCGATAAATTAATAAAGCTTGCTAATTTTCATCCCGCAGAAGCCTCTTATTAGGGAGCTTTACTGCACATATAATTTCCTTTAACCTTGAACGAATTCAAATTAAATTTTAAAGTGCAAAAATCATTTTACTGAGTGAGGTAATTCACTTGTGATCAAAATCTAATCACGCAAAAAACTTTTGCCAAAGAGAGTGAGAAATGACGTCACGCCCGCTAACGCCGTTAGTGAGAGGAAGAAGTCGTATAGAAAAGTTGATTTTTTCAGCTTTGCTGTGTGAGCAAATGTAAAAAGTGCGCCAGAAGACGATACAAAAAAACATAGCAGGTCGGTCAGTCCTGACGTACAAATCAAAGAATTTTTATTGTCTAGCAAAAAATTAGATCGAGAACGGAATATGAGTGAATGTGTAAGACCATTACTATAAAGTCAGTTCAAACAAACATTAAAAAGGAAAATCAATGTCAAAATGACGCATGTGAACAAAAAACCACCAGCGAGAAGGCGAATTTTTGTTCAAAACCGTTTTCTGCCTCTACTTCAAAATAGAGCGAAAAAATATCACGCCGCAAAACCACTCGCTTTTTCGCTCCGTTTCCTGTTTTGGTATGACCAAAACCACTACTCCAATTTGCCAATTTGACTTTAAAAAATGTGAAAACTTGTGAACAGATCTTAAGAAAAACGACAGCGCCCCAATACAATTCAAAATCTTTTACAATTCAAAACCAAGAGCACCGCAATATAGCTCCCCTCGGCTTACAACTTCGCAGCTATAATACAACTTTAATGTATGATTTTGATAGTCAATAACGCTTTAAACAAAACATAGCTGGCAGGTTGCCGAAAAATAGACCACTAGTCTTTTTGGGTTTGATTCCAACTGTTATTTTTATGAGACACAATTGCTCTACAAGGAAAAAACCCTAATGGAGCTTTTTCAAAAATAATTTTTGATATTAAAACTCAAGACTCTCTCTTTTACTCAGAAATTAGGGCAAATAAAGTTGGCACTACTTAGATGCACACTAATGAGACCCTTAATTGATAAATGCTCATAAAATTTAAAGTTCCATAAGTGAGTTCAGAAGTCATTTTTTGAGTGAGGTAAGTCACGCAGTTGACCTAAAAGCAGAAATGACGTCACGAACGCAAGTTTTATTTGTAAAGCAGTAAAAGTCACTGAAGTCATTGAAAAGTGATTTCCAAGAAGTCAGGGTAAGACGTAACAAAAATCTGTTAGACGATAAAAAAAAATTAGGAGCGCAATTATAGCCGCCTGGAATTGCTGACGCGGCTATTAACAATAACTTGTTAACATGGTTTATAACAACCACTTTTCTCAGAAAGTAAATCAAACACAAAAGAACTGCTTTGAAAACGCCACAATTGATCAAAAATCTTTCACTAGCTTAGCAAAATTGTTTTGCACCTATTTTTCTCGCTCTATCAAAACCCCAGTACAAAATGGAAAATACTCTTTTGTCTCTGCTCTTCAATTCGTTCAGCTGTTTGACCTGAACACTTAGTTTTCATGTGCCGCATTGACTTTTACATTCTGTTTTAACTTCACTCCAAAAACTTATCGATAAAAAAGACTCTCCAGCAATACTCCTCTTCGAATCGTAAAAATAAAGCACGCCAATATAATCCAAATACGTTGGGTTGTAAAAAGGAGGGCGCCTAAATAGGAGGCTGACGGCGGCTATTATAAAAGAATGTGAACTCTGCTGTCTTTTCTTGATTTTTTTAAATTCCAGGGAATTCTTATAATCATAAGAACTGCAAAAAATTAACGGATCTTTTCCGTTTGTGCCCCCCCAGTACGTTATGCGCCCCCCAGTTACAGAGCACGTGTCATTACATAGTAAATTACTATTCAAATATATTGCACGTGCGACTGGGGGGTGCAAATAATATGCGCCCACTAAGCGGGGGGGGGGGGCACAAACGGAAAAGATCCAAATTAACTGGTTAGTTGGCAAATTGTTGCATTGCCTGCAAGCTGCAATAGTTTATTGCAATTTTGCTCGACCGACTCGAATTGACTAACCAATGATGACTGAGTCATATCAAGAGAGTAGAGAGATGGTAGAGTGCTGTGTTGCGGGTGTCCATATAATGAGTCTTCACCAATCGTATAGTCCCGATCACTTGCCTCAGCTATGCCACTCTAAATAAGTCCAATGATATGCAAATCATTTTTTACACTTTTAGAAAGGTGCAAATTAATTTTGATGACTAAAGGCATGTAGTTTTTTTCAGTACAATTCACTCTTCACGACTTCCACCGTATTTCTTGTAGAAATCTAACAACTATTGCCAGAAATGTTGATTTTTTTAACAATGAAGTTTTATGAATCCGCAACTTGGGAGCATTTGGGTTAGACAAGATAGAAGCGGAGCACTAAAACCATGCATTGCTTTGTTCATACATGTCTGAAATCATTTATTTTCATCTGGAGGTGTGTTGGGGAAAAATGGTGATGGGATGCGGATAGATTTTACTGATTTTTCCGGAACTAAAATGCGCCCCCAGTTACAGAGCACGTGCTATTACGTAGTAAACCATCATGTACAAAGATGGCACGTGCGTCTGGGTTTGCAAATAATATGCAACCACTAAGCGGGGGGGGGGGGGGTTGCACAAACGGAAAAGATCCGATTTTCTATTCAATTATCTTGAGATGCTTACAAGTGCTGGCTCCCATGCAGTGTTTTCTTCTGAATCTGCGAGAAGGTTCACCTAAACGGAATTAGCATGTTTTTATACCTAGAGACTATAAGCTTTAAAGCAGAACACTTGAATTCTTGGAAATTGTATCATTAACCTTTCAACACCAATCTAATGGGCTGTGTATTCATTAACACAAACAAAAAAGATTAGTCGTATTACAGAGAAAATTTCATTTAAAAAAACTTTAAAAAAATGAAAAAAATTTTTAGTTAGTTCGACCGGTGTCGTAAAAGAAGCTCAATCTTTATGAGTTAAAATTTTCACGGAGTTTTTTTTCTTTTCAATCCACATGATCACAATTACGCTATCCCTTTCTTTAGCGTGCTCCTTATTTGACATATAAGAGAGTCAAGTATAGGAAAAATTTTGAATCTAATTAGAATTTCAAGTCACCTCAGTTCGCGTGGCAGAAAATTCCAGTCTTGTGTAGACAGTCGCGCAAAAAAATAGATTTTAGGGTCTTGGGAAGAGAATTTTCGTTTTCATGAAAAGTTCTTTCATTTTGTTTTATATATTTTGTTCTAGTCACCGGAGGATTTCCATATTATTGTTAAAGTGCCGTTTAAGCTCTATCAAAACAAATTGTTGAATTAAAATTGTTGAACTAAAAAAAAACAATTTTTGGTTAATTATTATTTGGTGGTTTATTGCGTCAAAAGCGCAGAATAAAAATAGAAAGCCAACTGCAACAGGTTCTGTCTGGTCACATCTATGCCTAACAAATCTGTTATATAACCCTAGTCGTAAAAAAAGTTAATCTTGCAAGATCTTGCAAGATTATCTTTTTTTTTGGAAAAAAAATTGTCTCCAAAAATGGAAATCTGGTTTTTGGCTACCTGCTTGTAACCAGTTTCCGAAATCGGAGCTTCTTTTTTTTAGACTTGACTTTTTTGGGAAAGAAAACGTTCACTTTATGTAAAAAATTATTTCGCATGAAACTGATTTATCGTTCACTTAGGGACAACTAGACAACTCCTATCAACACTGGAATTGAGATATGAACTCTTTGAGTCAGTCCAAATTGCTGCCGTGTGCATCATTTTTCTGAAGACACTAAAAAAGTAAATGTTTATAAATTTTTCTTGATTCGATTCTTCAGTAGTGTTTTTTGTAAACGAGACATCGTTCAACAAAATAGTGTATATTTCTGCCGCATTGCAAGATCTGGCAAGACTAATTTTTTTTGAAAATATCTTGCAAGATCTTGCAAGATTAACTTTTGGTCGCGACTAGGGAAAAGAAGTATTTGACTAACATTTTGCAAAGCCAAATTGAATTAGGCTCGTTCAAATTTCTTTTATTGTTAAGGTGTTCCTTGTTTGGTATTTTATGGCAATTTCTACAAATTGTTTTCGAACTAAGAATATAAAGTGGGACATACTTTTTTGAGACATACTGGGACAACAAAAGTTTAGATCCACTTGTTAATGAAAAAGAATATATTTTTTGCTAAGATTGTCACTGAACCTCTCATTGCTCACGGAAGTATGCTAGACGGGCCGATTGGTTTAGTAAATGCAAGCTAACTAAATTCTTAGACACATTCTGTTTTTGCAAAAATAACGGAGGAAACAGTCTCTATTTCCTTTAGGCCCAGTAGAAGAGGTGTTCTCCTGACGGTGTTAGAATCTCCCAACTGCGAAAACTGGAGACTCAAACCATTAATCAATCTTTTCTTCAAAGTTATGTAATCACCAAAATTGTTTTCGAACAGAAGATTTGCGTTAACATTTGCTGAATGCTTGTTTTTTCTGTTCACATTCAATCTTTCACTTGGATCTCCTGTCGGAATGAAATGGGAGATACAAAATGATTAAATTTAGGTGATTTGGAAAACCTTTTCCGAAAAATTATAACAGCATCATTTATATATAATCCCTGTGACACGGCCAAAAACTAAACAAAAATTTTTTGTTTTTATATTTTTCCGCGAGGTACGGTTTTAGAAAAAGTGTTTTGGGCTCTTTGGACGGGGAAAAACGCAAAATGAGCAGATTAAATTGGACTATGATAAACCGAATTTTAGACAGAAATGTCAGATATTTCGTAATCATATATGTATTTTCTATCATTCATTTTAGGTACTTTTATCACTTCTGGAAATTTTATACACTTAGACCGTTTTGAACTATTATAGTTTCTGGATTTGTTTTTCATTTTTTCTTCTATTGCTTTGATGCTAATATGTCCGCTAAGCATTATCTTTTTCTCTTCTAATATAGCATTATCATTATCAACCACCTGTACATCCAAGTAAACATCTGTCCTCAAAGTTTGTTCCTCCTAGAAGGCGAGTTTGTTGGATTACTTCATTTTCTTAATACTATTTGATTGTTTTGTTTCAACCCATTTGCTTTCAAATTCGCTTCTAATATTTCTTAGGTGGCTCCTGAATTTCGGTGAAGAATGTTTTGTGATCAGCAATAAGACGCAACCCCCCCCCCTTCTTATATTTTGACCCATTGATTGTCACATTGGATTTATACAAAGTTTTCCTTGACATCTTTGTTACATTTTCAGTGATCCAAATATCTTCAAAACGTTGCGCATTCTGCAAATGTTTATTAGGCAAATAATTTTTTAGTTGTTTTTTTTCTGTAGTATTTCTGATTTAGCTGAGATAAGTTTTAAAAATGATATTGCAATACTCTTTTTGTATGTGTATGCAATTACGGCGCAATTAAATGAATGACAATGCAACTATTACTAACTACTCTTGCCAGGTCCCGTTTGGCCTGCCTGATAAACTCTCTGGACTCTTCACTCACATCTCTCTCTGGTGGAGGTGGAGGCATCTGTCTTTCCTCCTTCAATGAAACTCATTCTGATCAATTTATAGCCATAAGTAACTATAATATATTTGTTATAAAAATGGGACATTACGTTTTACCAAGTGTCACTTGAATGCACAAAAAAAATTCTGCGATTTTGTTTTGATTTAGTCTGTTCAAAATCAACGAACCCAATAAAGTTATACTGAACATAAATTCCGACTGCAAAATGTTAAACGACTCTTGAGATGCAATGTTTCGGAACTGAAATCGGTTGTTACATTTAAAGTGATCTGTTACAGCGCTGAATTGATCCAAATGCTATTTCTTTGGCTTATTATATGTATCCGTAGCTTAATTTTGTAAAAGTAACCGATGAAAATAATTACTTTGGAACACAACGCTAAGACACAACCAAGTAATGTCGTGCAAATTGCTCAAAAAGGAACGAGGGGTGAGTGGGAGGCGGGGTTGATTGAGTGGGAGGTTAAGAGCCGTCGTTTACACCATGAAGTTACCTCAAAACAGTTTTGTTGAATCGCCCGTTTATCCCGTTTTTGAGAAGGAGAAGTCAAATGGGTCAGACGAAAAATCGGCCGAGCGAAGGATCGCATAAAATGATCATAGGAATAACACAATTGCTGCAATCTTTGTTTGAGAGCAATTAATGATCTTAATAAATACTGTAATCTCTTGAATTGGACCATGATGAAAAAATATGAAAAACTTTATAACGAATATAATTTTGTGAACTAAAAAGGACCTAAAAACGCAACGCTCAGCCACTTCACAGAAATTGATACAAAAACTAAAACTGAAACACACCCAGAATATTGGGATTCCCGTAACGCAGATTGGGATTAAAAGAACAAAACAATTGGAAAAAAACTGATTGACTTCGGAAAACTTTTTCAAAGTGCAAACTATTTTCATTTCAATATCTTGTTAGAAATACTCCTGTTACTCAATGGGAGGATACAAAAGCTTGTATCAATACCAATAAGCAATAGAGATGTTACTAAAACTTATAAGAACAAACTTCAAGTAGCGGGCATGTAATATTTGACTTCAATGTTTATCGTTTTTCTATATTTTATCCCTTTTCGTGATACTGCTTATGTTTTATTTTAGAACATTTTACCGTGCAACTGCTGTTTAAAAGCATTTTGATCAAAATCACTTCTCCGATTTGACTTCAAAAATCAGAAAAAAGTGTGAACCGATCTTCTTAAAAGAATAGGCGGACAAGACCTTAACTCCAATGTAGAAAATTTTCAAAAACTAAACAAAAAGCTAGACTTAAAATGGATTATAAATAGATCTGAGAAAACATCTAGAGGTAAAATCCCTTCTAGAAGTCAAAAAAGAAGTAAAAACCGAAGTCATATTTTAACATGTAAACAAAAAACGACAAGCGAGAAAACGGAATTTAGTAAAAAATTTAACGCCTTTAAACCGAAGACTTTTTTGCTCCACCCCTTGTTTTGGCTTGAACAAAATCAACAATTCAAACTGACTTCAAAAATCATAGAAAAAATGAGCAGATCTTCAAAAACATAGCCGGCAAAATACCGGAAATGACCGAAGAAGGAAGTTGACCACTCTAACTCATATAAGGCCTATCCTACTTAATAACACAAATCATTTTAACAATGACATGTGAATAACAACAAAAAACAACAATGAAAAAACATCTGACCAGACAAGACGAAGAAGTATCTAATAAAATTTGCTTTAAAAGAAGTTTAAAAAACGTTCAATTTCCATCTAAAAAAGTTCAAGCAGAGAAAACTGAGGCAAAGGAAAGTAAATGAAGGACACAAACACAAAAAAAAACATTTTTTTTTCTGTAAAATTTCAAAGATTAAAAATTTGCTAAAATACTACTTCAAAACAAATATTTCAAAGAACTAGAATTTTCACTACTACCTCTGGACAATCATCCAAAAATCGAAGGAAGCAAAAGAACACAAAACAAACAGAAATTTGTATTGTATTTTTATTTAAAAAAGACCAGTTTAGCATCCAGTGAATTCCAAACGCACCAATTGAAAAGCTCTGAAAAAAAGATTGGACAGTAAAAAGAAGCAAAAAGGACAAAAGTAGGAGAAATAGGTGTACATAAGCAAAAAAAATTTGCAAAAACGGATTAATACTAACATCAAAACATTCGAAAAGCAGCAAAAACGAAATTGAACAATAGACATCCCCAATTGCTACGCAAGTTGAGAAACACAAAATAGTTTAAAAACAACTAGAAAAAGTAAAATCTAGCAACCCTTATTATTGTTTTTGTTTTAATAAAATTCTTTTGGAAAATACGAAAAAAAATCACAAAACTATAATGTCAGTTTATTGTCAAAAATTGGTTTAATACCAATAAAACTGTAATCATTTGGTATGTAAAATGTTCTTTGTTGATAGGCGTCCATACAAAAACCACACAATGCACTAAAACAAAACAGAGGGCTTTAATTTGCGTAAAATTCACCAAATACCTGAAAAAGTCTGTGATTTGGTGTAAAAATCATTTTTATTAACAAAATTTTTAAAGCAACTCTCTCAAAAAAAAAACTGAGAAATAAAGCAATATTATAAAATTCTCAACTAAAAATACAGAAAACGCAATTTTAGAAAGCTGTCCATGGACAAAAAACTCCGATCGCAGACAGAATTTGTTTTTCACACCTCAATTTCTTGATCTGTCAAAAAGACTGACATGAACAAAAAGTCACTCTGCTTTCACCCCAATCTTCAATTCCGTTCAGCACCCAAACACCTCCAAATGTACTTCGCGCGTTTCGTTTCCGGACTCAAAATTCACTCAAACGAAATTGAATTAAAAAAATGACCTCTCCAATACGCCTCTTCGAGTTATAAAAAGGTAGCGCCCCTATACAATTCAAATTCTTCGAATTTTAATTTCAAAAATTAGTGAGCGCAATAAAAGCCTGCTGAGAAGTTGAGGAATTCTATTAATTACAGGTCATATAAATTAAAATCTGACATGGCCTAAAAATTTCCGAACTTTCAAAACAATATTTCAATGAACAGGTCATATCAAACAAGTTATCTATAACAGGTTATTTAAAACAGGTCAGTTGTAATATTTCAGTGAACAGGTCATTTAAAACAAAATCTGACATGGCCTAAACAATTCCGAACTTTCAACTGATTTTTCTGTTACACTACTACTTCTGGCCAACCATACACCAATACAACACATTGCCAATTTATACAATAAAAAAGCGGAGGAAGCGAAAAAACAGAAAAAGTTCGAAATATGTATCGTTTTTTATTCAAAAAGGCCAGTTTAGCGTCCAGTGACTTCCAAAAGCAACACTTAAGAATTTTTGATTAAAAATTGGACAGTAAAAAGTAGCGAAAAGGAAAAAAGAAGGAGAAATAGGTGAAAATAAGCAAAAAATTTGCAAAAACGAATTAATACTTACATCAAAACATTCAAAATGCAGCAGAAACTAAATTCAACAATAGACATCCCCAATGTCTACGCAAGTTGAGGAACACAAATTAGTTTAAAAACAACTTGAAAACATACCCAGCAGATTGCCGGGAAATAGCCGCCGTTGATTCCAATGAGCACTATCGGGATTGAAAGAGTAGAAGATATTGAAAAAAAATTTTTGTACAAAAACACTTTTTAAGTCCGATTTACTTTGATGGCATTTCGTAGTTGAACATAACGTACTTCTGTTTCTTAGAGAGAGGCTACTGGGGCTACTATCAATACGAGTAAGCATTAGAGATGGTAACTAAGACTTATAGGAACGACGTTCAAATAGCGGGCATCTAAAATTGGGCTTTGTGTTTATCCCGTTTTCAATTTTTTATACTGACTCTGTTCATTTTGTGTTGCTTTGCTGAGCACCTGATGTTCAAAATCACTTTTAGCAGAATGAGGGAAGTGAGAAACTAGACTCGAGAAGTCAAAAAAATTTTCACGCAAAATGTTGAAAAAGCGGAAAAATGAGGTAAAGCAAAACATTTTTTGTTCGACGAAGTAAAAAAACATAGCAGGACAAGTACTGACGTACAATTCAAAGAATTTTCATTGAATCAACAGAAAACTAGTCCTAGAACGGACTCTGAATGGATTGGATAAGCCATTTAGAAAAAAAACCGATCCAAAAAATCGAAAAAACAGTAAAAATCAAAGTGAAATTGCCTCATGTGAACAAAAAACCACTAGCGAGAAAGCTATTTTTTGTTCAAACACCGTTTAATAACTCTACTTTAAATTTAGAGCAAAAAAATTTCACGCCGTAAAACCACTTGCTTTTTCGCTCCACTTCTATTTTCGGCGTGACCAAAATCACTACCCCAATTTGACTTCAAAAATCATGAAAATGTGTGAACAGATCTTAAAAAAAACATAGCCGGAAGAATTCCGGAAACGACTCGAAGGAGAAAATTGCCCATACTTATGACTAAACAACTAGAACAATCATTGTGAACCCTGAACCTCCACAAATGCCATAAAAAATTAAGGAAGAAAAGAAACGGCATTCAAAAACAAATTGAACAAAAAAAACTAGAAAAACTTCAAGAGGGTTTTAGCAGAACAGGGAAACATAAAGCCGAGAAAAGTTCCTTTGCAACTAGAGCAATAAAAAACTAGCAAGACAATGGCCAAGTCATAATAGGTTAAGAAACTTTTCTAAGAATTTTTTTTTTAAAAAAAAGAAAAACTGCAAAGGAAAAGAAAAATGGTTTAAAATATCTCAATTTTTCTGTCAATGTTCCTCAGAAAAAAATGATTTATTCCACGAAAACTTTAGTCACTTGGTATATGATTATTCCTTAAGTAACACTCTTCTATTCAAATCCCATTTAGAGCATTAAAACAAAAAAAAACAGGCAAAAAATCATTAAATTTCGTTTGAAAATCAGCAAAACAGATCAAAAACCTCCAAATTAGCATTTAACTCAAATTAACTATTTAAAACCTTCATTTCGTATCAAAACAAACCTAAAACTAATACAAAATTAGAATCAAACTTCATAACCATCAAAAGTTGCAAAAAAAACAGCTTTTAAAAGCCGCTTGGAGAAAATTTTTTCGCACATCAATTTATCGCTCTCTCAAAAACAATGGTATGAACAGAAACCACTCTCTTTTCGCTCCGCTCTTCACTTTTGTTCAGCGCCAAAATCACTCCAAATTTTTTCACGCGTTTCATTTCCCGCTTCAAAAATCACTCCAATAAAATTGATTAAAAAAGGACTTCTCCAATACTCCGCTTCGAGTCGTAAAAAGACAGCGCCCCAATACAATTCAAATTCTTTGAATTGTAAAAAAGGAGCGGTATAATAGCCGGCTGAGAAGATGAGGGCGGCTATTAAACAAAAACCACTTTTCACCCCATTTTTCAATTTCGTTCAACAACCAAACCATTCCAATTTTTTCCTGAGTTTCAATTCCGGATTCAAAATTCACTCAAATGAAAAAAGTTGCTTCTCCAAAACACCTCTTCGAGTCGTAAATAAACAGCACCTCAAATTCTTTGAACTTTAATTTTAAAAAAAATAATGAGCGCAATAAAAACCTGCTGAAAAGATGAGGTTGGCTATTAGTTACAGGTTTCTTAAACAAAATCGGACATGGCCAGCCGAATAATTATTTTGTCGAAAACCGATTGGTCTATGTTTGTTCCAGTTTCGAAAAATTTTTGCAGTTCTTACTCTCAATCCAAAAAAAAATAGTTAGATCCTAAAATAATTGGTAGAATCCTTATGTATTGAGCTCAATTTTGGTGTTGTAGAAACAACTGAGCATGCTCTGTTGCACTCAATCTAGGTTACAGTTTAAAAACGCAATTACATTTAGGAACACATGAGTACGCATAATTAAAACGAGTTGCTTCGTATCTCATGTGATTGTGGAACCTTATATCAGACAATATCATTTAGAACTGATAAAATTTCAGACATATCATTATTATACAGACCTAGGATCTTTTCCGTTTGTGCCCCCCCCCCAGCTTAGTGGGTGCATATTATTTGCAACCCCCAGATGCACGTGCAATATTTTTACATAATGATTTACTATGTAATGACACGTGCTCTGTAACTGGGGGGAGCATAACGTACTGGGGGGCGGGGGGGGGGGGGGACAAACGGAAAAGATCCCAGACCTATGTCAAGACAAGATCAATTTTCTAAAAGTTCTCACATTACCGTAAAACTTTCATGCCTAAAGAAACAAAGTGGTTAATCACCTGAGGATAATAATAGCCGCTCAGTTGTCCACAATGGGACATTTGGCCTTCGGGTGTTCCTTCAAATGTCATTGCATGTTCTGGCCCCCAATCCAAATCTACTGGCTTCTCAGGTTCAGGCTGTTGATTTTGAGCAATCTAAATATTTACCACAAAAAGAGTGGTGAACAATTTCAGATAAACAATTTAAATAATTTCAGTTGAAATTCTATTGATTCAAGCAACCGTTTTTAGAAAATCCCTTAATAAACATAGAATCACTAAACAGCCTCCCCAGCTTGAACTCGAAAAATCAAAGAAAAAAATTGCAATGACATATATGTTAAAAATGGGCCCTAAACCTAAAAATCAAAGCCAACACCTGACTGCTTGGATCAGGAACAAGTTAAATGAAACCGACCTATGTCGGTCTAATTATTCTCAAACTACCGGCGAGCCGTTTCCTTTGGTAGAAGCCAGCTGGGGATCGAAACAAATAACGAACTGAGTTAATGTAGCAGCTGATCAAAGCAGTATGTTAAAGCGATGTAAAAAAAACTATGTTTTTTTAGTTTTTAGAAACGTCAGATAGTTTTCTTTTCATTTCACTTGACTAGCTCTATCAAATACAGACATCATTTTATTATATTTTTTTCTGAATTGTAATTTATGTTAATGGGAAACCTAACTCCCATTTTGACCGTAATCGTAACAAGCTTTTTGAAAAAAAATGAGTCTTTTGAGATCCAGTAAATTGTCATGCAATAATACTCTTAAGTTTGAAAAAAATGGGCATCGGCTTGCATTTTAAAACAAGCCTAAAATTGGCAAAAATTTTTTAGCAAAATTTAGCAACTTTCGGTATGGAATTACCGAAATTATTTAGAATACCATTTCACCAAAAGGAACAACACGACGATCTATAAATTTAGAACCTTTTCATAAAAGTGAAAAAAAAACTTTGTAATCAAAACCTAAGCTCCGATACAACCTGTTATAAAGTGTAGTCGAAAAATGCGTTCATTCGAAAAATGCGTTCAATCGATCATTGGATTAATTCATTCTATTAACAATGGCAGAAAACGCAGAGCTTTAATAGAAGTAATAAAATATGAAAAATTAAAGGCGACACAAATAAACAGGCCGCAATTTGAACTAACTAGGTAAACAACTTTTTATTGATGCGAATCTATTAAAACTAACTCCAATAAAAAAAATCTTGCAGAGTAAAAACACATAAATTTCTAAATATACGTCTAAAACGGTTAAATGAACTCAAAATAACATCTGAAAGACTAATCACCCTCAAAATTGTGTTTAACACTCCCAACCGATCAATTGATTGCAATTAACCATTTGAAATGATAATATTGAAACTGCACATAAACTGCTTTTAAACAAAACAATAACTCTTCTCTGTGCAAAAACAACTCTATTAACTCAAGAAAAGGTTTTTGACGCCTACATTTTCTCTCTCTCTCTCTCTCTGTCTCTGTCTGTCGCAGAAAAAGACTTATGAACACAATGAACAATAACTCTATCTCTTTTTACTGTTGTTCAATAGATTGGCTGAAAGTATAGTTTTAACTGCCGGCATTGATTTTTTCATGTTGTTTCAGTGACACTTAACCAAATCAGAAAAACTTAGCAAAAGTTTTAAAAGACGAGGGGTCAAATTCTACGAACCCTTCATATCATGAATTTTTGTCTCATAAACTGCTTCGGAGAATTGCGTGTTTAGAATAGAAACTAATGTACCAAGAGGCTCTAAGGAAACTGAATGACCTCTGGTTTCCATCTGTTCATTCCAATTTTGGGGACTAAATTTTAACAAGGTCAAAAGAAAAAATTGATCAATCGAAAAAACTCAATAAAAAGACTGCTGCACTGAAATAATTGCGACAAACTTTCTTTGAGAGCCATAAAAAACTTACTTCGAAAAAGCAATTTAAGTGGGATGTTGCAAATCTTGGGTCTCTCCAATTATAGCCCCCCGCTTAGTTTTTAGGTGACCTACACCCCCCATCGTAGTAATGGGGGGCTATGAATTCATGGGGGCTATAAGGGGAAAGACCCCAAATCTCTGATTACGCCCTTCACACCATGAAAATTTGTCCATTAATTAGTTTTGGTGAACAACAGAATTAGGTACAAGTGAGCCGTAAGGCTCTAAAAGAAATCAATGCCTCCCATTTTAACCAGTCTATGACGTTTTTGAGAACGAAAAGAAGTCGAATGGTAAGTCAAAAAACCATCAGGTGAAATTTAAATTGATATCACAAAAAATTGCATTAAAAGAATAGCTTGACTAAAATATTTGTTTAAAATCTTTGTTCTGGATCGATTAATAACGTTCTACAGCATTTTTTAGCATCGTTTAACTTATCAAGTTGTTTGAATGAAACAATATGATCTTAACCGACTAACGTCGGGCGAATTGCTCTCAAACGAACACCGAGCAGTTGGCTTAGTCAGTAGCAAGCCACGGCTTAGAGAAGCTAGTTTTAGCTTAATTGAAGTGACGTAAAGTGAGGATAATATAAGATGACATCACGCCACATCACAACAGCTGAAAAACGATATCAATAGAAGAGTTAAGGAAAGAAAGAGAGAGAGAGTGTGTGTGTGTGAGAGATAAAACGTGAACAAGGTAGAGAAGGAATGAAACCCAAACGACAGATAGAGATAGATAAATTTATTTTTTTTCGATGAGATTCGACTGCAGCCTCTAGTTTTTTAGTCTTGTTAGTAATTAAATAATATTGAAAAAAAACGGGAAGTGCCAAAATTCAACAGTTTCCAAATTTCGCTGTGAAAAGATAATCAAAACCATTTTTATCTCTGGAGTTGTTCTGTCATGAAAGCCGTCTCAAAGACTTGAAAATCTTCGTCGGCCAGTAAAGATTGTTAAAATCAGAAATTGGACAAAAACCAAAAGTCTTCATTTATTTTTAAAACGAAAGCAAATTTTAACAAAATCTCGCTAAAATTTGTGATATTAACATCTTTAGAACCAATTCATGGTCTTAAGAGAATATGAAGTATCTCAATTACAATCCTTAAATTTTTGGCTCATAAAGATCCGTTGACTTGAAACATAATAATTTGTCAATAATTGGAAAAAAAAAGTTTTATCAAATATTGCTAAAACTTGAACCATTAAGATATTGATAAGCTTTCCATTAACTCAACAAACTGTGCAACAGCTTACTATCAAAACTCGAAGGATGTCCCTGGGCGCCCGATGCAGGAAAAAAACCAAAAACAATAAAATTTTCACAACAAAAGCTTGGAAAACTTGCAAAAAACGTTTTAAGAAGTTGCTTAAATTCGTTATATTGAAATCTCCAAAAACATTTTATTAAATCTGGAAACTAGTATTATTTTATCAGTAATCTATTATTTCCCTGATACAAGAAAAATATCAAGAAAGATTGGAAAAAACTTGAAAAATTTTAAACAATTGCTTCCAATCGTATTATTCCAATCTCGAAAATTTTCCCATTACATCTAGAAACTATGTAGTAACTATTATCAAACCCTAGAGAAGATTCCTTGGCTCCTGAGGCTTGAGAAACTTAAAAAAAGACCATCAAAATCAGTTTCATCAAAAATTTGCTGGAATTTGTAATATTAAAACGTTCAAAACTATTCCATTGCCAATAAACATTTCAGTATTTTATTTAAACCCTTAAGGTTTTCTGACCTCTGAGGTTTAAAAAACTTGAATAATGACAAAAAAGTTGTTGAAAAATGCTAAAAATGAAGTTGAACTCTTGAAAAACATTGCATTACCTCTACAAACTGTAGAGTAACCTGTTACTTAACCCTAGAGGAGCTTCATTGGCTCTTGAGGCTAGAGAACCTTAAAAAATGACAATTTTCAAAATATTGAAAAAATTGATTGTTTTATCAAAAATTGCTTACATTTGTGGTATTAAAAAGTTGCAAACTTTTCCATATCCAGTTAAATATCACTGTCTTGCCTTTCTAATGTGTTATTGTCCAAAACTAGATCAGGATACGGTTACCAAATCTGACAAAATTTTTCGAAAAACTTGAAAAAAATTGAATGTTTTATCAAAAAATTGCTTAATTTCTGTGGTATTAAAAAGTTGAAAACTTTTCCATGCTTTATAAAAATTTTTCAGTAACTTGTTGTAAAGATCCTAAGGAGTTTTTCTGACCCCTGAGGGCAAAAAACCCTGAATAATAACAAAAAATTTTAAAAAAAGTTTAAAGTAATTGCAAATATCGCCTGAAATTTCTCAAAAACGTGACGTTAAAATTTTCAAATCCATTCCATTGCCACTAGAAATTATGCAGCAAGCTATTATCTAACCTAGAGGAGGGTCCTTGGCACCCAGTCCTGAAAAACTACAAATTACAACAATTTTCAAAAAAAAACTTTTTTATAAATGTTGAATTAATAAAACATATAGCTTTTAAAAAGGTCGTAAAAATTTATTTGTTGCAAAGGACTTTTATCAATTTTGATCAGCCTCAATTTTAGACTGGTTCAACAAAAAATTCGATGAATGACGATAAAACACGAAAAATTGCAACATTTTGGGCTCAAAAACTCAAACTTTTAGCCTTAAACTAAGGCCCTCCCGATAGCTCCATTAACACTAAGCACTGCAAAGACTACTAAGCGCTGCTAAGGGCCTCTAATGAAACTTTTTGCCCGTTGGGCGCCCACTGTTTTTCCGGTTTTTGGGGACAAAAAACCAAATGAGCCAGTCAATAAAATGGTCGAGCAAAATAATCACACAAAACATACAACAGGGATCAAAACTAATGCGATAATTTTATTTTGAGACCAATTTAGCCGCTTTAGAAATCAGCGTACTGTGGTCATTGTGGTTACAGCAGAAAAGAACAACTTTATGTTTTAAGTGTTGGGGCTTGTTAAGTCCTCTTCTAGGCCTAAAAAGAGTCACAGCACCAAATTTAATTTCATCTTTCTCTTTCTTAAACTAGTTCAAATCTAATTCAACCAACAGCTTTTTCGACAGTTTCTCCAGAAATATTTTTTTGTTTCGCTAAAGACTCGCTAAGATCCATTATTAGGGAAAAAGAGAAAAAAATAGTTTGTTTCTTTGATTGAGGCTATAATGAAATGAATGAATGAAAAACGTCATTAAAATCACTATGATTTCGATTTAATGGGAAGTCTCCTTAGAGGTAAACACCTTTCACTTGAGGGCTCATGTGAAAGTGCTTCAGAATATTGACTGATCGGTTAAGTTGAGAACTGTTTCAAAACAGCGTTATTGGGTTGTTATTTTCCAATTAAAATCTCCATTTGCTTCTGGGCTAGCTTCACTTTGCGTCCACTCTTGAAATTTATGTCTATTGAAGTCATGCCCAGATAGTATTTTAATAGTCTTGACCCATGAGACCTTACCAATTTTCCTAATATAGTAGATTTAAATTGAGGTACCTGAAACAGACCCAAGCTAATCCCTTTTGTACTCACAGACTGCGTATCTTTAACAATAAATAAAGGATTCAGGCTACCATTTGGGCAACTGTTTTTTATTGCTTTTGTAAATATTTAAAGATTCATTTTTTTTCTCGTCGTAAACATCTGATGCTACAGTCAGCTCAAATAAATCACCGATATGAGCTAATTTCAGTTCGAAATAAATAAATTTCATCAACTTTTTTTTCATATTGAAAATAGACAGTAATTGAATTTTTGATATACAACCATAAACAAGAAGACTACGTGAAATAATAGGTTCTATGTCAGCCTTGTAATACCAAATGAGAAAATTTGGTGAAACAATTTAACAAGATCTTAAGAAAACAGGGGCTTTTGTCACTAGCTTCTGTACAGGAAGCACGAAAGTTAGCGTATGATTATTTGCCATATCCAGTTAAATATCACTGTCTTGCCTTTCTAATGTGTTATTGTCCAAAACTAGATCAGGATACGGTTACCAAATCCGACAAAAATTTTCAAAAAACTTGGAGAAAATTGAATGTTTTATCAAAAAATTGCTTAAATTTGTGGTATTAAAAAGTTGAAAACTTTTCCATGTTTTTTAAAAGTTTTTCAGTAACTTATTGTAAAACTCCTAAGGAGTTTTTCTGACCCCTGAGGCGAAAAAACCCTGAATAATGACAAAAAATTTCAAAGTTTCAAATATCGAATTTCAGTAAGTAATTGCAAATTTTGCCTAAAATTTCTAAATATCGTGACGTTAAATTCTTGAAAACCATTCTATTGCCACTAGAAATTATGCAGCAAGCTAATATCTAACCTAGAGGAGGTTCCTTGGCATATAGGCATGAAAAGCTACAAATGACAACAATTTTCAAAAAAAGCTTGCAACATTTTTTCTAAATATTGAATTACCAAAACATATAGCTTTTAAAATGGTCAAAAAAACTTTTTCTTGCAAAAAATTTTTATCAACTTTGATCAGCCTGTTAGACTGGTTCAACAAAAAGTTTGATGAATGACAAAAAAACAAGAAAAATTTCAACATTTTGGGCTCGAAATTTCAAAATTTAGCCTTAAACTACGGCCTTTCCCATAGCTCCATCACACTAAGCACTTGAGATATTACTAAATGCAGCTAAGGGCCTCTAATGAAACTTATTGTCAATGGGCGCCCACTGTTTTTCCGGTTTTTAAGGACGAAAAACCAAATGAGTCAGTCGAAAAAACGGTCCAGCAAAAAGTCACATAAAGCAGACAAAAGGGATTAATATTATTGCTAAAAGTTTCTTTTGAGAGCAATTTAGTAGCTTTAAAAATCAACGTTCTGTGGACATTGTTGTTAGAAGAAAAAAGAACAACTTTGTGTTTTAAGTGTTGGGGCTTGTTAATTCCTCTGCAAGGCCTAAAAAGAGTCACAGCTCCAAATGCAATTTCATCTTTCTGTTTTTTAAATTAATTCAAATCTAATTCAACCACCAACTTTTTCAATTGTTACTCTAGAAACAATTTTTTGTTTCGCTAAAAAATCGATAATATCCATTATAAGGGAAAAAAGAAAGAAATAGTTTGTTTCTTTGATTGAGGCTATAATTATATGAATGAAAAACGTCATTAAATATCACTATGATTTCATATCAATGGGAAGTCTCCTTGGAGGTAAACACTTTTCACTTTAGGGCTCATGTGGAAGTACTTCAGAATCTTGACTGATCGGTTAATTTGAGAAACAACAGAATTGTTTCTAAACAACGTTATTTGGTTTTCATTTTCCAATCAAATTCTCAGTTTGCTTCTGGGCTAGCTTCACTTTGTGTCCACTCTTCAGCCTTATGTCTATTTGGGTCATGCCTGTATAGTAATATTATAGTCTTCACCCATGAGACCATACCGAGTTTCCTAATATAGTAGATTTCACTTGAGGTACCTGAAGTAGATCCAAGCTAACCCTCTTGTACTCACAGACTGCGTATCGTTAACAATAAATAAAGAACAAGCTACAAGTTGGCAACTGTTTGTTACTGCTTGTGTAAAAATTTTAAAGATTGAAATTTTTTCATATCGTAAACATCTGATGCTACAGTCAGCTCAAATAAATCACCGGTATGAGCTAATTTCAGTTCGTGATAAATAATATTCATCAATTCTTTTTCTGCATATTGAAAATAGGCAGTATTTGATTTTTTGATACACAACCATAAAGAGAAAGACCACGTGAAATAATAGGTTCTATGTCAGCCTTGTAATGCCAAATGAGAAAATTTGGTGATACCATTTGACGAGCTCTTAAAAAAACAGGGGATTTTGTCACTAGCTTCTGTACAGGAAGCACAAAAGTTGGCGTATGATTATTGACCATATCCAGATAAATAACACTGTCTTGCCTTTCTTATGTGTTACTGTGCGTTACTAGATCAGGTCACGATTAACCAATCTGTAAAATTTGCCGTTTTTATCAGAGCAAGCCCTTTGTTTTATACGGTTTATAGCATTAGCTAGCTCATTACTCAAATCAAAAATTTCATCTCTCCTGTTTGAACACAAGCAGGTTGTATCATTTTTTTATGGAAACCATAAACAACAGTAGTCCTAAAACTAACCCCTGAGGAACTGTACAAAGTACTAACCAAACCAGGAACAAGTCGTATTTAATTGAACACACCGATACCTATAATTTAAATACGACTTGAACCACTCATATGCAATCCCCCGCATGCTATCAGGATCTAGTTTCATTCAGAGTCTTTCGTGATTGACAGGATCAAAAGCTTTTCGCAAGTCCAATAAAAGCAATGTGTATTGTTGTTCCCTAATGCAAAACCTCTATGTTATTTCAAGGAGTGCGTGACTGTTGAATGACTCAAACAAAATCCGAACTGCTTGGAATACAAAAGTATATATTTATCAACAGAAGAGCAGACTCGATCATTTTAGGCCCATTATAAACCCTTGCTGACTTTGAGTAATAGAGAAATAGACTGATATGTTTGTCTATGCTGGTTTTTGTTCCTCTTTTTTTGCCTAGATGAAAAACTCGAGAGAACCTCAAGCATACTTGATAGACTCCTCTAAATTTAGTGATTCGTTGAAAAGCCCTAATAAATTGTTACAGGTAATCCGCGTTTCTTTAATTTAGCGAAGTTATTCCAACTAGACCTGTTGCCTTGTCTTGCAATTTCCAATTAAAATATTCTAATTCAAACAAGATCATTTGATACAAATATAATGAGTGATCACATCCAAATTTTTCTAAGGCAGTCATCTTGGAAAAAAAGAGCAATAGGGAGTCCAAATCTAATCATAAAATTGTTATGAAAAGCATTTGCTATTTCTAGTTTATCTGTATTTGTTTGATTTGAACAGTCAGACAAGAGCATTTGTGTATTCTGCTTTTGCTTACTACAAACGTTACCTACAAAATCTCTGAAAGTTTTAGGCTGCTTTAAAAAATTTGATTTAAAGTACCCTCAAAATTGTTTTTTATTGCTTGCCTGATTGCGTTCTTTGTGTTATCGCCTTGTTTTTCAAAGTATTATTCGTCATAGGGGCTCCTAGTTTTGCAAAAGCGCTTGAATAGTGCCGGGTTTTTTGTTTTTTTTTTCGTTCGCTATCAACTTTGTAGAATCTTCTCCATTTTTTCCAATAATTCGCCTCAATAGTGTAACTAAGAATTTTGTAGAAATTGCAGATTCGTTATTATTAAGCTCATAATGTTCTTTGTTAAGAATTTTTAGATAGGAGCTTTTTTGTTGGCATTTCGTGAAAAGCGGTAAAAAAGCGATAGAAAAGATGTCTATCAGGTTTTGAGAACGAAAAGTCGAATGGTTAGTCGAAAAACCATCAGGTGAAATTTAAATTGATATCACAAAAAATTGCATTAAAAGAGTAGCTTGACTGAAATATTTGTTAAAAACCTTTGTTTTGGATCAATTAATAACGTTCTCGCGTTATCACATCCTTTCTCATTTCGAACAGCATTTTTTAACATCGTTTAACTTATCATGTTGTTTGATTGAAACAATATGATCTTGAAAAATTACAGTATTATATTTAAACTCTGAAGGTTTTTTGACCTCTGAGGTTAAAAAAAACTTGAATAATGACAAAAAAGTGTTTGAAAAATTGCTAAAATTGAAATTGAACTTTCCGTCCATTCTTTAGCCTTATGTCTTTTTGGTCAAGCCTAGATAGTAATTTCATAGTCTTGATCCATGAGACCATACCGAGGTTCATAAAATAGTAGATTTTACTTGAAATACCTGAAACAGATCCAAGCTAAACCCTCTTGTTTTCACAGACTGCGTATCTTTAACAATAAATAAAGAATTCAGGCTACCAGTTGGGCAACTGTTTGTTATTGCTTGTTTAAAAATTTTAAAGATTCAGTTTTTTTCTCATCTCGAACATCTGATTCTACAGTCAGCTCAAATAAATCACAGGTATGAGCTAATTTCAGTTTGAATTCAATTTTTTCATCATATTTTTTTGCATAATGAAAATAGGCAGTAATTGAATTTTTGATATGCAACCATAAACAAGAAGACTAAGTGAAATAATAAGTTCTATCTAAGCCTTGTAATACCAAATGGAATATTTGATGATACCATTTAACGCGATCTTAAAAAAACATGGGCTTTTGTCATTAGCTTCTGTACAAGAAGCACGAAAGTCGGCGTATGATTATTGACCATATCCAGTTAAATCTCACTGTCTTGCTTTTTTATTGTGCTATTGTCCAATACTAGATCAGGATTCGGTTACCCAATCTGACAAAAATTTTCAAAAAACTTGAAAAAAATTGATTGTTTTAACAAAGTTGCTTAATTTTGTGGTATTAAAAAGTTGAAAACTTTTCCATGTTTTATAAAAAATTTTCAGTAACTTATTGTAAAGATTCTAAGGACTTTTTCTGACCCCTGAGTCCAAAAAACCCTGAATAACGACAAAAATTTTTAAAAAAAGTTTAAAGTAATTGCAAATATCGACTAAAATTTCTAAAAAACGTGACGTTAAAATCTTCAAAACCATTCCATTGCCACTAGAGATTATGCAGCAAGCTATTATCTAACCTAGAGGAGGTTCCTTGGCATCTAGGCCTGAAAAACTACAAATTAGATCAATTTTCAAATAAAATTGCAAAATTTTTTTTTAATCTGGAATTATCACAACATAAAGATTTTAAAATTGTCATAGAAAAATTATTTCTTGCAAAATACCTTTATCAACTTTGATCAGCCTCAATATTAGACTGGTCCGACAAAAAATTCGATGAATGACGAAAAAACGCGAAAAATTGCAACATTATGGGCTCAAATACTAAATTATTTAGCCTTAATCTACGGCCTTGCCGATAGCTCCATCACACTAAGCACTTGAAAGGTTACTAAATGCAGCTAAGGGCCTCTAATGAAACGTATTGCCCATTGGGCGCCCCCTGTTTTTCTCGTTTTTGAGGACGAAAAACCAAATGAGTCAGACAAAAAAACGGCCGAGCAAAAAAATCACAAAAAACATACAATAGGGATTAAAACTATTGCGATAAATTTTAGTTGGAGACCAAATTAGCAGCTTCAGAAATCAGCGTACTGTGGGCATTGTGGTTACAACAAAAAAAGAACAACTTTATGTTTTAAGTGTTGGGCCTTGTTAATTCCTCTTCTAGGCCTAAAAAGAGTCACAGCTCCAAATTTAATTTCATCTTTCTCTTTCTTAAATTAATTCAAATTTAATTCAGCCACCAGTTTTTTCGACTGTTTCTCAGAAATAGTTTTTTGTTTCGCTAAAGAATCGCTAATATCCATTATTAGGAAAAAAGAGAAAGAAATAATTTATTTCTTTGATTGAGGCTATAATGATATGAATGAAAAATTTCAGTAAATTTCGCTATGATTTCGAATTAATGGGAAGTCTCCTTAGTGGTAAACACCTTTCACTTGAGGGCTCATATGAAAATGCTTCAGAATATTGACTGATCGGTTAAATTGAGAACTGTTTCAAAAACAGCCTTATTGGGTTGTTATTTTCCAATTAAAATCTCCATTTGCTTCTGGGCTAGCTTCACTTTGCGTCCACTCTTGAACTTTATGTCTATTGAAGTCATGCCTAGATAGTATTTTAACAGTCTTGACCCATAAAACCGTACCGAATTTCCAAATATAGTATATTTTACTTGAGGTACCTGAAACAGACCCAAGGTACCTGAAACAGACCCTTTTGTACTCACAGACTGCGTATCTTCAACAATAAATAAAGGATTCAGGCTACCATTTGGGCACCTGTTTGTTATTGCTTGTGTAAATATTTAAAGATTCTTTTTTTTCTCATCGTAAACATCTCATGCTACAGTCAGCTCAAAGAAAAATTATTTCTTGCAAAATACCTTTATCAACTTTGATCAGCCTCAATTTTAGACTGGTCCGACAAAAAAATCGATGAATGACGTTAAAACACGAAAAATTGCAACATTTTGGGCTCAAAAACTCAAACTTTTAGCCTTAAACTAAGGCCCTCCCAAAAACATCTGATGCTACAGTCAGCTTAAATAAATCACCGATATGAGCTAATTTCAGTTTGAAATAAAAAATTTTCACCAATTTTTTTTCAGTAAATAGACAGTAATTGCATTTTTGATATACAACCATAAACAGGAAGACTACGTGAAAAAATAGGTTCCATATCAGCCTTGTAATATCAAATGAGAAAATTTGGTGATATCATTTATTAAGATCTTAAAAAAACATGGGCTTTTGTCATTAGCTTCTGTACAAGAAGCACGAAAGTCGGCGTATGATTATTGACCATATCCAGTTAAATATCACTGTCTTGCCTTTCTAATGTGTTATTGTCCAAAACTAGATCAGGATAATGTTACCCAATCTGACAAAAACTTTCAAAAAACTTGAAAAAAATTGAATGTTTTATCAAAAAATTGCTTTAATTTGTGGTATTAAAAAGTTGAAAAAACTTTTCCATGTTTTATAAAAATTTTTCAGTAACTTATTGTAAAGATCTTAAGGAGGTTTTTTGACCCCTGAGGCCAAAAAACCCTGAATAATGACAAAAAATTTTTATAAAAAATTGAAAGCAATTGCAAATTTTGCTTAAAATTTCTAAATATCGTGACGTTAAAATCTTGAATACCACTCTATTGCCACTAGAAATTATGCAGCAAGCTATTATCTAACCTAGAGGAGGTTCCTTGGCATATAGGCCTGAAAAATTACAAATAACAACAATTTTCAGAAAAAAACTTGAAAAATTTTTTCTAAATATGGAATTACCAAAACAAATGGCTTTTAAAATGGTCATAAAAAATTATTTCATGCAAAAGATTTTTATCAACTTTGATCAGCCTGTTAGACTGGTTCAACAAAAAGTTCTATAAATGACGAAAGTATAGGGAAAGTTGCAACATTTGGGTCTCAAAATTTCACACTTTTAGCCTTAAATTACGGCCTTCCCGATAGCTCCATCACACTAAGCACTTGAAAGACCACTAAATGCAGATAAGGGCCTCTAATGAAACTTATTGCCAATGGGCGCCCACTGTTTTTCCGGTTTTTAAGGACGAAAAACCAAATGAGTCAGTCAAAAAAACGGTCGAGCAAAAAATCACATAAAACAGACAAACGGGATTAATACTATTGCTATAAGTTTCTTTTGAGAACAATTTGGCAGCTTTAAAAATCAGCGTTCTGTGGACATTGTGGTTAGACGAAAAAAAGAAAAACTTTGTTTTTTAAGTGTTTTGGCTGGTTAATTCCTCTGCTAGGCCTAAACAGAGTCGGAGCTCCAAATGCAATTTCATCTTTTTGTTTTTTAAATTAGTTCAAATCTAATTCAATAGTTTCTCCAGAAATAATTTTTTGTTTCGCTAAAAAATCGCTAATATCCAGTATAAGGAAAAATAGAAATAGTTTGTTTCTTTGATTGAGGCTGTAATTATATGAACGAAAAACGTCATTAAATATCACTAGGGATACATCACGTATCAATTTGAACTCTCCTTAGAGGTAAACACTTTTCACTTCATGGCCTTATGTAAAAGTGCTTCAGAATCTCGACTGATTGGTTAAATCGAAAAACAACAAAACTGCTTGAAAAACAACGTTATTGGGTAAGTATTTTCCAATTATATTCTCAATTTGCTTCTGGGCTAGTTTCATTTTCCGTCCATTCTTTAGCCTTATGTCTATTTGGTCATGCCTAGATAGTAATTTCATAGTCTTGATCCATGAGACCATACCGAGTTTCATAAAATAGTAGATTTTACTTGAAATACCTGAAACAGATCCAAGCTAACCCCTCTTGTACTCACAGACTGCGTATCGTTAAAAATAAATAAAGAATTCAGGCTACCAGTTGGGCAACTGTTTGTCATTGCTTGTGTAAAAATTTTAAAAATTCATCTTTTTTCTCGTCTCGAACATCTGATGCTACAGTCAGCTCTAATAAATCACAGGTATGAGCTAATTTCAGTTTGAATTAAATAATTTTCATCATATGTTTTGCATAATGAAAATAGGCAGTAATTGAATTTTTGATATACAACCATAAACAGGAAGACTAAGTGAAATAATAGGTTCTATGTCAGCCTTGTAATACCAAATGAGAATATTTGATGATACCATTTAACGCGATCTTAAAAAAGCATGGGTTTTTGTCATTAGCATCTGTACAGGAAGCACGAAAGTTAGCGTATGATTATTGACCATATCCAGTCAAATATCACTGTTTTGCCTTTTTATTGTGTTATTGTCCAATACTAGATCAGGATTCGGTTATCCAATCTGACAAAATTTTTCAAAAAACTTGAAAAAAATTGAATGTTTTATCAAAAAATTGCTTAATTTTGTGGTATTAAAAAGTTGAAAACTTTTCCATGCTTTATAAAAATTTTTCAGTAACTTGTTGTAAAGATCCTAAGGAGTTTTTCTGACCCCTGAGGGCAAAAAATCCTGAATAATGACAAAAAATTTTAAAAAAAGTTTAAAGTAATTGCAAATATCGCCTGAAATTTCTGAAAAAAAGTGACGTTAAAGTATTCAAATCCATTCCATTGCCACTAGAAATTATGCAGCAAGCTATTATCTAACCTAGAGGAGGGTCCTTGGCACCCAGGCCTGAAAAACTACAAATTACAACAATTTTCAAAAAAAAACTTTTTTATAAATGTTGAATTAATAAAACATATAGCTTTTAAAATGGTCGTAAAAATTTATTTGTTGCAAAGGACTTTTATCAATTTTGATCAGCCTCAATTTTAGACTGGTTCAACAAAAAATTCGATGAATGACGATAAAACACGAAAAATTGCAACATTTTGGGCTCAAAAACTCAAACTTTTAGCCTTAAACTAAGGCCCTCCAGATAGCTCCATTAACACTAAGCACTGCAAAGACTACTAAGCGCTGCTAAGGGCCTCTAATGAAACTTTTTGCCCGTTGGGCGCCCACTGTTTTTCCGGTTTGTGGGGACAAAAAACCAAATGAGTCAGTCAATAAAATGGTCGAGCAAAAAGTCACATAAAACAGACAAACGAGATTAATACCTTTGCTTCAAATTTCTTTTGAGAGCAACTTAGTAGCTCTAAAAATCAGCGTTCTGTGGACATTGTGGTTAGAAGAAAAAAAAACAACTTTATGTTTAAGGTGTTGGGGCTTGTTAATTCCTCTGCTAGGCCTAAAAAGAGTCACAGCTCCAAATGCAATTTCATCTTTCTGTTTTTTGAATGAAATCAAATCTAATTCAACCACCAACTTTTTCAATTGTTACTCCAGAAATAATTTTTTGTTTTGCTAAAGAATCGCTAATATCGATTATAAGGAAAAAAAGAAAGAAATATTTTGTTTCTTTGATTGAGGCTATAATTATATGAATGAAAAACGTCATTAAATATCACTATGATTTCGTATCAATGTGAACTCTCCTTTGAGGTAAAAACTTTTCACTTGAGGGCTCATGTGAAGGTACTTCAGAATGTTGATCGGTTAAATTGAAAAACAACAGAATTGTTTCAAAAACAACGTTATTTGGTTGGTATTTTCCAATTAAATTGTCAATTTGCTTCTGGGCTAGCTTCACTTTGTGTCCACTCTTCAGCCTTATGTCTATTTGGGTCATGCCTGTATAGTAATATTATAGTCTTCACCCATGAGACCATACCGAGTTTCCTAATATAGTAGATTTCATTTGAGGTACCTGAAACATATCCAAGCTAACCCTCTTGTACTCACAGACTGCGTATCGTTAACAATAAACAAAGAATTCAAGCTACCAGTTGGGCAACTGTTGGTTATTGCTTGTGTAAAAATTTTAGAGATTGAAGTTTTTTCATATCGTAAACATCTGATGCTACAGTCAACTTAAATAAATCACCGGTATGAGCTAATTTCAGTTCGAGATAAATAATATTCATCAATTCTTTTTCTGCATATTGAAAATAAGCAGTATTTGATTTTTTGATACACAACCATAAAGAGGAAGACCACGTGAAATAATAGGTTCTATGTCAGCCTTGTAATGCCAAATGAGAAAATTTGGTGATACCATTTGACGAGCTCTTAAAAAAACAGGGGCTTTTGTCACTAGCTTCTGTACAGGAAGCACAAAAGTTGGCGTATGATTATTGACCATATCCAGATAAATAACACTGTCTTGCCTTTCTTATGTGTTACTGTGCGTTACTAGATCAGGTTACGATTAACCAATCTGTAAAATTTGCCGTTTTTATCAGAGCAAGCCCTTTGATTTATACAGTTTATAGCATTAGCTAGCTCATTATTCAAATCAAAGCTTTCATCTTTCCTGTTTGAATACAGACAGGTCGTATCATATTTTTTGAAAACCATAAACAACAGTAGTCCTAAAACTAACCCCTGAGGAACTGTAAAAAATACTAACCAAAACCAGGAACAAGTCGTATTTAATTGAACACACCGATACCTATAATTTAAATACGACTTGAACCACTCATATGCAATCCCCCGCATGCTATCAGGATCTAGTTTCATTCAGAGTCTTTTGTGATTGACAGGATCAAATGCTTTTCGCAAGTCCAATAAAAGCGATGTGTATTGTTGTTCCCTAATGCAAAACCTCTATGTTATTTCAAGGAGTGCGTGACTGTTGAATGACTCAAACAAAATCCGAACTGCTTGGAATACAAAAGTATATATTTATCAACAGAAGAGCAGACTCGATCATTTTAGGCCCGTTCTGAACCCTTGCTAACTTTGAGTAATAAAGAAATAGACTGATGTGTTTGTCTATGCTGGTTTTTTTTCCTATTTTTTGCGTAGATGAAAAACTCGAGAGAACCTCAAGCAAACTTGATAGACTCCTCTAAATTTAGTGATTCGTTGAAAAGCCCTAATAAATTGTTACAGGTAATCTGCATTTCTTTAAATTAGCAAAGTTATTCCATCTAGACCTGTTGCCTTGTTGTCTTGCAATTTCCAATTAAAATATTCTAATTCAAACAAGATCATTTGATACAAAAATAATGAGTGATCACATCCAAATTGTTCTAAGGCAGTCATCTTGGAAAAAATAGAGCAATAGGGAGTCCAAATCTAATCATAAATTTGTCATTAAAAGCATTATCTATTTCTAGTTTATCTGTATTTGTTTGATTTGAACAGTCAGACAAGAGCATTTGTGTATTCTGTTTTTGCTTACTACAAACGTTATCTAGAAATCTCTGAAATTTTTGGGCTGCTTCAAAAAATTTGATTTAAAGTACCCTCAAAATAATTTTTTATTGCTTGCCTGATTGCATTCTTTGTGTTATTGCCTTGTTTTTCAAAGCATTATTCGTCATAGGGGCTCCTGGTTTTGCAAAAGCGCTTGAATAGTGCCGGTTTTTTTGTTCTTTTTTTCGTTCGCTATCAACTTTGTGGAATCTTCTCCATTTTTTCCAATAATTCGCCTTAACAGTGTAACTAAAAATTTGGTAGAAATTGCAGAAACTATTGTTCAGATTCGTCATTATTAAGCTCATAATGTTCTTTGTTAAGATTATGTAGATACGAGCTTTTTTGTTGGCATTTCTTTAAAAAGCGGAGAAATGATCAATAATTCCCAACTTTTCGACACCAGCTCGTGTTTAGTAATTAATATCGTGCACAACATGATCAAAAAGGGGTAATGTACTGAAGGAATCTTTAGTAGGTTCATTTATCTCATTGAGAGAAACCAAACTTTGCTTAGATGTCCAAACATTTAGATACAATTGAAATATAACATAGAAGACCAACGTTCGTATCATCCATAGTGGAGCACGGGCTGTCAAATTCACTTACTTTCTTAAGAAAATCTGAAAATCACGTAAAAATCAAGTTTTACTGTCTGATGGGGATTTATATATGCAAGCGACAAAAAACTTAATTCCAGTTTTGTAATGCATTTGGCGAAGATAGCCTTCAAATCGGTTGGCAATTTGATTTCTTCAAACCAGATCAATTCATGCAGAAAAAAAACAACGCCATTATTTCGGTTTTGCCCTGTTTCTGCAGAAGTACATTAAAGCCTGGAATACAAAAAACTCTTAAATCCGTGTTTCCATTCAGTCTTGCTTCACTTAAGCAGATTACACTTGTGTATCTGAGCCTAAGTTCTCCAAGTATGTATACAAAACATCAAATTTTGGTAAATTGATCGAATACTCAAATGGAAAAAGCACTCATTTCCGTTCCTTTTTTCATTTTGTTTTCGAAAAGTTTTCTCATCTTCAAATAAGACAATTTAAACTTTCCTTACATGAGGATATAGCGAAGGCTTGACCACATTTATAGAGTTCAGCCAATTTTTTGAAGGTTATCTTTTCATTTTGATTAATCACAGTTTCTAAATCCTCTTATTTCCGTAGTTTAGCAGCAATCTTTGGTACCAATGATATCAAGTAATCGATGATGTAGATTTGGTGTCTGTCTGCTCTCAGCATCCTTTTGTTTTTTTTTATCTCAAACTTTGTTTCACGCCTGACAACTTTTACAATCAAAGGTTTTTGAACGCTTCTGCTGAGAATCCGATGGAACACGCACTAATATCTGTCTTTTTAGTACTCACTCCAACCATTTTTGCCTCATTTATCACTTCCGGGTAGAGGGTCCTCGTCTTAGTCCTCATCAGATCCAGAGATCCTGATGTTGTCTCTGTAATCCAGCTGCTCATTTGCATCCGTCTGGAGTAGAGAAAATAGCTGATTACTTCGTCTGGCTTGGAATTGCCCTCAGTTGTGTCGCTTTAACCGCCGCGCAAAAGCCACACAGAAAATGTCTCTCCATGAAGCCTCATGATATCAGCTTTGATAGCCAGGTTGGCACTCCTGCTGGACAGTGATTACCATCAGGAGCAGTGCCAGTGCAGCCAAACAGGTGCGTCATCCCATCATCATCTCCATCTGAGGTTGATTCAGTTTTCGTTTTTGCTGGCATCTCAATAATCTTAAACTATTTAATAAGTTTATCACGACAATTAGGCTATAAGGAATTCCCGAAGCAGTGATGCGATGCCTTAGAGGCTGTCAAAAGGCTGTGAAAATGGGAATATTCTGTGCCACGCAGGGGATCTCGCAGTTTTTTGCCTTTTGTAATAGAGAATGTTATTCTCTCGCATCTGCTGCTATTTCAAGCAGAGTGGCTGTTTGTTTTTCTTCAAAGATATTTATAATTACCATCATATCTTAATATTTTTACAATTAACTTGGTACCTTCTATTTCAGCTATTTCCACCTTTACTTTCCGCAGTAGTTTCGTCAGTTGACAACGTTATGTTCTAGGTTGATGACTATGGTATTTCGACGGCAATTGTCTACATTTTAGCTGAACAACTTGGCTTTAATAAGTGAACAAAGGTAACAGTGAATGACTAACAGGTGTCTGCACTGTTGGTGGTTGATCCATTTGAATTTGTTGCACCGGTTGAGGTGATTGCTGCACTGGTGGTGTTGGTTGTTCTGGAGGCGGTTGTTGTTGTTGTTGTTGTAGGGGTAGTTTTCGTTTTTGTGAGTGAGATCGCTTTTTGCTTGGTGGTTTCAAAAACTGTTCACGACTTTCAACTGCAGCCGGAGGTGCCATTACTTTCTAGAAAACATGGAGAAGTTATTTAAAATATTTCTTTTTGTGTATAAGTATGAGCAATTTGAGCAAAATGAAGCTTAGAGCTATAAAGAACTATTTTACAGACCCCATCAAGAATTGATTCATTCGCATTTGGTTTCCGTCTATGTAATTATCACTAAGTTTATGTGAGCAGTTAGAATTTCTTTTTCAGATAGGGTTTTTAGATTTTTATGTTGATGGCAACTTTTGCAAAAGAATTGAATAACTCGCGCACTAGCGGTAGCAATAATTTTAATGATATTTGTAATGTGGCGGCTGAGCTCACTAACTCAGAAATCAAATTGATTAGCGCTCCAAGGTCATTTCAAGCAGTTGAATTTAGAATAGCATGACAAGCGAAATTTAATGCTACATTCTACTGAAGCCATACGGATTTGTTCACTTTGTTCAACATTTATATTTAGTATCTATTATTAGTACACAATCGTCATTCATGAAGTTAAACTATAACTCAAACTCGAACTACCTCAACCACCAGCGAAACAATACTACGACTTAACAGTATTGCATCAGATTCTTTGCGATTGGATTGCGAATCAACCTGTTATTGATACAGAATATTCGACAAAACTTCTACATGGTTAACAAATTTCCCATGACATCAAATTTACACTGAAAAAGTGACGTTATGGAAAAGTGTTCACGTTCTGTCGACATTTTTATCTACAACCAATCAACAGTTGAATTTGACATGTAAATCCACGTGACTAGCAGCATAAAAGGAGCTTGAAAAACTACCAAAAATCAGTTGAAATTGGCAATTTTGGTTATATTAAACTGACACACAGTGCGTATTGAAACACACTTTCTTGAGCGGTAAACTACTGGTTACTGTGTCTTGCTTCTGTAGATCATATTAAGGATTGTACAGCTTTAACTTAACTTTGAATTGTGAAAAGAGAATTTACTTTGATATTCTCAAGACTTTCTTTCTGAGGAACGAAGTTCCTAAGTAAGAGAAACTTTGTGCCAAGCATAAAGTCAGTTTCTCTTACTGGCTTTAACGAAGCCTAGTGTAATTCACTGATTGCGTTATTGAGCAGTTGAGTGCGCCGAGAAGCACAAAGTGCGAACTTGATTACTTTTGTTAAATTTGATTATCGGGAAAAAGTCTCCGAAAATATTAAGAAATCGGGGACGGAAATTATTTGCGCTAACCAGTAGCTAGGACAGTCACCAAGAGCTGAACATAGGGATTTTGCAATTTCAAATTATAACTTGAGTTATTAACCAAAACAACAAAAAATTCGATTGTTTCAACTTAAGTTTTTTTGTTATTCTGAGAGAAACAAGTTTGTTATACAGCAAAGCTGAGCGATTCGTCAGCAGGAGTAATATAACAACAAGTAAAGCAACGGTAATCTACAGTATAGCGGATAATACAGTTAACAAAAGTTAATTGCAAAAAACACAATATCCGGACAGAATTGAAACCGCTGAAACGAACTGGGCGGTGTAAAGTTTTCCTTGACCTTGATAGGAGAGCAGCCGTTACATTGGTCCGCCGACCCGGACAGTGGAAGGCAAACTGCTGTCCAATATGATTAAGAGATTGCCAAAGGCCACTTCAAAAGAGAATCAAACAAATCAACAGCAACAGGCCAGTGAGGCGAACAGAAGAGTGCAATTCACCAAACACGTTGAAGAATTGACCTCATTTAAACGGAACAAGCAAAGCAAACAGCAGCCAGGCAATTCGAGCACAACCAGCAGAGAGGAGCTTCAATCAACAGCTCACAGGTATGACAAGAGACTCCGAGACTTAGTGGAAGAAGTTAACACTAAAACAGGGATTGGCTACAAAATAATTGAAGATTCAGATCGACCCAACAAACTATAGATCCTCTACCAACAGACTGTTCAACTATTAGAGGAAGAAATGCCCAAGCAACTGCAGCGTCAAAACAAGCTTGCACCCTACCCAACAAGTTTTGTTGAAGAACATCTGAAAGAAGCAAGGAAGTGCAAAGCAAGTTTAGACTATCATTGGCTTGCCTATATAAGCAAAGGCACGCAACCAGCAATGAATGCAGAGCAAAGCAACACAACTCAAGCAGTGAATGACAGCGAGAGCAACAACAACTACCCAACGGACAACCCAGTTGCTCAAACAGTGCAAAATGGAGCAACAGCAAGTGGCCAAGAGACGGAGAATGTTTCGGAAACATCTTCAGCAAAGCAAAGCGCGAGGAAAAGATGAAGAAATTCGATATCAAATTCGAAACCAAGATGCGACTGGAACAGCAAAGGTTCGAGCGGAGGAAGCTAGAGCTAGAAATGCAAATGAAGGAACTGGAAACCAAGCATCAACTGCTGGAGGAAGAGCTTGAGCTAGAGCGCAAAGTGAAGAGAACAGCATTAGAGAACGATGATGCTCGTTCCCAATCAACTGGTGCTCGCGACAAATCATCCTTCAACTGGACCCTAAAAAAGAGAGATGTCTCAGACTGGGCCAGCAGGATCGACAACCTTCTAACACCAGAACGATCAACAGCTCGCTTCGAAGTGACCCCTGAAGTAAACAGGCATAGTCACTTCTCACAATATCGCTGTTCACGAGACCGATCCTCAAGTGTTGAAGACCGGGACGTTTCCCCCAGAGTTGGTCCACTACGATACAACAGTGGGTATGCAGGTAGCAGTAACCTACAAGAGCTAAAGTTGAACAACTTCGACGGAAACCCTCTCGAATGGCCGGAGTGGTCTAGTATGTTCATTGCTACAGTAGATCAACGACCAATACCAGACTCAGAGAAGATGAGCCATCTGAAGACTCTACTGACAGGCAAGGCAAGGTCAGCAATCTCTGGAATGGGCTATTCTGGACAGTTCTATGGTGCTGCATGGAGTATTCTGGAGAGGAAATTTGGAAGACCTCTTGTGATCATTGATGCACAGCTGGAGAGTCTTCGCGAAGCAAGTCAGATGAACCTCACGACTCAACAGGTCTGATCGGTTTCTCAATTATTGTTTCGAATTTTGTGAATTTGCTCAAAGAGTACAAGCAGATTGGTGATCAGCAATCAAGCTCGACACTGTATATGGCAGTAGATAAGCTACCCCAAGTTCTCAAAAACAAGTGGTGGTTCTATGTTGATGATAAAGATGAAGATTGGCCTAATCTGATTATGTTTGAAAAGTGGCTTTCTAGAATAGCATTCGTGCACGAAAGGTTTTCAGCTTTCAAGGGAGAGCGAAGAGAGGAAGACCGAAGAAGCGCAAATAGAGACAAACGGTTCTCGAAAACATCGAACCTCAGTACAAGTTCGAACGTGAAAGAAACGAAGCAAACGCAAAGTGATCACTGTCCGCTAACTGATGGCACTCATAAAATATAGAACTGTCCACTGTTCAGGAACATGAGTGTGAATGGTCGGTACGCAGCAGTGAGGAAGCAACGCTTATGTTACGGATGTCTGGGCAAAGGACATGCAATCAAAGATTGTAAAGTCAATGCGTGCGGCATCAATGGATGAATCAAGAAGCACAACCAATTGCTAAACTCAGAAAACCAAATGGACGAGGGCAACACGCAGTCAACGTAAGCGCAGCAACAATCAACCAGATAACGAAGGTACTAGCTTTCTTCAGATAGTTCCTGTCTCAATACAGAGCGGTGGCAACAGGCCGAACACACACGCTTTCCCCGATCGTGGATCAACGGTTTCATTCATCGATCGAAGTGTGCAAGAGAATTTACGAGCCCAAGGCACCGATGTGACGCTCAACATAGCTGGCATACACGGAACAAAGGATCTGAAGACAGAAAAGTTTCCTCTCAAAATAAAGGGACTACATTCAAAAGTGCATTCAATCGAAGCGTTTGCACACCCGTAATCTCCTTGGGAAAAACAAACTACAACTACAATAAGCTGAAGCAAAGCTTCAATCACTTGAGTGTTCTACCCAACAAAAGCTTCAACTTGATGAAAGTTGGCATCATCCTTGGTCAAGATGCTTATGAGCTACAACGCCCATTGGAATACAAGATAGGAACACGAAGTGAACCTTTCGCCGTTCTAACAGAGCTAAGATGAGTAGTCAGTGGCCCCGTGACGGGCAAAAGAAGACAAAATGTTTGTCATTTTGCCATCACAGAAGATGTGAAAGTGGCTGAGAATATTCAAACTTGGTGGGACATAGAAACCTATGCTTCCAAAATCAACGTCGTCAGTCAGTCAAAGAAGGAACTGCAGGGACAGAAGATGCTAGAGAGCACGACGAAGTTCACAGGCGAGCAGTACGAAGTGGGAATGCTGTGGAGTGAATCAGAGCCAAACCTACCGAACAACTACAGCTCAGCCCTGGGTCAGCTTTACTCACTGGAGCGAAGATTCCAAAGGGACCCAAACTTGAAGAGTTTGTATCAACAGTCAATAGATACAGATGTAGAAAAAAGATTCGTAATGATATTGAGCGAGTCCCAAGTGAAAGGCACCTTCGGGAAAGAATGGTATTTGCCCCACCATCCAGTGCTAAACCCGAACAAGCCTGGCAAAGTGAGACGTGTTTGCAATGCCGCATCAAAGTACAAAGAAGTATGCCTAATTGATAAGCTACTAGTAGGACCTGATCTGCTACATGGCTGGATTGGAACAATATTCAGATTCCGTGAAGGACCAATAGCCCTAACAGCTGACATCGAATCGATGTTTCTACAAGTGCAAGTTCCCGTACAGGATAGGAGTTGCTTGAGGTTTTTATGGCGTCCAAGAACTAACGAACCTGTTCATATATACGAATATCAGCGTCACGTGTTTGGAGCTAAGATTTCTCCAACTTGCGCAAACCATGCTCTCAAGCGAGTGGGACTGGGCAACGAAGAAGAGTATCCAATAGCAACAAAGGCAATACAAAACAACTTCTACAGGGACGATTTCATCAAATCAGTAGAAACCCCCGAAGAAGCAATTGAAGTCTTCAATCAACCACAACCTCTTCTTTCACAGCATGGATTTGAATTGAAGAAGTTGATTAGCAACGACGATGCAGTTACCGAAGCAATCCCAGAGGACTTGAAGTCAATCAGCAACACGAAGCAATTCGAAGTGGAACCCAGTACGGAGGGATCCTCAGTGCTAGGGCTACAATGGACCGTTAATGATGATAGCCTTTAAGTATGCAGAGGTACCAACAAGGAAGTGGAAACCCCTATAACCCAGAGGAAGATTCTGTCACTGGTATCTTCAGTATTCGACCCCATCGGATTGTTTGCTCCGTTCAGTATTCACATGAGACGACTTCTGAAAGGCATCTGGACTAAAAATGGACAACATTGGGACTACGAAGTGGAGCCTAATGAAGAAGAAGAATTCCTGAGATGGAAAGAACAACTTCCAATAGTGGCTGAAACAAGCATCGATAGAAGGTACTTCAACAAAGAGAAGGATAAAGCCGAATTTCATGTGTTTGCTGACGCATCCGAAGACACGATGTGAGCAGTGGCTTATCTACGCTCACAACCAAAATAATACTCAGCTGATTTAGCATTTGTCATTGGAAAATGCAGAGTGGCACCGATGAGGCATCTTTCAATACCGCGATTGGAATTGCAAGTGGCAGTCATTGCAGTGAGGTAGAAAGAACAGATAGTCAAGGAACATGAAATGAAGATAAATAGTTGCAGTTATTGGTCAGACTCAGATACGGTATTGCAGTGGATACACAAATCCCATCGTAAACAACAAGTGTTTGTGGCAAATCGAGTAGCTGAGATACTAAATACAACTGATGTTTCACAGTGGAAACATGTGAGCGGTATCAACAACCCAGTGGACATTGGCACCAGAGCAATCAACATTGAGGAACTCGAGAGAAGTGAGTGGCTCACTGGGCTGGCCTGGTTAAAACGACTAGAAAGCGAATGGCCAGAGCAAATGAACCTAATCTTTGCATCAGATGAAGAGAATATACCCTCATCAGTATTCATGATACAGGCTGAAGAGAAGAAAGCTGTTATCCAGTGAGAACGATTCAGTAACTTCAACAGACTAGTAAATACAGTGGCATACGTACGACGAGCATTTAGCAAACACAAACCAGCAACACTCATAGTCAGCATCGAAGAAAGAGGAAAAGCAAAAGCAACAATCTTCAAGCTACTACAACAAGAACAGTTTGGGAAGAGATGAGACCTCTCAAAGCTGAAAAGGAAATCATAAAAGGCAGCAAAATCCTACAGTTCTCACCATTCCTAGATGAAGAAGGACTTATTCGAGCCGAAGGCAGAATAGGCAAATGTCAATTGGATTTCAATGCAAAGCATCCAATTTTGCTACATTGGAAACATCATGCGGTTGAATTATTCTTGCAAAAGGAGCACGAGGACAATCAACACGAAGTCACTGAGCATGTCAGAAACATTGTTCAGCAGAAGATGTGGCTCCTAGGAATACGAAACGCCTTAAGATCAATTAAGAACAAGTGCGTTACCTGCAGAAAGGGCAGAGCGCAATTGATAGCACCAGTAATGGCAGATCTACCCGAAGAACGGTTAGATGCTTCAACAGGCTTTACGAATGTTGGAGTT
>NC_134476.1:49604182-49799310 GCF_964194025.1 Convolutriloba macropyga
AATTAATTAATAACCTCAAAATGAATATTTTTCCGGCAAAATCAGATTTGCCAGTCAACAAAGCATATTACTTTGAATGCGCAAAAGTTGGCAAAAAATTTGAAAGCAATTTCATCTGAAATATTAATTTCTTCGAAAACCAATGTCATAAAAAATCACCAAAGAAATAACAACACTTTATATAACTATTGACACTACGGATCCTAAGATTGAGTGCAGCATATAACAACCTTGGCGAAATGATTGAGAGACAGAGCAAATACGCGCAAAAAACGAAGTTGCCAAAAATCTAAATCGTTTTCAAAATCAGTGGCCTTCAAATAAGAAACCATAAAACTATGTAACAAAATCAGTAATCAAATCATAGCATGCATGTTTTGAGTTGATTTTTTTCGTTTTTACCAATAGACGGAAAAAGGACAAAAACATAAAATTAAAGCAAATTTAATGAGCAAAGTATTGACCAATCAGAGAATGGAACTTCTTTTTTAACTCATGAGCATAGAATGTCAAACTAAAAAAGTTTATTAGCCATGATGACACATTAGGATTACAAAGTATTGAATTACAAAGAAATCAAGAGCGAGGGTGGATAGGCGTGTTTCGCGAAGCATGGTTTATGGATTTAAGTATTGAGCGCATGATAAATATGGTTGTCAACAGCAGGCATGGCGATATTAGTCTATCTCAACTGCCGACCGAATAAAGATGTTGAACGTTTTAGCCTTGGTAGAGCTCAAGAGTCAATGTCATTTAGATTAAGGAACAGGTTTTTTTCAGAGATCCAATTTTCACACTGAAAAATATTCGTTTATCACTAACTTTAAACAGCTCAATTTGTTTTTAATACAATTTTGAAAATAACAGTGACTAAATTGGACAAATTCCTCTCAAAGAGCATACAGCTGGCCTTGGTTGTACAGAACAAAAATCACGCTTGCCTTATTGAGAATACACTAATGGCAACAATCTAACAATTCATTTTTCAGATAAAAAAATTGCGTTCTTTGCGGACCAGCATAAGATTTTTCTCAATTATTTTTCGTGGAGGATGTTGTAAAGTTTGCTCCGCTGGAGAATTCTTGGACGTGCAATGGTAGTTGTTTCAAAAAAGCTGTCGTCGATTATTTTTTTATTAATTAGATTTTGTATCCGATAAAAAAAGCGATTAAAATGAAACGCACATTTAGCACTCAAATTTGATCTTTTTATTCTTATTATAGCTGCTTTCAAAAAACTCAATCAGGCCTTGCATTTGTGCAACCCATTGCGTTACCCATTCTAATTGGGGAGCACATGCTGTTACAAAAAAACCCTTGTAAAAGTTTGGGGCAAATAATATGCTCCCAAATAATATGCAATTTTATCTGAAATATCAATTTCTTTAAAAACCAGTGTCATAAAAATTCACCAAAGAAACAACAACACTTTATATAAATATTGACACTACGGATCCTCAGATTGAGTGCAGCATTTACCAACCTTGGTGAAATGATTGAGATACAAAGCAAATACGCGCAAAAAACGAAGTTGCCAAAAATCTAAATCGTTTTCAAAATCAGTGGCCTTTAAATATGAAACCATAAAGCTATGTAACAAAATCAGTAATCAATTCTTAGCATGCATGTTTTGAGGTGATTTTTTTCTTTTTTATCAATAGACGGAAAAACGACGAAAAAAACTAAAGCGAATTTAATGAGCAATTTATTGACCACTCAGAGAATAGAACTTCTTTTTTAACTCATGAGCATAGAATGTCAAACTAAAAAAGTTTATTAGCTATGATAACACATTAGGATTATAACGTATTGAATTACAAAGAAGTCAAGAGCGAGGGCGGATGGGCGTGTTTCGCGATGCATGGTTTATGGATTAAGTACTAAGCGCATGATAAATATGGTTGTCAACAGCAGTCAAAGGGATATTAGTCTATCCCAACTGCCGACCGAAGTAAGATGTTGAACGTTTTAGCCTTGGTAGAGCTCAAGAATCAGTGTCATTTAGATTAAGGAACAGGACTTTTTCAGAGATCCAATTTTCACACTGAAAATTATTCATTTATCAATAACTTTAAACAGCTCAATTTGTTTTTAATACAATTTTGAAACTACCAGTGACTAATTTAGACAAATTCCTCACAAAAAGCCAACAGCTGGCCTTGATTGCACATAGGAAAAACCACGCTTGCCTAATTGAGAATACTATGCAAATAATATCCAAATTCATCTGAATTATTAATTTCATCAAAAACCAGTGTCATAAAAAATCACCAAAGAAACAACAACACTTTGTATAACTATTGACACTACGGATCCTAAGATTGAGTGCAGCATATAACAACCTTGGCGAAATGATTGAGATACAAAGCAAATACGCGCCAAAAACGAATTTGCCAAAAATGTAAATCGTTTTCAAAATCAGTGGCCTTTAATTAAAAAACCATAAAGCTATGTAACAAAATCAGTAATCAATTCATAGCATGCATGTTTTGAGGTGATTTTTTTCTTTTTTATCAATAGACGGAAAAAGAACAAAAAAATAAAACTAAAGCGAATTTAATGAGCAATTTATTGCCCAATCAGAGAATGGAAGGTGATTTTTTTCTTTTTTATCAATAGACGGAAAAAGGACAAAAAAATAATACTAAAGCGAATTTAATGAGCAATTTATTGTCCAATCAGAGAATGGAACTTCTTTTTTTAACTCATGAGCATAGAATGTCAAACTAATAAAATTTTGTTAGCTATGATAACACATTAGGATTATAGTGTAATGACTTACAAAGAAGTCAAGAACGAGGGCGGATGGGCGTGTTTCGCGATGCATGGTTTATGGATTTAAGTACTAAGCGCATGATAAATATGGTTGTGAACAGCAGTCATGGGGATGTTAGTCTATGTCAACTGCCGGCCGAATTAAAATGTTGATCAACTTAGCCTTGGTAGAGCCCATGAATCAATGTCATTTAGATTAAAGAAAAGGGTTTTTTTTCAGAGATCCAATTTTCACACTGAAAATTATTCATTTATCACTAACTTTAAACAACTCAATTTGTTTTTAATAAAATTTTGAAAATACCAGTGACTAAACTGGACAAATTCCTCTCAAAGAGCCAACAGCTGGCCTTGGTTGTACTGAGCAAAAATCACGCTAGCCTAATTGAGAATACACTAACGGCAACAATCTTACAACTCATTGTTCAGATAGAAAAATTGCATTTTTTGCAGACCAGCATAAAATTTTTCTCATTTATTTTTCGTGGAGGATGTTGTAAAGTTTGCTCCGTTGGAAATTTTTGTGACGTACAACGGTCGTTGTTTCATAAACGCTCTAGTCGATTATTTTTTTTTATTAATTAGATTTTGTATCTAATAAAAAAGCAATTAAAATGAAACGCACATTTAGCACTCAAATTTGATCTTTTTTATTCTTATTATCGCTGTTTTCAAAGAGCTCAATCAGGCCTTGCATTTGTGCAACCCATTGCGTGACCCATTCCAATTGGGGTTACAGAATAAACCTTTGTAAACCCCTGTGAAGGCAAAAAATATGCTCCCACTAAGCTGGGTGAACAATCGGAAAAAGAGCCGCTTAATTTCCTGCTCCTGAAAAATTTGAAATTGAAGTTGACTGCAATAGGACAAGGGGGGCAGACCTCCGGCTGGCCTTGATTATAGCAAGCATACAAGAGACTAGCATCACTGAGATCAAGAAAGGGCGTGCAACTTACCAAAGTTGTTTTTTGGGCAACGAAAAGAAAGGTATTGAACAATTTTGGCACAGTGATTTCTCAAGCATAAACGACTAACATCGGAAGAACTGCCCTTGAATAGCTAGTGGGAGTTCTAATCAATTGCAGCCTACTTCGGTTAGGGAGAGGTGTAGCCTGATTTCTACAAAGAATTTCACAAGGGGGCTACAAATAACCTCATTGGAGGTCAAAATATAAAACTATTAAGATTTGAAGGGAAAAAATCCACCAATTTTGGCGCATTTATCATCTGACATTTAGTATTAAATTGTCACCAGTTGATTTCAGCTGCTTGAAATTGTGAACGAGAGCTTTAGATTACGCAAAACGCAGAAAGTCCAGGGCGTAAAAGTCACTCGAGTAGTCCAAAAGCGATCAAGCAAAAACTTGCATAAAACGTAGCAGGTAGAAAACTTGAAACGAATCGAAGAGTCGTGCAATGAAAGCTCTTATCTAACCCTACCTAATTCAGAATCTGATAATTTGGGGGTAAAATTTGGGTAGGTAGGTGGGGATGGGGTGGGTAGCTGAGGGGTGTAGTTGGGGGGGGGGGGGGGGTTAGATGGGAGGGAGGGGGGGACGGAGGTAGTTTAGATAGGTTGGAGGAACTTACATGGGATCGAAAATTCTCGAAATGACCTTTTAACCATGAACAATAACATCAGTTCTTAATTACTATACCTTACAAACGAAGCTACTTTTAAAGTCCGATGTTCGAAAACAGAAGTCAAATTTCAAGTCATGACTTCAGCTGAAAAAAAACCTGTACAACCTCAATACTCCTCATCGACTCGCAAAAAGACGCACACGTTTACAATAATTGCTTCTCTTCTTGAGCAATTAAAGACTACCTAAGCACCAAGAGAACATATTGCTTTTTCAGAGAAACCTACTTTAAAGTTTTAAAGTCTATCTGGTTTCTGACATTGAAACGCTTAACCTATTGTTACTCTTATCGTTTAAGAGAACTAAACAGAACAAAGTAATATTTCAACGAAGAGAATAAAGTTTTAAATCGACACCATTATGATTATAGTCCATTCCTTAATTCTTCCTTATTGGCTTGAGCTACATTAATCCTTCAGCCTCCCTTTCACCTCGATTGTTCAGAAGTTTCTGGTTAAGTTTCCTATATATGAGAAAGATAATAAAAACTATTTCGATTAATTTGCCTCAAGTGTGTGTTGGTGTCCGAAAAAAGAACAGTGTTTTGTTTTCTTTATCAGAGAGCAAATGAAACGTTCCGACAAGTTTGAAGTAAGTTCCAAAATTTGCGCTCAAGATCCAATTTTTTTCTCAACTTAGCACAATCCTTCTTACCTTTGGCAGGAATATTATTTGGTTGTGATTGGGTCACTTTTGGTTGTGGTGAAGTTGTGGGCAATGTTTTGGGTTGAACAGGGGTTACAGTAGTAGTTGTTGGATTTTTTGGTACGCGTTTTTTGCGCACAGTTGTAGTATTCGTCACCGTCTCTTCTGAAATGAATTTCCTGTGTCAGATAGGTAATTGTCGCGTTTTCTTTTTTGAATTGAAATAAGGAACCAACTCAAAATTAGTACTTAATAAAAAGTGTGGCTTTATACTCATCGATACGTTTGGGGAGTCAAAACTATTATTATAAAGCCATAGTAATCTTGCGATAAAGCATGCCTAAGAATTAAAAAAATTTAAATATTAGGCACATGCCTGCAGCTGTCTGGATTGTCATTGTCAAAAAACCAGCTTGGATGCTGGTTCAGGTAATGAAAAAAGTATGTTGCGGTTAAAGTCTGGCGGTAGCGCTGAAAAATTTTTTTTCACCGCATTCTGACGGTAGCGCTGAAAAATTTTTCGTCACCGCTTCGTAGTACCGCTTAAAAAATTTTTTTTCACCGCATTCTGCTCGTAGCGATGAAAAATTTTCGTTCACTGCTTAAGCGGTGAAAGAAAATTTTTCACCGCTACTAGCATAATGCGGTGAAAAAAAATTTTTCAGCGCTACCACGAAGCGGCGAAAAAAAATTTCACCGCTAAAATCGCAAATCTTACAAAAATTCACCGCTAAATTAACCGCTAATCTTACAAAAACTCACCGCTATGAACGCATTGAACGCTAAAAGATGCGGGCGCTTTGCGGTGAAAAAAGTTTTTTTTTTACCGCTAATCACCGCTAATCTTACATTATTTTTTGACCAAACCTCGACCCGGCTTGAGAAAAAACCCCGTGTCTTTATTTTTTAAACAACAATCATCAAATAATAATGAATCGCTTCAATTCACTTATGCGCAAGTGCCAAATTTTTCTATATACGGTGCCAGATTTTAGAAAAGTTACGGAGTTCGTGTTTCAAGCAAGTTAACAATATACCTGATTCTGCTACCGTCACTTCGAAATTCGGATCTATTCTCCCCCTCCCTCCCCCCCCCATTTAGTGGGCATAAAAATTTAATGCTCCCAGGTGCTTCTTGAATTTTTATATCGAGACGCTACGCGGTTGGGGACAGTTGGATTTTCGGATCTATTCTGTTTCCCCCCCCCCCAGCTTAGCGAGCATAAATCTTTTATGACCCCCAGCACACACGTGCTATTTTCTTACATAGTAACGTGCTATATGACAACATACAATTTGTAACTGGGGGTCATAAAAAAAACACTGGGGGGCCGAAACAGAGTAGATCCGGATATTCTGATTTCATCACAGCCACGCAGCCTGTACTGAATGTATCCTGGTGGTGGAAGGATAATGTTGAGAAAAAGAACATCTCACCCAGAATGTAGCGTGCCCCTGCCTGTTGTGCAATTGTGGTGATGTCACCTTGACTCAAACCTCCTCCTCCTCCATCCGAACTCAACTTCATACTTGATCCAACACTTCCGTTCGGTGACCTTCAAACACAAAACTGGCTCCTTTCTTTACTTAAATATTTAGGGTATCTGTCGGTTACACCCTCTTAATACCTGTTAACTTGTTGGTAGGCTTGATCGCACAGTCCACTTATGATAATATACCACTAATTATTAGATGATATATACTATATTATTTTATACTATATTAAGTTACGTGATTCTGCTGAAATTATCGGTTGATGATATTTTATCATAACCAGGAATGTGAGTTTGGCAATGCAATGTGCTCGATAAAGTGCGTTCTCACATATTGTTCAGACCTCGCTCGTCCACATTTTCGCTTAATACTCTACCAAATGAGGAAGAGATAGTAAATTTTCAAATATTGGTCAAAAATAAGTGGTGTATGAATTTAAAAAATTACTTCCAACTCAAATCACTTAGTAGAGAAAATAATGCCACATTGGAGGGCAGATGAGACCTGTCATTACCAAGACTACGAGACAAGACAAACAACAGAATCAAATAACAACAACAAACATTATTTACATCCGAAACTCAATGTCTATATTTTGAAAAAAAACTGATTAACAAAGTCAAATTAGCGTTTAGAAAGACCTAAACCAAGAAATAAGTTTGTTTTTCACCGGGAAAACCATGGAATCAGCCCTAAATGAGACTAAGTAACAATTAGAGAAAAAACAGCAAAATTAGAAAACACGTTAATATTTTTGCAAAGACAACAATTTCAATAAATCAAAACCATTAGAAACCAATAAACTGATGTTCAACTGAGATTCTGTATGTCCATACGAAGACATGTGACTTGAGTCATTTCATTTTCCAAAATATGTCGTACGTCTACAAAAAACGGCAAATACAGACCAAAAACAAAATTTCATTCAAATTTTGGGCCAGAAAACGCTGTCGAAGCCGTGTTAAAATCACAATCTATTCCTTTAAGAAGTAAAACTAATTGCACCTGTTTTGAACAACTATAATGTGATATGTGATCGCTGAATAGTGAAATCAAAATATAAATAGAAAATTGAAAAAAGCTAAGTTAAACAATACATATGCATTATTCAAAAACAATTGAGTTCAAAGTCTTAAAACCATTAGCTATCAATTAGATGACTAGATATCATTAAAAAAAATTTTGGCCTCCGAAGAAAGCCATTGAGATTAGTTAATATTCAGAATAAGTTATAAATTTTCAAAACGAACGACAAATACAGACAAAAAAAGGGAATACTTTTTTGAGAAAAAAACTTGTTTTGAAGCCGTTAAAACAATAAAGAAGGCATTAAAAAGATTAGAACTATTGAACTGTAGATTTCTTAAACACCAATAATTTTTTTGATCGGTAAAATTTGAGACTACGTAACAAGTAGACAAAAAAGAACAGCAATGTGCAAAATTAAAAAAAATATGTCTACATTTTTAAAAAAGCTCTTGATTTCAAATTCATGAAGAATTTAAGCTATCAAGTAAAATCAGTAGCCAGGTTTATTTGATAACATATAGGAACCCGCTAAGACCTTCTAAATTTTATTCATACAACTGCAAAATGAAAGGCAAATAAATACGATATAAAATTTCAATAAATTCTTTGAAACGAAGCCGTTAAAACCATTAACTTTTCACTGAATAAATTGAGATGTCCAAATGTGATCTTTTTTCAAACTTTCCAATGTTGAAAGATAAGAAAAGAAACTCAAATATGGGAAAGTGTCTACAGTTTTTTGTGGAAACTGGTTGTGTATAAGCCAAAAAACCACTACTTGAAATGTAAAACCACAATAAAATTTATTTTTAAATACAATTTAAGGACGACGCGACCTGTTTTTGCTGACCTTAAGCCACAAAAAGATTTAAAACGAAGAAAAAACCAGAGTCTAATAATCCATTGTACTTTAATGAAAAAGATGCAAAAATTTTTTTTTATAAAGTCAGCACTTGATTACAATCAGAATTATTGTGGGATTGTAAAAAACAACTAATAGATCAAATCTGGCCTTGCTAATGTTGTTCGTCTATAAGGAACGCGTAACCGTTCCATGTTTTATGGATATGGATAATTTGAAGCAAAAAGTCCGTTTATCAAAAACAAGTGATGCTCTTGGCTAAATCGAGTTAAATTAGCAAAAATATCGGAAAAATTTTATTTCATTTCAAATATACTCTCCAAGGATATACAAGTAAAATTAGCCTTCTTCTGAGTTAACAAAGAATGTTTCATCAATTTTTAGATGTGTTAATTTGGCAAATTCAAACTGATTTTACTGAAGAAACTTATTTCTTACAATTTTTGATTAAAATGCCAAATTTTGAAAACTTTACAAGCCTTTCAGCCAAAAATTAGCCGTCAAATATTCAAAACTAAAATTTGATAACCCCGTGGGAAAAAACGATTTTTGAAAAAATCACCTTTATTATATTTTCAACGCTGGACGGGCTTTCTAATGATACCGTTCACAACACTATATGATGAATATATCGATCTGCTAAAATTTACTGAACAAAAAGCGGATCTATTCTGTTTCGCCCCCCCCCAGCGTTTTTATGACCTCAGTTACAAATTATATGCTATTATCCAGCACGTTACTAAATAAGAAAATAGCACTTGCAACCCAGGGGCCGAAACAGAATAGATACAAAAAAACACATTTGAGTATATGGCTCCTCCCCTACTAAAGTGGGTGGGAGCAGTGAGCTAATGGGTGCAGTTTCATGGCAAAATTACTCCAGAAATTAATCCTATTTCTTGAAAACGATTTGTTTTAGTTAAATGACCAATTCGCGTAATCATACCGTAATGAAGGGATGGGCATTTTTCGCTGGTCTGTAATGGGCTAAGAAATAAATTAGGTGGAAACAGGCAACCAACCTAGGATACCAAATTTAAGTTAATAAATTCAGCTTCTCTCCCAGTGAAACGAAACTTGGTACACATTGCCATGTAATTCAAGATTTTGATAAAACTTAAAACATCTTGCCAATTTCTTGATAGGCAAAAAATTCTTGGATGACCTTGTAAGATATTGAGCATTGCTTGTCTGTTTACCTTCTTGTCAAACACTATTTTTGTTTGCTGCGGTTTTGTTCAGAAACACCAAAATTTAAAATTAATCTTTTTACATTACCTTTGAACGCCCATTGGAGAAAGAGAAACTCTAGTCACCTTTTCACCATTACTCATATATTAATCTAGATTCTTGCAAAAATCGTGCGCATTTTGAATCATGTAGCAACAATCCTGCAAGAATCAACTTCCTGGGGTTGGCTCTTTTCCCAAAAATAGTTTTTTTATTGGCGGGGCTAAAAATTCTGGCCCCGATAAGCGTTACAAGTGTTCGGGTATGTTCTTGTCCCAATTCAGCAGGGAAAGGACAAAGCAGTTTTAAACCTGGTTAAAAACATAAACCGACAAATGTCGGAAGAATTGCTCTTGAACGACAGGCGAGGCAATATAATTCATGGTCTTTAGTATAGATGGTCTTTTTCTTTATGGGTGCAAAAATCCTCGACACCACCGGGATGCGAAACATTAACCTCCTGATCCGTGAGCACCCTCACTTACCACTGCTCTGCGAGTCACTAAATTTGTCTATGCTGCAACCGATTTTATAATAGCAACAAGCTTTACTTCGGAGCACTAGAGATCACTCAAAAATGATGAACGAAAACGTGAAAAAGTCACTTGAGAAGTCAAAGAATGTTCTAGAAGAAAAGCGCAAAATTGTCAAGCGAAAAATTTGCATAAAAAAAGACACACAGGTTTACAAAAATTGCTATGAACTGCGTTCAAGAGCAACTAAACAGACCTGCTACTTGGTCCGTTGGTTTGCATTTGTGGGGCAATTCTCTTCTCAGGACTCGCACTCTTCCTGGACCTATTCCTGTGTCGTCTTTTGCTGGACCTGGTTGGCGATGTCATGTGTCCTGGGGTGTGAGAAATTGATGATGAGCCTGTGGATCCTAATTCAGTCAGCGGACAATATTTCCTCATTTTTGATACTGTCGGTCGCCAAAACACTACAAAAACTGTGGAATCGAAGTAAAAAATTGGATCTTTTCTTTTGAAGATAAAAACGACTATTTTGAAAACAACGATACCGATTCTTTCTTGCGTTTAAAAACCGACGATACCGATGCTTTCTTACATTTAATAAACGACAATACCGAATCTGCCTTGTGATGAAAAAACGACGATACCGAATCTGTCTTACGTCTAAAAACGACGATACCGAGTCTTTCTTATATTTAATTCCAAACAAAAACGACGATACCGACGAAAAAATCGTAAGGGCTTTCGTCGTTTTTGGCTAGAAAAATAAACGACGATACCGACGCTTTCTTTCGTTTTCTAACAAAAGATGTCTCAACTAGGGTAGTCATATTTTCAGAAAAAAAAACTGGCTTTTTTTCAGATATGACCCTCTGTAGCGCAGTATTGGGCACAAGAACGTGAATCAATTTTTCCACATTTTAACACTTATCACTAAAAACTTAGAGCACCATTTTAGTATATTTTAAGACCTATTGGTCTATAGGTTCTTTTCCTAAAATAGCGAAGGCTATAAACAGATTTTACAAAATCTATTTTAACATTTGATGGAAAATTAGTGACAAGAGCTAGGTGACAGTTGGAAACAGTACATGGTTCCTTTTGAGAATTTTTGGATCTTTCCCTTTGTGCCTCTCATCTTACAGGGTGTATATTATTTGCAAACCCCCCCCCCCTCAGACGCACGTGCCATATTTTTACAAAAGATTTATTACGTGATGACACGTGTTCTTTACGTGGGGAAGCATAACGGACTGGGGGCACAAACGGAAAAAATCCTAATGTTTTTAGACCAAAAGCAAGATTTATTACCCAAATCAGATCAAATTCTGGATTTTTTAAGGTTTCTAAGTGAATTGTTCTCAATTACTTATCTGTGCTTTTGTTAAAATTATAGTGATAATGAGTATTCTTCAATTATTAGTTCATTTTTCCAAGTGGAATGAGTTAAACGGTGTGTATTACAGAACAATGTTCCAATTAAGTGTTATTTGACTTTGAAGTTACTGAAACAATCCACCGTTATTCGAAAACGACATTGCCGTTCCAGACAAACACCTTTCGAAGTGACTTTAGCGGAGTCGCGTTATCTCTTTTGAGCCGAACATTTTGAAAATTTCAAAAAAGCATTTGATAGAAAAAATCTAACACCCTACCAACTGTCACAGCAGAAATCTTGCATTACAAAAAATGAGTGTTTCAAGCAGCCTTCTATGGCAATCATTTTCCGTCCCGATCACTTGGGGGGTTCGCAATAATACAAACGCATCAAAAAAGAACCATTTTTTCCACTTTTCTACGCAAAAAATAGGGTTTTCGATATTGACCCCTTTATGCATTCTAATCTTGAAATAGGAGGCAGAGTAAAATTCGAAAGTTAAGTTCTGTGGTCTGGTTATATATTCTTTTTCAATTTTTTTGCATCTACCCAGATTGACCAAACTGATATACCAAAATGCGCACCATCAAAGCCACGAATCAATTTTTTTTTTTTGTTAATGCTAGTTGACAACAGTAGACACTTTTTAAAAGGCAGAACCCCCTAGCACGTTTTGCATTCTGCCCAGCTACAGAACCCGTTCAATTACACAGAAAATCATCATAAAAAAATACGATACAAGCGTTTGGGTGATGCCAATAAAAAGCAACGAGTAAGCTGGGAGACATAAACGGAAAATATCTTGAATTTGTATCTGGTTGTTGAAAGACACTGCTTTGAAAAAGTTCAACTCAAAATGATATTTTTCAATTGACATTAAATCAAATGATACTTTGCTGGACAATTCCAAACAAATTTATTGTTTAAGAATTTTTTTGAAAAAATAATGGATTACTTGCCATTTAAGCACCAAAAATATATTTTCCATAATTGTTTTGGATCTATTCTGTTTTGCCCCCCCAGCTTAGTGAGCACAAAATTTTTATGACCCCCAGGCGCACGGGCTATTCTCTTACCAAGTAACGTGCTATATAACAACATATAATTCGTAATTGAGGTCATAAAAAACACTGGGGGGCCGAAACAGAATAGATCCATTGTTTTTACAGCTAAAATTTTGCTCATATAAACTGCTTTGATTTAGATCATAAAAAATTAGGGACCTTTTCCGTTTGTACCCCCAGTTTAGTGGGCGCTTTTTATTTGCACCCCCATACGCACGTGCAATATTTTTACATCATGATTTGACATGTAATGACACGTGCTCATTAATTGGGGGAGCATAACGTACAGGGGGGACAAACAAAAAAAGATCATATATTTAACCTATTCTTATTTGACTCCCCAGTACCTTTCCTGACCCCAGTTACATTAACGAGTTGTTACATAGCATTATATTATGTAAAAAATAGCAAATTTGCCCGGGTTATTCACTGAGCTATATGCCAATTGGGCTTGCGCAAAAGATTAGATTTGATAACTTTGACAGTTATACATAGTCGACATCATATGGTTATTTTCCAAAATCTAGAAAAAAAGAAAAATTTTCTTTTTGTGCCTCCCCCCCCCCCCCCCCGGTTAGTGGGTGCATATTATTTGCACGCCCAGACGCACACGCCATATTTTTAAATCATGACTTACCATGTAATGACACGTGCTCTTTAAGGGGGTGCATAACATACTTGGGCGGCACAAACAAAAGAGATACGAAAAATGAAAATATTTCGGAATCATGCCAGAGAACCAGAACCGTTTATCTCAAAGAATCTACCAAAAGGTGATCATATGGCAAAATCTGCCAGAAAAATGGCCATATTGCAAGAATCTGAAAAAATGGAAAGAAAGCTCTGGTTGAGCTGCATTTCAATTGGTTGATATCATATAGTCTTTTAAAAAATTTTCTCAAAAATTTTTATCCAGTACGGTTGCCTTGTTTATACGAAAAAAAGAGCATGAAAAAATTGAAAGAATATTGAAAATTGATTAATAGGAAATTGGGATATTTTCCGCCCCCCCCCCAGTTACACAACAAGCGCACATTAGATGGCAAATTATTATGTAAACATATATCACGTGCGTCTAGGGATGCATATAATAGGGACACACTAAGCTGGGGGATACAACCGGAACCGATCTAAACGTTGCTGCTTTTTATTGTTTACCAAGTAACTTTTCCAAATTATCATATGTTTATATTGCATGTAGATTACATGACATACTTATTCTGCCTCGTGAAATACAATTAATTATTTTCAACGTCTTTTTTAACTGTTGTTTACCTACATTTCAAATATAATGAGATAGTTTGTTTGATTACTGTGAGAAACCATTACAAGCTCAATTGGCGTTATGTTGTTGTAGTATTAGTGATATGTTGTTGTATTGAATGGGCAAACAAAATTGCATTAGAGAACTGCCTTAATAGGACCTGCTCCGAAACTTTTCGCAGAAAAATTTACATCTTAGATGGACTAAACAAAAATCTGGCCGAAAAAAGGTACTCTTGTAGAAACCTGGCAGAGATAACGAAATCTTGTAAACATCTGGCAGAAAATGGTACTCCTTTAGGAATCTGGCAGAAACATGGTTAGCATGTAGGAATCTGACAGAAAAAGGCATCTTGCAGAAATCTGGTGGAAAAATGGTAATCTTGTAGGAATCTGGAAGAAAATGGTAATGTTGTAAGAATGTGGAAAAAAAATTGTAATCTTGTAGGAATCTGGCAGAAAAATGGTTACCTTGTAGGAATCTGGCAGAAAATGGTGAACTTGTAGAAATCTGGCAGGAAAATAGTTATCTTGTAGAAATCGGGCAGGAAAATGGTTATCTTGTAGGAATCTAGCAGAAAATGGTAATCTTGTAGAAATCTGGCAGGAAAATGGTTATCTTGTAGGAATCTGGCAGAAAAATGGTAATCTTGTAGAAAACTGGCAAAAACATGGTTATCATGAAGGAATGTGGCAGGAAAAAGCTTATCTTGCAGAAATCTGGCAGAAAAGTTGTAATCTTGTAGGAATCTGGAAGAAAAATGGTTATCTTGTAGGAATCTGGCAGGAAAAGGGTTATCTTGTAGGAATATGGCAGACATTTCTGCCAGAAGACGCATCGTCTTCTAAGAATCTGCGTACGGGGGGCACAAACGGTAAAGATCTAAATAATGTTCTCTTATATAGAACGTTACTGTGTTAGATAACGTTACTGTGTTAGACACGTGCACAAGAAGGCACAAAAAGGAAAACGATTCTGACCCCCGTATGTTATACACCCACCAGTTCTAGAGCACGTAATATTACATAGTACATCTTTATTTTTGAAAAGTTGGCACTTGCGGCGGCGTGCTGCTGAGAACAACTTATACGCCCACTGAGCTACCGCGGAGGGGCCAGAATATATCAAATATTTTCTTTCCTGTCATTTTGTGGCAAGTAAATTTTCATATAGCCGTAAATTCTGCTATTTCAAATATCGCGCGTCCAGATCATTTTTGAAACTGAAATTCAACTTTTGGACAGATTGTCAGCCAATTTCAAAATTCGGATCTATTCTGTTTCGGCCCCCCAGCTTAGTGAGCATAAATTTTTTATGACCACCAGGCGCACGTGCTATTTTCTTTCATAGTAACGTGCTATAACAACATATAATTTATAACGGGGGGTCATAAAAACACTGGGGAGGGGGGGGGGGGCGAAACAGAATAGATCACAAAATTCTCTGTAGCCGTTGCATAGTTAGTAAGATTTCATTTAACCATGATATGCTGTGATTAAATGATATGCTATGATGCGTTTTATGATCAGTTAGTATCTTTTATGCTGGTCAACCTGGTTGTTCTGTTTTGGACCCCAAGAGTCTTTGGGTCTTTCCCATTATAGCCCCCCCCCCCCACACGAAATTATAGCCCCCCATTATGGTATATTTACCATGATTGGGTGGGGGGGGGGGGGGGCTATAGGTTATCTGACCACTAAGCTGGGGGGCTATAATGGGAAAGACCCGAGTCTTTTATTGCCCCCTTTGTTCAGGGGTTAGTAAAAAAATGTAACCGAGAGGCCGAGAACAAAATGAAAAATGGAAAAGTATTTCAATCCTTCTTCTCATACAACTTGGTGACAAAATGATGAGGTTTTTGCTAACAATAGTTTTCTATCATTGTTAGAGTTGAGACTGGTCATTACGAAAAGAACCATTGTAAAAGCCATTGTAAGAACCATTGTCATTGAACCAAAAGACCCATTGTAAACCGCTTAAGATATCCAATCAAGAAGCTTCATTTTGGTGTCGAGAAGAGAGCTCTTGGTTCTTTTCTGTTTGTCCCCCCCCCCCCAGCTTAGTGGGTGCATATTTTTATTTGCACCCCCCAGACGCACGTGCCATATTTTTACATAATGATTAACTATGCAATGGCGCGTGCTCTGTAATTGGGGGAGCATAACGTACTGTGGGGTGGGGGTGGGGGGGGGGGGGCACAAATGTAAAAGATCCGAGTTCAAAAAGCGAGCTTCACAGATAAGCAAGTCGAGCAGGTTTGGGAGCAGGCATATTAAAGATCTAGAGGAAATATTGTCCTTGATGGTACAGGTTCTCCGAAGGTGCTTGGTTAGAAAATTGTTCAGCTTGGTTTCTGTTGCTAACTTGCGCCATTTTGGTTGCCCACTTGGCGCAGTGAATTAAGTTTGGCTTGGTTGACTGGAATAGTTTGTTTCACAAAATGAGAAGTCACTTTACTTTTGATCGCGTGACATCTGCTATCCAAAACCCGCAAAAAAGACCATCTACAGAAACTTTGCTTTAGAAAAGAGATCTTTTCCGTTTGTGCCCCCGTATGTTATGCATCCCCAGTTACAGAGCTCGTGCCATTACACAGTAAACCTATGTAAAAATATGGCACGGGAGTCGGGGGGGGGGGGGTGCTGCAAATAATGTGCATCCACTAAGCTGGGGGGCACAAACGGAAAAGATTCAAGCAAAATTTATGATATAGACACAACTTTTCCCAACTTAATATTTACATATTTTCGCAACTTATTGCACATACAAAATATGTGCTGTTATGCTGCATTTTACTATGTAAACTATGTAAACTTTATATGGACACTAAGCTGGGGGGGAGGGGGGGGGGGCAGAAATGAGTGATGGCGAAGAGCTGATTATGTTAGATAGGTTCTTGGTATTGGAAACATTTTGAGGCAATCGATTTTCGAATAATCCGTTTGTTTTGGTTCCAAATTATTGAAAATCAAATGTGTTAACGAATGGGAAAAACAGATACAAGAAAAGTAAGAAAGTCACTAATTTTAGGCGAAGAAATTTTTTTATCCATTAGACAAAAATTTTGAACTAAAGTTGTGCTGGCATTAGGCGAATACCAATTTAAACTCTTGAGTATCGTACTTCAATATCCAATTGACGCTATAGAGTACTCGAGTGACCCTAACAATTGTCTCTAGATGATAATATCCTACAAAAACAATCGCCACTTTTTTAATAATGGGCACTTCACTTTATGTCCGTCCAGCTTTTACGGCAACTTTTTTTAATCGATCATCTTTCACCTCTCTCTGAATTATTTAGAATAAGAAAGAACTTTTTTAAATCATGCTTTCCTCAGATTCCTCCTCCGATTTTTGCCAGAAACTTCGGGGCAAAAATAATTTAGGAAAATGATACATTTTCAATGTGTTTCATTTAGCCATTTTTATATAGGAACATTTGAAAGAAAGAGTTTAAAAAAATTGAAATAAAGCCGAAATAATATTCCTTAACCAACTCTGTTTCACCCGACATCAATTAGGGTATAATTACCATGAAAGAAAGAATTGCTAACTATATAGTTAGAAATCTTTTGAAACCATTAAGAAATCCTAACTCTTTTTCTTTCCTGGGTTATTCTTTTAAAAATTGAATGAAAATAGAAATAGCTTGTCAAGTGAACTAGAGCGGAATAAATACGTACGATTGCGGAATAAAGGTATTCAAACCATTAAAGGATAAATGAACGCTTTCATAATTACAAATTTAGCAGCGTTTTAATTAATAACATATTGATCTTTAAATATGTATCAAAGTGGAATGGACATGAACAACCATTTTCACAGCCACTGCTTAAAACAGTCTTGGCACACGGAATTTGTAGTGAAAATGAATGAGCAAAAATCTCGATTTTTTTCTTGGCTGCTATGAGACACTTCATTCAATGAACTTGACATCATTTTTATCTTACAGAAAAACTACAAAAAAATTAAATATGCGATTGCCGTCACTTTAAATGAAACTAATTTTATCTTAAATCGCTTAATTTTAGACATATTTCCGTCACTTCAGGTGAAAATATTTTCAAAAAGCCTTTATTTTGCAAACAACAAATTTCGTAGAGAGCAAAGAATTGCTGTCTGTCATTTAGTTTGATTATAGAAAAAAACGCCAACAATTAATGCTATCATAAAGTCTAAAAACAAGTAAACTTAAAACTGAACAGCAGGAAAATGCACACAGAAGCGCTTTTTGATACTTCAAAGGCTTTTGTTTCTTATAAACCACAAAATTTTTTTTATGGAGACTTGAAAATAATGGTTTTGACGGACACCTTTTGAATTAAATAGAGACTTATTTGAGAAAAAACGCAAATGATATTCCTAAAAGGAGTTCAATCAAACTGGATTATATTGAAAAGACGAGTTCCACTAGTTTCTATTTTAGGTCCACTATTATTCAACCTTTACGATAACTATTTAGCAAAAGTTGTAGCAGAAAATTGTAAAGTCGTCCAGCACGAAGGTGACACTTTATATTACAGCCAACATTAATGAAATTTTGTCAATCGCAGTTAATGAAGAACAAAGAAAGAACAGATTGCATAGTGTTCAGCACCAGGAAGAGGCTGACTAATACCGTTTTGAATGTCAGAATCAACTAGAATCAAACTAGAATGCAAAATAGCTGATTCAAATAAAGAGAAGTATCTTGATAACGAACAGAAGTTTGATGAAATTTTGAAAAAGATACCTCTTAGAATAGCTTGTGGACAAAAGTTTTGAGTACAATATGTAAAATTTGCCGGAGAACGCAGAAATTACTAAGTGCAATTGTAAAAATTCGAATACAATATTCAAATTCAGTATTAGCGGGTTGTGAATAATATTGAACGCATCTTTGGAAAACGGATGAATTGAGAAATGAAAAGCTACTTCATTAAGAGAAAAAACTATCAATCCATAGATCTCAAATCTCATAACAAAATTTTACAGGGTTGTTTCTTTTGAAGTTTGTTAACCATTTTTTTTTTGCTTACTTAGCAACGGTCATCCAGCATATAGAAATGCATTTCTCTCTACAATCAGAAGGAAACAACTTGACAGGTCAAAGAAGACGTTTAGACGGATAACTGGTAACAAAGCGACATCTGATGTCGGTCAATTAAGATTGTTAAAAATCTTACCTCTTCCAATGTTCTTGCAGCTGACAAATTCGTTTTATATTAAAAATCAAATGAACCAGCAAAAAGAGCACTTAGTTGTGGTATTAGTATTAGTAGTAGTAGTAGTAGCAGTAGTAGTAGTAGTAGTAGTAGTAGTAGTAGTAGTAGTAGTAGTAGTAGTAGTAGTAGTAGTAGTAGTAGTAGTAGTAGTAGTAGTAGTAGTAGTAGTAGTAGTAGTAGTGGGGGACAAAATCCAACCTCACCTCCACGTGGTGTCCCCTGGGGGTAGGTCATGTGCTGCGGCTCTCCGCTCACATGGTCGAGCTAACGAGGCACTGGTCTTCTAGTTTGTGGCGCAACTAGTCGTATCTCAGCCTTCAAACACCAAAGCAATGAGTACATTCAACCATGGCCCCGAGTCCCGGGTAAGGGGTGCTAAGAATCTCCCGAGGAACCAACTCAGAATTGCAACTTTAAACGTCAGAACACTGACCCAAGCCGGATCTTTAGAGGCTTTGAAAATGGATCTGGCGAAATACAAGTTGGATATTCTGGGAGTGCAGGAGACGAGATTGCAGGAGCAAGAAATTGATCTCGGAGACCACAAGCTCTACCTGTCTGACTCGTGGTTGTCTGGTGTAAAGTCGAGACAAGGAGGAGTGGGCGTTGCTGTAAAGAAGTCATTGATAAACAGCATCGTAGAACAAGTGGCTCTAAGTGAACGTATTTGCTACGTCAAGTTCGCGGCTCGGAGGAGAGCCAATCTAGCTGTTGTTGTCTGCTACGCACCTACAAATGAAGCTAGTCTCCAAGAGAAGGATTTGTTTTGGAGTCAACTTTCAGACCTAGTTTCCAGCTTCAAACATAGGGAGCGTATTTGTGTCATCGGTGACCTCAATGCAGAGCCTGGACACCAGTTGAATGACACCATGAGCTGCAGAGGCCCGTTTGGAATGGGTGAAGAAAATGACAACTCGGAAAAGTTGTTATCATTTTGCACTTCACAAAAATTGCTCGTAGGTGTACATGGTTCCAGCATCGACAAGTGCATCGGTACACCTACAACCCTCCCGATCCGAGTTGTCGAAAAAAGATGCTGGATCACATTCTGTTTGCAGAGAGATACAGAGGATGTCTGACGAATGTGAGGACCAGAAGAGGGAAAACCACAATTACCGATCATGAACTGGTCATTGCGGAAGTATCTATGAAACTTTTGTCTAAAAAGCCATGTTTCACTCCCAGAATCAGTTCTGCAAAGCTGCAAGATGAAACAACGCGTGACTTATTCACGCAGGAGGTCAAGTTACATCTTGATAAGAGCGGCGATTTCGAGAATACAGAGCAGTCTTGGGACAATTTTCGAAAAGCCCTGAACCAAGCAGCAGTGAAATGCCTCCTTCCGGACAAGCGAGTGAACAAACCTTGGATTTCTCCAGATTCTCTGGAACTTATCCGGAAACGAGCTGATCTACAGTTGAAGAAACACAGCAGCGCGGTGGCGTTGTTAGAGTTCACAAACTGCTGTAAGGAAGTCAGAAAAGCTCTACGTGCAGACAAACGGGCATGGCTTGAACGCAAAGGCCAAGAAGTGCAGAGCTTTGCGGACAGAGGCAACTTGAAGGAGGTTTTTGGGGCACCACAGCAGATTTGCCGAAACTGGAGTCCCCAGTTGACCAAATTAGTTTCAAGCACTGGCGTCAACTTACGGACGAAAGAGGAACGACTTGAACGCTGGACGGAACATTTTAGTCAACTCCTGAATCCCTCAACATCCAGTTGCAGTACGAGATTGGATCCCCAAGAAGCAGCTGAAAGCTTGTCGATTGACCTGAGCCCAATTCGATTTGAAGAAGTGCTTGAAGCTGTCCGCAGGTCGAAGAATGGCAAGGCAAGTGGACCCGATAACATTTCCTGTGAGATGTTGAAAGCACACAAGGGTATTGTCGGGTGGCTCTGGGACATCATAGATAAGTGTTGGTCGACGGAAGTTCTGCCCGATGACTGGAAGGTAGCAGAAATTGTCCCATTATACAAGAGTAAAGGAAAGAGGTCAGAGTGTTCGAACCACCGAGGGATCTCTCTATTGTCAATACCAGGCAAAGTGTTCGCTTCCGTTATTCTCAATCGATGCAAAGATTCAGTGGATCGCGTCTTAAGGGAAGAGCAGTGCGGCTTCAGAAAGAGCAGAGGATGCGCCGACCAACTCTTTGCCCTGCGTCAAATAATAGAGAAATCAATGGCGTTTCAATTGGATATTAGCTTTTGTTTCATAGACTTTCGAGCGGCATTCGATTCTGTCGATCGTGAGCAGATGTACCAGATAATGAAACACTATGGTCTTCCGCAAAAAGTGATAAACATCATAAGAAACAGCTATGATGGATTCAAATGTCGAGTCAAAGCCGAAGGTGAGAAAGGACGCTTATTTGATGTCAGAACGGGCGTTAGGCAGGGTGATGTGTGGTCCCCAATCCTATTCGGCCTTGTCATCAACTACATTTTGGCTAACTCGGTGTATGGAGGATTAGACATTGGGAGATTGGTGGCTGACTTAGATTTTGCTGATGATGTTGCTCTCGTGGGGGTCTCAGACAGTGAGGTGCAAGAAAACCTACATCGAATCGAGGCCCTTGCGGAAGCCGCTGGTCTGAAGATTAATGTGGCCAAAACAAAGAATATGGGCGTAAAATGCGACAGCCCAAATGTTGTTGCAGTGCTTAGTATCCAACAGAACGTGGAGATACTCACTGGAACACATAAAGGCAAACTAGGACTCCTGGCAGAGACATCTAGCCAGTCATGACTAACCATCAGCACGGAGGTGCTGCTGGGAACGAAAAAGAAAGCGGGCTGGTTCGAAACACAAGATGGCCGGAAGCTAAGATTGAAAAGCTTAGCGGAGGCTAAGCCAGCGTTGGTAGCTTCACAACAACAATCTGCGGTAGCAGATTCAGAGTCGCTAGAAAATGAGAGTCGGTCAGTGGTGGCTGACCAAGAGTTTTTAAGATGTCAGAATTGTCAGCGGCAATTCAGTACAGTTACCGGACGCAAAGTGCACCAAACAAGATTTTGCAAAGCCGGTTTGTCAAAGAATGTCGTCGACAAGTCAAAGTTTGAGCAACTAGAGGCGAGCCTTACCTGTGACAAGTGTGAAAGAAAGTTCAAAACAGTCAATGGCCGAAAAGTTCACCAATCGAGATACTGTGGCAAACCTAAAGCAGTTGCCACACGCGTGTTTTCCTGCAAAGTACAAGATGTTCTCGGAAACGAGTTTGAAAACATAGAAGCGTTCAAGTATCTCGGATCATATGTCAGCCTCAAGCATGGAGACCTGCAGGAAGTCAATTGCAAACTTGCAGAAGGTAGACAACGGTTTGCTAACTTCCAAAATCTCTGGAAGAGCAAGCAGCTCAGCGTGCACCTCAAGTGCAATTTGTACAAAGCACTCGTTTTATCAGCCGTGCTGTACAGTTCAGAGACTTGGACTCTTTCGAAATTAATGGAGAGAAAACTTGAGAGTTTCCACTGTGGTTGTCTTCGGAGAATTCTACGTGTGTCATATCTGGAGAAAACAACGAACGAAGAAATTATGTCAAGATCACGAATGCCCCAACTATCCACGATGATCATGCTCAAACGGATAAAATGGTACGGACACATCCAGAGAATGGAACCAGGAAGATTAGCCCGCAGTGCCTTCGATTGGGACCTGCCCGATCAATACGTCCATGCTAGACGCGCTCCTGGGGGGCAACGGAAAACGTGGATGAGTCAAATCGAAGGAGACTGTGTACGAAACAAAGTATCGTTCACCAGATTGCAGGAGAAAGCAGCAACCGGGTCAAAGAATGCCTTCAACAATTTCGTCGTACAGCACTTCACAGAATAACCAAACAAATAACTCTTCTTGTTTTGTTTGTATTTGTTGCCAACCGTGCCTTTATTTCATATTTGGAATTAAAGTGTTGAAACAGTAGTAGTAGTAGTAGTAGTAGTAGTAGTAGTAGTAGTAGTAGTAGTAGTAGTAGTAGTAGTAGTAGTAGTAGTAGTAGTAGTAGTAGTAGTAGTACTGAGACTGAAAAGTTCAGCGGAGGCTGAGCTTGTGACAGTTAGCAGCGATGAGAGGTCAGTGGTTGCTGATCTAGTGTCTACGGCGAACAACAGATCATCTGCGGTCTCTGATGACGATAGTTGTGTATGTTCAGGCTGTAAACGTCGCTTCGACACTGCAAGAGGCTGCAAAGTGCATGAAGCCAGATTCTGCAAGTCTAAGAATTCGAAGAGGGTCGAAGACAGCGCGTCAAAGTTTGTTGGGCTAGAGAAAATCCTCACTTGTCAGAAGTGCACTAGGAAAATCGCAACTGTGAAAGGCCGACGAATTCACGAGTCACGATACTGTGGCAGAGAAAAGGCTGGAAGATCTCGCATTTTCTCCTGCAATGTCCACGATCGAGATGGAGTGGAGTTCGAAAATGTAGAAGCTTTCAAGTATCTCGGTTTTTTCGTGAGCTTGCAACATGGTGACCTAAAGGAAATCAGTGTCAAGCTGGCGGAAAGGAGAAAGCGATTTGCGAGCTTTCAGAAGCTTTGGAAGAGCAAACAACTTAGTATTCCCCTCAAATGCAAGTTATACAGAGCTCTCGTGTTATCAGTGGTCTTATATAGCTCTGAAACGTGGACCATGAGTAAATCAACGCAACGGAAACTTGAGAGCTTTCACACCAGTTGTCTGCGAAGGATACTATGTTTTTCATATCTGGAGAGGGTGACAAATGAAGAAGTACTGGCTAGATCACGTATGTCGACACTTTCTGCAATGATCATGATTAAACGGTTGAAATGGTTTGGCCATATCCTGAGGATGAATGACGATCGTCTAGCGCTCCGAGCCTTCACCTGGGAGCCGACAGAAAAATATCGATATGCTAAACGAGCTCCAGGGGGTCAACGCAAGAAGTGGATGGATCAACTAGAAGAAGATTGCTGAAGGAACAACATGAGCTACATCACCTTACGACAGAAAGCGAAAAGAGAGTCTAAATCCCGCTTCAACAGTTTTGTCGAACAGCATTTCCTGGATTAAATAAACCCAGATAATCTCAACTTATATGCATTTTATTAACTTGTTTGTACTTATTGTCATTGTTCCTTTATTTCTTTATGGAATTTAAGTGTTCAAACAGTAATAGTAGTAGTAGTATTAGTAGTAGTAGTAGTAGTAGTAGTAGTAGCAGTAGTAGTAGTAGTAGTAGTAGTAGTAGTAGTAGTAGTAGTAGTAGTATTAGTAGTAGTAGTAGTAGTGTTATTATTATTGGTAGTAGTAGTAGTAGTAGTAGTAGTAGTAGTAGTAGTAGTAGTAGTATTAGTAGTAGTAGTAGTAGTAGTAGTAGTAGTAGTAGTAGTATTAGTAGTAGTAGTAGTAGTATTATTATTTTTAGTAGTAGTAGTAGTAGTAGTAGTAGTAGTAGTAGTAGTAGTAGTAGTAGTAGTAGTAGTAGTTATAGTAATAGTGCAAATACTCAGTGCAAAACCAATCCCGACTACTCATTGGCAGGGAGGTGCTGGTGGGCAAGAAGAAGAATGCGGGCTGGTTCGAGACACTAGCTGGTAATAAACTGAGATTGAAAAGTTCAGCGGAGGCTGAGTTTGTGACATTTAGCAGCGACGAAAAGTTAGTGGTTGTTGATCTAGTGTCTACGGCGAGTGACAGATCATCTGTGGTCTCTGATGACGAGAGTTGTGTATGTTCAGGTTGTAAACGTCGATTCGACACTGCAAGAGGCTGCAAAGTGCATGAAGCCAGATTCTGCAAGTCTAAGAATCCGAAGAGTGTCGAAGACAGCGCGTCAAAATTTATTGGGCTAGAGAAATGCCTCACTTGTCAGAAGTGCACTAGGAAATTCGCAACTGTGAAAGGCCGACGAATTCACGAGTCACGATACTGCGGCAAAGAAAAGGCTGGAAGATCTCGCATTTTCTCCTGCAATGTCCACAATCGAGATAGATTGGAGTTCGAAAACGTAGAAGCTTTCAATTATCCCGTTTCTTTCGTGAGCTTGCAACATGGTGACCTAAAGGAAATCAGTGTCAAGCTGGCGGAAGGGAGACAGCGATTTGCGAGCTTTCAGAGGCTTTGGAAGAGCAAACAACTTAGTATTCCCCTCAAATGCAAGTTATACAGAGCTCTCGTGTTATCAGTGGTCTTGTATAACTCTGAAACGTGGACCATGAAAAAATCAACGCAACGGAAACTTCAGAGCTTTCACACCAGTTGTCTGCGAAGGATACTATGTTTTTCAGATCTGGAGAGGGTGACAAATGAAAAAGTACTGGCTAGATCACCTATTTCGACACTTTCTGCATTGATCATGACTAAAAAGTTGAAATGGTTTGGCCATGTCCTGAGGTTGAATGACGATCGGCTAGCGCTCCGAGCCTTCACCTGGGAGCCGACTGAAAAATATCGTTATGCTAAACGAGCTCCAGGGGTTAAACGCAAGACGTGGCTGGATCAACTTGAAGATGATTGCTCAAGGAACAACATGAGATACATCACCTTACGACAGAAAGAAAAAAGAGAGTCTAAATCCCGCTTCAACAGTTTTGTCGAACAGCATTTCCTGGATTAAATAAACGGAAATAAGTTCAAACTTATATGCATTTTATTAACTTGTTTGTACTTATTGTCATTGTTCCTTTATTCCTATATGGAATTTAAGTGTTCAAACAGTAGTAGTAGTAGTAATAGTAGTAGTAGAAGTAGTAGTAGTAGTAGTAGTAGTAGTAGTAGTAGTAGTAGTAGTAGTAGTAGTAGTAGTAGTATTAGTAGTAGTAGTAGTAGTAGTAGTAGTAGTAGTAGTAGTAGTAGTGGTAGTAGTAGTAGTAGTAGTAGTAGTAGTAGTTTTAGTAGCAGTAGTTTTAGTAGTAGTAGTAGTAGTAGTAGTAGTAGTAGTAGTAGCGGGGGGCAAAATTCAACCTCTCCTCCCCGCGGTGTCCCCTGGGTCAAGTGGTGCAGCAGCTGCCCGTAGTGCAGATGCATAGTACCACCGAGCTAACGGGGCAAGGGTCCTCTAGTTGGTGGCGCGACTAGTTGTATATTAGCCTTAAAACCCAATGCAATGTCCGAAAAAGCAGGGGCTGCACTGACCAATTGTTTGCGTTGAGGCAAATACTAGAGAAATGCATGGCCTTCCAATTGGACGTCAGTTTTTGTTTCATTGACTTCCGCGCTGCATTCGATTCGGTGGACCGCGAGATGATGTACAAGATAATGAAACATTACGGGCTCCCACAAAAAGTTGTGAATGTCATCCGCAACAGTTACGAAGGCTTCAAGTGCTGCGTCAAAACAGAGGGCGAGAAGGGCCAGATGTTCAACGTAAAAACTGGTGTTCGCCAGGGTGATGTATGGTCGCCTATTCTCTTTGGCCTTGTGATAAACTATGTGTTGGCTAATTCAGTTCAAGGAGGAATCAACATTGGACGCTGTGTTGCTGATCTTGATTTCGCCGATGATGTTGCCCTATTGGGCGTCTCTGATTCCGAAGTTCAAGCAAATTTATATGGAATTGAATCTTTAGCCGAAGCTGTTGGCCTAATGATCAAAGTTGGGCAGACAAAGAATATGGGTGTTAAATGCGAAAAAGCCGGAGCCAGTGTACCCATTGCTCAAAGGAACGTTGAAGTTCTTACAGGAAACCGCAAAGGCCGTTTTGGGACCCTCATTGAGGCCGAAAACCAATCCCGACTACTCATTGGCAGAGAGGTGCTGGTGGGCAAGAAGAAGAATGCGGGCTGGTTCGAGACACTAGCTGGTGAGAAACTGAGACTGAAAAGTTCAGCGGAGGTTGAGCTTGTGACAGTTAGCAGCGACGAGAGGTCAGTGGTTGCTGATCTAGTGTCTACGGCGAATAACAGATCATCTGCGGTCTCTGATGACGATAGTTGTGTATGTTCAGGTTGTAAACGTCGCGTCGGCGCTGCAAGGGGCTGCAAAGTGCATGAAGCCAGATTCTGCAAGTCTAAGAATTCGAAGAGGGTCGAAGACAGCGCGTCAAAGTTTGTTGGGCTAGAGAAAGGCCTCACTTGTCAGAAGTGCACTAGGAAATTCGCAACTGTGAAAGGCCGACGAATTCACGAGTCACGATACTGCGGCAAAGAAAAGGCTGGAAGATCTCGCATTTTCTCCTGCAATGTCCACGATCGAGATGGAGTGGAGTTCGAAAATGTAGAAGCTTTCAAGTATCTCGGTTCTTTCGTGAGCTTGCAACATGGTGACCTAAAGGAAATCAGTGTCAAGCTTGTGGAAGGGAGACAGCGATTTGCGAGCATTCAGATGCTTTGGAAGAGCAAACAACTTAGTATTCCCCTCAAATGCAAGTTATACAGACCTCTTGTGTTATCAGTGGTCTTATATAGCTCTGAAACGTGGACCATGATTAAATCAACGCAACGGAAACTTGAGAGCTTTCACAGCAGTTGTCTGCGAAGGATACTATGTTTTTCAGATCTGGAGAGGGTGACAAATGAAAACGTACTGGCTAGATCACCTATGTCGACACTTTCTGCATTGATCATGACTAAAAAGTTGAAATGGTTTGGCCATGTCCTGAGGTTGAATGACGATCGTCTAGCGCTCCGAGCCTTCACCTGGGAGCCGACTGAAAAATATCGTTATGCTAAACGAGCTCCAGGGGTTAAACGCAAGACGTGGCTGGATCAACTTGAAGAAGATTGCTCAAGGAACAACATGAGATACATCAGCTTACGACAGAAAGAAAAAAGAGAGTCTAAATCCCGCTTCAACAGTTTTGTCGAACAGCATTTCCTGGATTAAATAAACGCAAATAAGTTCAAACTTATATGCATTTTATTAACTTGTTTGTACTTATTGTCATTGTTCCTTTATTCCTATATGGAATTTAAGTGTTCAAACAGTAGTAGTAGTAGTAGTAGTAGTAGTAATAGTAGTAGTAGAAGTAGTAGTAGTAGTAGTAGTAGTAGTAGTAGTAGTAGTAGTAGTAGTAGTAGTAGTAGTAGTAGTAGTAGTAGCAGTAGTAGTAGTAGTAGTAGTAGTAGTAGTAGTAGTAGTAGTAGTAGTAGTAGTAGTAGTAGTAGTAGTAGTAGTAGTTTTAGTAGTAGTAGTTTTAGTAGTAGTAGTAGTAGTAGTAGTAGTAGTAGTAGTAGTAGTAGTAGTAGTAGTAGTAGTAGTAGTAGTAGAAGTAGTAGTAGTAGTAGTAGCGGGGGGAAAAATTCAACCTCTCCTCCCCGCGGTCTCCCCTGGGTCAAGTGGTGCAGCAGATGCCCGTAGTGCAGATGCATAGTACCACCGAGCTAACGGGGCAAGGGTCCTCTAGTTGGTGGCGCGACTAGTTGTATATTAGCCTTAAAACCCAATGCAATGTCCGAAAAAGCAGGGGCTGCACTGACCCATTGTTTGCGTTGAGGCAAATACTAGAGAAATGCATGGCCTTCCAATTGGACGTCAGTTTTTGTTTCATTAACTTCTGCGCTGCATTCGATTCGGTGGACCGCGAGATGATGTACAAGATAATGAAACATTACGGGCTCCCACAAAAAGTTGTGAATGTCATCCGCAACAGTTACGAAGGCTTCAAGTGCTGCGTCAAAACAGAGGGCGAGAAGGGCCAGATGTTCAACGTAAAAACTGGTGTTCGCCAGGGTGATGTATGGTCGCCTATTCTCTTTGGCCTTGTGATAAACTATGTGTTGGCTAATTCAGTTCAAGGAGGAATCAACATTGGACGCTGTGTTGCTGATCTTGATTTCGCCGATGATGTTGCCCTATTGGGCGTCTCTGATTCCGAAGTTCAAGCAAATTTATATGGAATTGAATCTTTAGCCGAAGTTGTTGGCCTAATGATCAAAGTTGGGCAGACAAAGAATATGGGTGTTAAATGCGAAAAACCCGGAGCCAGTGTACCCATTGCTCAAAGGAACGTTGAAGTTCTTACAGGAAACCGCAAAGGCCGTTTTGGGACCCTCATTGAGGCCGAAAACCAATCCCGACTACTCATTGGCAGAGAGGTGCTGGTGGGCAAGAAGAAGAATGCGGGCTGGTTCGAGACACTAGCTGGTGAGAAACTGAGACTGAAAAGTTCAGCGGAGGTTGAGCTTGTGACAGTTAGCAGCGACGAGAGGTCAGTGGTTGCTGACCTAGTGTCTACGGCGAATAACAGATCATCTGCGGTCTCTGATGACGATAGTTGTGTATGTTCAGGTTGTAAACGTCGCGTCGGCGCTGCAAGGGGCTGCAAAGTGCATGAAGCCAGATTCTGCACGTCTAAGAATTCGAAGAGGGTCGAAGACAGCGCGTCAAAGTTTTTTGGGCTAGAGAAAGGCCTCACTTGTCAAAAGTGCACTAGGAAATTCGCAACTGTGAAAGGCCGACGAATTCACGAGTCACGATACTGCGGCAAAGAAAAGGCTGGAAGATCTCGCATTTTCTCCTGCAATGTCCACGATCGAGATGGAGTGGAGTTCGAAAATGTAGAAGCTTTCAAGTATCTCGGTTCTTTCGTGAGCTTGCAACATGGTGACCTAAAGGAAATCAGTGTCAAGCTGCTGGAAGGGAAAAAGCGATTTGCGAGCATTCAGATGCTTTGGAAGAGCAAACAACTTAGTATTCCCCTCAAATGCAAGTTATACAGAGCTCTTGTGTTATCAGTGGTCTTATATAGCTCTGAGACGGGGACCATGAATAAATCAACGCAACGGAAACTTCAGAGCTTTCACACCAGTTGTCTGCGAAGGATACTATCTTTTTCAGATCTGGAGAGGGTGACAAATGAAAACGTACTGGCTAGATCACCTATGTCGACACTTTCTGCATTGATCATGACTAAAAAGTTGAAATGGTTTGGCCATGTCCTGAGGTTGAATGACGATCGTCTAGCGCTCCGAGCCTTCACCTGGGAGCCGACTGAAAAATATCGTTATGCTAAACGAGCTCCAGGGGTTAAACGCAAGACGTGGCTGGATCAACTTGAAGAAGATTGCTCAAGGAACAACATGAGATACATCAGCTTACGACAGAAAGAAAAAAGAGAGTCTAAATCCCGCTTCAACAGTTTTGTCGAACAGCATTTCCTGGATTAAATAAACCCAGATAAGCTCAAACTTATATGCATTTTATTAACTTGTTTGTACTTATTGTCATTGTTCCTTTATTTCTTTATGGAATTTAAGTGTTCAATCAGTAGTAGTAGTAGTAGTAGTAGTAGTAGTAGTAGTAGTAGTAGTAGTAGTAGTAGTAGTAGTAGTAGTAGTAGTAGTAGTAGTATCAGTAGTAGTAGTAGTAGTAGTAGTAGTAGTAGTAGTAGTAGTAGTAGTATTGGGCGTCTCTGATTCCTAAGTTCAAGCAAATCTACATAGAATTGAATCTTTAGCCGATGCTGTTGGCCTAATGATCAATGTTGGGAAGAACGTCGCTTCGACACTGCAAGAGGCTGCAAAGAAGTGCATGAAGCCAGATTCTGCAAGTCTAAGAATTCGAAGAGGGTCGAAGACAGCGCGTCAAAGTTTGTTGGGTTAGAGAAAAGCCTCACTTGTCAGAAGTGCACTAGGAAATTTGCAACTGTGAAAGGCCGACGAATTCACGAGTCACGATACTGCGGCAGAGAAAAGGCTGGAAGATCTCGCATTTTCTCCTGCAATGTCCACAATCGAGATGGAGTGGAGTTCGAAAATGTAGAAGCTTTCAAGTATCTCGGTTCTTTCGTGAGCTTGCAACATGGTGACCTAAAGGAAATCAGTGTCAAGCTGGCGGAAGGGAGACAGCGATTTGCGAGCTTTCAGAAGCTTTGGAAGAGCAAACAACTTAGTGTTCGCCTCAAATGCAAGTTTTACAGAGCTCTCGTGTTATCAGTGGTCTTATATAGCTCTGAAACGTGGACCATGATTAAATCAACGCAACGGAAACTTGAGAGCTTTCACACCAGTTGTCTGCGAAGGATACTATGTTTTTCATATCTGGAGAGGGTGACAAATGAAGAAGTACTGGCTAGATCACGTATGTCGACACTTTCTGCAATGATCATGATTAAACGGTTGAAATGGTTTGGCCATATCCTGAGGATGAATGACGATCGCCTAGCGCTCCGAGCCTTCACCTGGGAGCCGACAGAAAAATATCGATATGCTAAACGAGCTCCACTGGGTCAACGCAAGACGTGGATGGATCAACTTGAAGAAGATTTCTCAAGGAACAACATGAGCTACATCACCTTACGACAGAAAGCGAGAAGAGACTCTAAATCCCGCTTCAACAGTTTTGTCGAACAGCATTTCCTGGATTAAATAAACCCAGATAAGCTCAAACTTATATGCATTCTATTAACTTGTTTGTACTTATTGTCATTGTTCCTTTATTTCTTTATGGAATTTAAGTGTTCAAACAGTAGTAGTAGTAGTAGTAGTAGTAGTAGTAGTAGTAGTAGTAGTAGTAGTAGTAGTAGTAGTAGTAGTAGTAGTAGTAGTAGTAGTAGTAGTAGTAGTAGTAGTAGTAGTAGTAGTAGTAGTAGTAGTAGTAGTAGCAGTAGTAGTAGTAGTAGTAGTAGTAGTAGTAGTAGTAGTAGTAGTAGTAGTAGTAGTAGCAGCAGCAGTAGTAGTAGTAGTAGTAGTAGTAGTAGTAGTAGTAGTAGTAGTAGTAGTCAGAGTGTTCAAACCACCGAGGGATCTCTCTATTGTCAGTACCAGGCAAAGTGTTCGCTTCCGTTACTCTCAATCGATGCAAAGATTCAGTGGATCGCGTCTTAAGGGAAGAGCAGTGCGGCTTCAGAAAAAGCAGAGGATGCGCCGATCAACTCTTTGCCCTGCGTCAAATAATAGAGAAATCAATGGCGTTTCAATTGGATATTAGCTTTTGTTTCATAGACTTTCGAGCGGCATTCGATTCTGTCGATCGTGAGCAGATGTACCAGATAATGAAACACTATGGTCTGCCGCAAAAAGTGATAAACATCATAAGAAACAGCTATGATGGATTCAAATGTCGAGTCAAAGCCGAAGGTGAGAAGGGACGCTTATTTGATGTCAGAACAGGCGTTAGGCAGGGTGATGTGTGGTCCCCAATCCTATTCGGCCTTGTCATCAACTACATTTTAGCTAACTCGGTGCATGGAGGATTAGACATTGGGAGATTGGTGGCTGACTTAGATTTTGCTGATGATGTTGCTCTCGTGGGGGTCTCAGACAGTGAGGTGCAAGAAAACCTACATCGAATCGAGGCCCTAGCGGAAGCCGCTGGTCTGAAGATTAATGTGGCCAAAACAAAGAATATGGGCGTAAAATGCGACAGCCCAAATGTTGTTGCAGTGCCTAGTATCCAACAGAACGTGGAGATACTCACTGGAACACATAAAGGCAAACTAGGACTCCTGGCAGAGACATCTAGCCAGTCACGACTAACCATCGGCACGGAGGTGCTGCTGGGAACGAAAAAGAAAGCGGGCTGGTTCGAAACACAAGATGGCCGGAAGCTCAGATTGAAAAGCTTAGCGGAGGCTAAGCCAGCGTTGGTAGCTTCACAACAACAATCTGCAGTAGCGGATTTAGAGTCGCTAGAAAATGAGAGTGGGTCAGCGGTGGCTGATCAAGAGTCTTTAAGATGTCAGAACTGTCAGCGGCAATTCAGTACAGTTACCGGACGCAAAGTGCACCAAACAAGATTCTGCAAAGCCGGTTTGTCAAAGAATGTCGTCGACAAGTCAAAGTTCGAGCAACTAGAGGCGAGCCTCACCTGTGACAAGTGTGAAAGGAAGTTCAAAACAGTCAATGGCCGAAAAGTTCACCAATCGAGATACTGTGGCAAACCTAAAGCAGCTGCCACACGCGTGTTTTCCTGCAAAGTACAAGATGTTATCGGAAACGAGTTTGAAAACATAGAAGCGTTCAAGTATCTCGGATCATATGTCAGCCTCAAGCATGGAGACCTCCAGGAAGTCAATTGCAAACTTGCAGAAGGTAGACAACGGTTTGCTAACTTCCAAAATCTCTGGAAGAGCAAGCAGCTCAGCGTGCACCTCAAGTGCAATTTGTACAAAGCACTCGTTTTATCAGCCGTGCTGTACAGCTCAGAGACTTGGACTCTTTCGAAATTAATGGAGAGAAAACTTGAGAGTTTCCACTGTGGTTGTCTTCGGAGAATTCTACGTGTGTCATATCTGGAGAAAGCAACGAACGATGAAATTATGTCAAGATCGCGAATGCCCCAACTATCCACGATGATCATGCTCAAACGGATAAAATGGTACGGTCACATCCAGAGAATGGAACCAGGAAGATTAGCCCGCAGTGCCTTCGATTGGGACCCGCCCGATCAATACGCCCATGCCAGACGCGCTCCTGGGGGGCAACGGAAAACGTGGATGAGTCAAATCGAAGGAGACTGTGTACGAAACAAAGTATCGTTCACCAGATTGCAGGAGAAAGCAGCAACCGGGTCAAAGAATGCCTTCAACAATTTCGTCGTACAGCACTTCACAGAATAACCAAACAAATAACTCTTCTTGTTTTGTTTGTATTTGTATTTGTATTTGTTGCCAACCGTGCCTTTATTTCATATTTGGAATTAAAGTGTTGAAACAGTAGTAGTAGTAGTAGTAGTAGTAGTAGTGGTAGTAGTAGTAGTAGTAGTAGTAGTAGTAGTAGTAGTAGTAATAGTAGTAGTAGTAGTAGTTATAGTAATAGTGCAAGTACTCAGTGCTAGTAGTATTAGTAGTTCAAAATCCAACCTCTCCTCCCCGCGGTGTCCCCTGGGGTAAGTGGTGCAGCAGCTGCCCGTGGGGCAGATGCATAGTACCACCGAGCTAACGAGGCAAGGGTCATCTAGTTGGTAACGCGACTACTTGTATATTAGCCTTAAAACCCAATGCAATGAGTTCAAACACAAACGGCCCCGAGTCCGGGGTAAGGGGTGCGAAGAATCTCCCGTGGAACAGACCCTCAATGTCAAGACACTGGCTCAATCAGGTTCACTAGAAAGCCTGAAAATGGACCTGAAGAAGTACAATTTGGATGTTCTGGGAGTGCAGGAAACAAGACCGGAGGAGCAGGAAATAGATCTTGGCGACCACAAGCTCTTCCTCAATGACTCCTGGCTATCGACTGCAAAAGCGAGACAAGGAGGAGTTGGTATTGCAGTGACGAAAAGACTCACCGGTAGCATAATTGAGCAAGTTGCTGTAAGTGGGCGATTGGCTTATTTGAAGTTTAGAGCTCAGAGACAAGCTAACCTTGTTGTGATTGTGTGTTATGCGCCCACAAATGAAGCTGACGACTTAGCAAAAGAAAATTTTTGGAATCAGTTGAGCAGCTTGGTATCCAGTTCCAAACAAAGAGAGAGAGAGAGAGAGAGAGAGAGAGAGAGAGAGAGAGAGAGAGAGAGTCTGCCTCGTCGGCGACTTCAATGCGGAACCTGGTCAACAATCTGATGTCCACGTGCCTTGCCGAGGCCCCTTTGGAATGGGCGAGGAGAATGATAACTCAGAAAAATTGTTGACCTTTTGTGTCTCTCATGACCTGTTGATTGGTGGAACCTGGTTTTGACACCGCTTAGTGCACCGGTATACATTTAACCCACCTGACCAACAGATGCGAAAGAAGATGTTAGATCATATCTTATTCGGTTCGAGGCACAGGAGTTGTTTGCACAACGTTAGGACAAGGAGGGGAAAGATCACTCTCACCAATCACGAAATGGTCATTGCTGAAGAGCGATTCAAATTAGTGGCACAGAAGCCACGCAGTCAGCCGAAGGTCTGCTCTGCCAATTTGCGCTATGAAGTCACGCTTGAAGCTTTCTGCCCAGAAGTGAAACGCTATCTTGATGAGAGCGATATTGTTGAAGGCGTAGAACAATCTTGGGCAAATTTTCGAACGGCTCTTAATGCAGCGGCAACAAAACTACTCATCCCAGAAAAGCGCGTGCACAAACCCTGGTTACAGTTGAAACGCTGGCTTTGATTATGAAACGGGCCGAATTACAGTTGACGAAGCATAGTAGCGAGGAGGCGCTGCTAGTGTTCTCTAATTGCTGCAAAGAAGTACGAAAAGCGTTAAGATCTGACAAAAGACAGTGGCTGAAAGACAAACGTGAAACAATACAAGATCATTCAGACAAAGGTGACCTGAAAGAAGTGTTTGGGGAGTCAAAACAGTTATGCAGGAAGTGGAGTCCTCATATAAGTAAATTAGTTTCAACCACAGGCGAGCCTCTGGAAACAAAAGAAGAAAGGTTGGAACGTTGGACCGAGCACTTTAAGCAACTGCTAGATCCAGCCACAACAAGCGGCAATTCTGTATTGAGCATAGTAGAATTATCCGAAAGTCCTGAAATAGACCTAGGTCCAATTCGGTTTGATGAAGTTCTATATGCAGTCCGTAAACTGAAAAACGGTAAAGCAAGTGGACCAGACGATATTTCTGCCGAAATGCTAAAGTCGCATAACGGAATTGCTGAACGGCTGTGGGACACTGTCAACAAGTGCTGGACTAAAAAAAATCTTCCACAAGACTGGAAGTTAGCAGAAGTTGTCCCGCTATACAAAAACAAAGGAAAAAAATCTGAGTGAGAGAACTATAGCGGAATTTCACCGCTCTCGGTACCGGGAAAAGTTTTTGCATCAATCATCCTGAATAGATGCAAAGATGCACTTGATCAAGTGCTAAGAGAAGAACAATGCGGATTCCGAAAGAGCAGGGGCTGTACTGACCAATTATTTGCGTTGAGGCAAATACTAGAGAAATGCATGGCCTTCCAATTGGATGTAAATTTTTGTTTCATTAATTTCCGCGCTGCATTCAGTTCGGTGGACCGCGAGATGATGTACAAGATAATGAAACATTATGGGCTCCCATACAAAGTTTTGAATGTCATCCGCAACAGTTACGAAGGCTTCAAGTGCTGCGTCAAGGCAGATGGCGAGAAGTGCCAGAAGTTTGACGTAAAAACTGGCGTTCGCCAGGGCGATGTATGGTCGCCTATTCTCTTTGGCCTTGTGATAAACTATGTTTTGGCTAATTCAGTTCAAGGAGGAGTCAACATTGGACGCTGTGTTGCTGATCTTGATTTCGCCGATGATGTTGCCCTATTGGGCGTCTCTGATTCCGAAGTTCAAGCAAATCTACACAAATTTGAATCTTCAGCCGAGGCTGTTGGCCTAAAGATCAATGTTGGGAAGACAAAGAATATGGGTGTTAAATGCGAAAACCCGGAGCCAGTGTACCCATTGCTCAAAAAAATGTGGAAGTTCTTACAGGAAACCACAAAGGCCGTTATGGGACTCTCATTGAGACCGAAAACCAATCCAGACTACTCATTGGCATGGAGGTGCTGGTGGGCAAGAAGAAGAATGCGGGCTGGTTCGAGACACTAGCTGGCAAAAAACTGAGATTGAAAAGTTCAGCGGAGGCTGAGCTTGTGACAGTTAGCAGCGACGAGAAGTCAGTGATTGCTGATCTAGTGTCTAGGGCGAGTGACAGATCGTCTGTGGTCTCTGATGACGACAGTTGTGTATCTTCAGGTTGTAAACGTCGCTTCGACACTGCAAGAGGCTGCGAAGTGCATGAAGCCAGATTCTGCAAGTCTAAGAATCCGAAGAGTGTCGAAGACAGCGCGTCAAAGTTTGTTGGGCTAGAGAAAAGCCTCACTTGTGAGAAGTACAATAGGAAATTCGCGACTGTGAAAGGCCGATAAATTCACGAGTCACGATACTGCAGCAGAAAAAAGCTGGAAGGTCTCGTATTTTCTCCTGCAATGTCCACGATCGAGATGGAGTTGAGTTCGAAAATGTAGAAGCTTTCAAGTATCTCGGTTCTTTCGTGAGCTTGCAACATGGTGACCTAAAGGAAATCAGTGTCAAGCTTGTGGAAGGGAGACAGCGATTTGCGAGCATTCAGATGCTTTGGAAGAGCAAACAACTTAGTATTCCCCTCAAATGCAAGTTATACAGAGCTCTTGTGTTATCAGTGGTCTTATATAGCTCTGAAACGTGGACCATGATTAAATCAACGCAACGGAAACTTGAGAGCTTTCACAGCAGTTGTCTGCGAAGGATACTATGTTTTTCATATCTGGAGAGGGTGACAAATGAAGAAGTACTGGCTAGATCACGTATGTCGACACTTTCTGCAATGATCATGTTTAAACGGTTGAAATGTTTTGGCCATGTCCTGAGGATGAATGACGATCGTCTAGCGCTTCGAGCCTTCACCTGGGAGCCGACTGAAAAATATCGTTATGCTAAACGAGCTCCAGGGGGTCAACGCAAGACGTGGCTGGACCAACTTGAAGAAGATTGCTCAAGGAACAACATGAGCTACATCACCTTACGACAGAAAGCGAAAAGAGAGTCTAAATCCCGCTTCAACAGTTTTGTCGAACAGCATTTCCTGGATTAAATAAACGCAAATAAGCTCAAACTTATATGCATTCTATTAACTTGTTTGTACTTTTTGTCATTGTTACTTTATTTCTTTATGGAATTTAAGTGTTCAAGCAGTATTAGTAGTAGTAGTAGTAGTAGTAGTAGTAGTAGTGGTAGTAGTAGTAGTAGTAGTAGTAGTAGTAGTAGTAGTATTAGTAGTAGTAGTAATTAGTAGTAGTAGTAGTAGTAGTAGTAGTAGTAGTAGTAGTAGTAGTAGTAGTAGTAGTAGTAGTAGTAGCAGTAGTAGTAGTAGTAGTAGTAGTAGTAGTAGTAGTAGTAGTAGTAGTAGCGGGGGGCAAAATTCAACCTCTCCTCCCCGCGGTGTCCCCTGGGGTAAGTGGTTCAGCAGGTGCCCGTAGGGCAGATGCATAATACCACCAAGCTAACGAGGCAAGGGTCCTCTAATTGGTGGCGCGACTAGATGTATATTAGCCTGAAAACCCAATGCAATGAGTTCAAACAAAAATGGCCCCGAGTCCCGGGTAAAGGATGCGAAAAATCTCCCGTGGAATAGAAATCTCAGAATTGGAATCCTCAATTTCAGGACACTGGCTCAATCAGAGACAAAAGAAGAAAGGTTGGATTGTTGGACCGAGCACCAAAAGCATCTGTTAAATTCAGCGACGACAAGCGGCAATTCTGTATTGAGCATAGTGGAAGCATCCAAGAGTCTTGAAATAGACCTAGGTCCAATTCGGTTTGATGAAGTTCTATATACCGTCCGTAAACTGAAAAACGGTAAAGCAAGTGGACCAGACGATATTTCTGCCGAAATGCTAAAGTCGCATAATGGAACCGCTGAATGGCTGTGGGACATTGTCAGGAAGTGCTGGACTGAAGAAAATCTTCCACAAGACTGGAAGTTAGCAGAAGTGGTCTCGCTATACAAAAACATAGGAAAAAGATCTGAGTGTGGGAACTATCGCAGAATTTCACTGCTCTCGGTACCTGGAAAAGTTTTAGCATCAATCATCCTGAATAGATGCATAGATGCACTTGATCAAGTGCTAAGAGAAGAACAATGCGGAATCCGAAAGAGCAGGGGCTGCACGGACCAATTGTTTGCGTTGAGGCAAATACTAGAGAAATGCATGGCCTTCCAATTGGATGTCAGTTTTCGTTTCATTGATTTCCGCGCTGCATTCGATTCAGTGGCCGCGAGAAGATGTACAAGATAATGAAACATTATGAGCTCCCAAAAAAAGTTGTGAATGTCATCTGCAACAGTTACTAAGGCTTCAAGTGCTGCGTCAAGGCAGAGGGCGAGAAGGGCCAGATGTTCGACGTAAAAACTGGTGTTCGCCAGGGTGATGTATGGTCGCCTATTCTCTTTGGCCTTCTGATAAACTATTTCAGTTCAAGGAGGAATCGACATTGGACGCTGTGTTCTTGATCTTGACTTGGCCGATGATGTTGCCCTATTGAGCGTCTCTGATTCCGAAGTTCAAGCAAATCTACATAGAATTGAATCTTTAGCCGAGACTTTTGGCCTAATGATCAATGTTGGGAAGACAAAGAATATGCGTGTTAAATGCGAAAAACCCGGAGCCAGTTTGCTCATTGCTCAAAAGAACGTGGAAGTTCTTAAAGGAAACCTTAAAGGCCGTTTTGGGACTCTCATTGAGACCGAAAACCAATCCAGACTACTCATTGGCATGGAGGTGCTGGTGGGCAAGAAGAAGAATACGGCTGGTTCGAGACATTAGCTGGCGATAAACTGAGATTGAAAAGTTCAGCGGAGGTTGAGCTTGTGACAGTTAGCAGCGACGAGAGGTCAGTGGTTGCTGATCTAGTGTCTACGGCGAATAACAGATCATCTGCGGTCTCTGATGACAAGAGTTGTGTATATTCAGGTTGTAAACGTCGCTTCAACACTGCAAGAGGCTGCAAAGTGCATGAAGCCAGATTCTGCAAGTCTAAGAATTCGAAGAGTGTCGAAGACATTGCGTCAAAGTTTGTTGGGCTAGAGAAAAGCCTCACTTGTCAGAGGTTACAATAAAAGTTTTCTCTTTGCGTTCGTAAATGTAACGTTTTGTTTTATCAATTCAAAATTTGTCTGCATTTAGCTAGTTTTGTATCAATATGAAGCTGCCTTTTCAAATAAATTAATATGGTGAAGCCAAAGTTCTCAATAAAGTCCTCAATGAGTTGAATTTCTGTATCACCAACTTTTAATACTTGTGAAAATCAAAAATAAAAGACTGAATTTTTCATTTAGACGGATGAAAATTTAAGAAATTCAATTCAAGAACTGACCACTGATGTAGGGCCCAAAGATTTTGTTGTATAAATTGAAAATCGGAGTTCGAGAAAATGTTTAATTCATTACGTAAAGAAAATGGGATCCTTGTGAGATTACATTTAACATATCATTAATCAATAACAGAAAAAGAAGTGGTCCAAGAATTATCTCTTGGTGTTCACTAGAGGTCCCATTCGAAATCAGAGAGAATTTTTTTTTCAGTTTCTTGCACTGTAAACTCTAATCAATGAGAGATATAAAACCAAATAGCACCATAAAAACAGGACAGGAGTCAAGAACTTGAAGTTTAGACAACAATCAGTTATGAGGAACACTGTCAAAAGCCTTCCTAATATCAATATAAATCGAAAGCGCAAGAAAAATACTCTTTTGAAAGTTTTAAAAATTATCTAGGTAACCCAAAAAAAATTTTTTTGAACTGCTGGAGATAAAATAACTGCACCCACGAAGTACGAATGAGGAAAAATTATCACTACCTATTCAACTAGTACCATCACACCGCAAAAATAATGTTCTTATCTTTGGTCTCTTCCAAAAAAAACGTGACTCATAACATGCTGGCAAATCAATTTTTGGAAATCAAAATTTAGTTTTTGGTACAGTAAACGAAATCAAAGCAGGTTTTTAAATTGTTTGCTAACTCAAAAATGGAGTACACAGAAACTCCGCTATAATATATAACAGAAGCCAAAAACTTAGTGCAGCCAAGCGATCATAACAAACTATAACAGTAAGAAAATGAATGGTTACATTTTCCTAAAACAAAGTTTGCTTGTCAAATTCAATCGACTTGTTCGGAGGTTTATTAAGTTCTATTTGTTTTAGTGAGTGCAAAAAGTGTCCACTTTTCCTTAAATATACGGTGATTAGTCTCTTCTTCGCTCAAGAGATGCGTTGTACAAGAAGCGAAAACTATTGGCGTATTACGTCGATTGGCTTTTTTAAAACATTGATTAAAATTCTCCTGCAGAAAAGACTATCAGTTTTCAGGATAGTCTATACAGTTATTATATCGTTGAAACTAAGATATTTGAACAAGTTAAGGTTCAAGTTGAAGCTTTGGATATTGAATGACGAGCGAGGATAACTAGCTTTAAGGTTAGCATCAATCAGATCAAGGTTTCGATAAAAAATTGGGTTATCGGAAAATTTATAGTTCCAATAGATACAAGTAATTGATCCAAATTGGACAATATAATGCACAACGTGTTGCGACTTTTGTGAGTCGGAGTGTTTACAATTGATTCAATCTAAATTTGTCAAGAGAATCTGAAAACATAACCTTCCTCTTAGTTAATCCATGTGAGTGTTTCCCAATTGATACCCGATTGTAGTAGTAGTAGTAGTAGTAGTAGTAGTAGTAGTAGTAGTAGTAGTAGTAGTAGTAGTAGTAGTAGTAGTAGTAGTAGTAGTAGTAGTAGTAGTAGTAGTAGTAGTAGTAGTAGTAGCGGGGGGCAAAATTCAACCTCTCCTTCCCGCGGTGTCCCCTGGGGTAAGTGGTTTAGCAGGTGCCCGTAGGGCAGATGCATAATACCACCGAGCTAACGAGGCAAGGGTCCTCTAATTGGTGGCGCGACTAGATGTATATTAGCCTGAAAACCCAATGCAATGAGTTCAAACAAAAATGGCCCCGAGTCCCGGGTAAAGGATGCGAAAAATCTCCCGTGGAATAGAAATCTCAGAATTGGAATCCTCAATGTCAGGACACTGGCTCAATCAGAGACAAAAGAAGAAAGGTTGGATTGTTGGACCGAGCACCAAAAGCATCTGTTAAATTCAGCGACGACAAGCGGCAATTCTGTATTGAGCATAGTGGAAGCATCCAAGAGTCTTGAAATAGACCTAGGTCCAATTCGGTTTGATGAAGTTCTATATACCGTCCGTAAACTGAAAAACGGTAAAGCAAGTGGACCAGACGATATTTCTGCCGAAATGCTAAAGTCGCATAATGGAATCGCTGAATGGCTGTGGGACATTGTCAGGAAGTGCTGGACTGAAGAAAATCTTCCACAAGACTGGAAGTTAGCAGAAGTGGTCTCGCTATACAAAAACATAGGAAAAAGATCTGAGTGTGGGAACTATCGCGGAATTTCACTGCTCTCGGTACCTGGAAAAGTTTTAGCATCAATCATCCTGAATAGATGCATAGATGCACTTGATCAAGTGCTAAGAGAAGAACAATGCGGAATCCGAAAGAGCAGGGGCTGCACGGACCAATTGTTTGCGTTGAGGCAAATACTAGAGAAATGCATGGCCTTCCAATTGGATGTCAGTTTTCGTTTCATTGATTTCCGCGCTGCATTCGATTCGGTGGCCGCGAGAAGATGTACAAGATAATGAAACATTATGAGCTCCCAAAAAAAATTGTGAATGTCATCTGCAACAGTTACGAAGGCTTCAAGTGCTGCGTCAAGGCAGAGGGCGAGAAGGGCCAGATGTTCGACGTAAAAACTGGTGTTCGCCAGGGTGATGTATGGTCGCCTATTCTCTTTGGCCTTCTGATAAACTATGTGTTGGCTATTTCAGTTCAAGGAGGAATCGACATTGGACGCTGTGTTCTTGATCTTGACTTGGCCGATGATGTTCCCCTATTGAGCGTCTCTGATTCCGAAGTTCAAGCAAATCTACATAGAATTGAATCTTTAGCCGAGACTGTTGGCCTAATGATCAATGTTGGGAAGACAAAGAATATGCGTGCTAAATGCGAAAAACCCGGAGCCAGTTTACTCATTGCTCAAAAGAACGTGGAAGTTCTTACAGGAAACCACAAAGGCCGTTTTGGGACTCTCATTGAGGTCGAAAAACAATCCCAGCTACTCATTGGCAGGGAGGTGCTGGTGGGCAAGAAGAAGAATACGGCTGGTTCGAGACACTAGCTGGCGATAAACTGAGATTGAAAAGTTCAGCGGAAGCTGAGCTTGTGACAGTCAGCAGCGACGAGAGGTCAGTGGTTGCTGATCTAGTGTCTACGGCGAATAACAGATCATCTGCGGTCTCTGATGACAAGAGTTGTGTATATTCAGGTTGTAAACGTCGCTTCGACACTGCAAGAGGCTGCAAAGTGCATGAAGCCAGATTCTGCAAGTCTAAGAATTCGAAGAGTGTCGAAGACATTGCGTCAAAGTTTGTTGGGCTAGAGAAAAGCCTCACTTGTCAGAAGTTACAATAAAAGTTTTCTTTTTTCGTTCGTAAATGTAACGTTTTGTTTTATCAATTCAAAATTTGTCTGCATTTAGCTAGCTTTGTATCAATATGAAGCTGCCTTTTCAAATAAATTAATATGGTGAAGCCAAAGTTCTCAATAAAGTCCTCAATGAGTTGAATTTCTGTATCACCAACTTTTAATACTTGTGAAAATCAAAAATAAAAGACTGAATTTTTCATTTAGACGGATGAAAATTTAAGAAATTCAATTCAAGAACTGACCACTGATGTAGGGCCCAAAGATTTTGTTGTATAAATTGAAAATCGGAGTTCGAGAAAATGTTTAATTCATTACGTAAAGAAAATGGGATCCTTGTGAGATTACATTTAACATATCATTAATCAATAACGGAAAAAGAAGTGGTCCAAGAATTATCTCTTGGTGTTCACTAGAGGTCCCATTCGAAATCAGAGAGAATTTTTTTTTCAGTTTCTTGCACTGTAAACTCTAATCAATGAGAGATATAAAACCAAATAGCACCATAAAAACAGGACAGGAGTCAAGAACTTGAAGTTTAGACAACAATCAGTTATGAGGAACACTGTCAAAAGCCTTCCTAATATCAATATAAATCGAAAGCGCAAGAAAAATACTCTTTTGAAAGTTTTAAGAATTGTCTAGGTAACCCAAAAAAAAATTTTTTTGAACTGCTGGAGATAAAATAACTGCACCCACGAAGTACGAATGAGGAAAAATTATCACTACCTATTCAACCAGTACCATCACACCGCAAAAATAATGTTCTTATCTTTAGTCTCTTTCAAAAAAAACGTGACTCATAACATGCTGGCAAATCAATTTTTGGAAATCAAAATTTAGTTTTTGGTATAGTAAACGAAATCAAAGCAGGTTTTTAAATTGTTTGCTATCTCAAAAATGGAGTACACAGAAACTCCGCTATAATAAATAACAGAAGCCAAAAACTTAGTGCAGCCAAGCGATCATAACAAACTATAACAGTAAGAAAATGAATGGTTACATTTTCCTAAAAAAAAGTTTGCTTGTCAAATTCAATCGACTTGTTCGGAGGTTTATTAAGTTCTATTTGCTTTAGTGAGTGCAAAAAGTGTCCACTTTTCCTTAAATATACGGTGATTAGTCTCTTCTTCGCTCAAGAGATGCGTTGTACAAGAAGCGAAAACTATTGGCGTATTACGTCGATTGGCTTTTTTAAAACATTGATTAAAATTCTCCTGCAGAAAAGACTATCAGTTTTCAGGATAGTCTATACAGTTATTATATCGTTGAAACTAAGATATTTGAACAAGTTAATGTTCAAGTTGAAGCTTTGGATATTGAATGACGAGCGAGGATAACTAGCTTTAAGGTTAGCATCAATCAGATCAGTGTTTCGATAAAAAATTGGGTAATCGGAAATATTTTAGTTCCAATAGATACAAGTAATTGATCCAAATTGGACAATATAACGCACAACGTGCTGCGACTTTTGTGAGTCGGAGTGTTTACAATTGATTCAATCTAAATTTGTCAAGAGAATCTGAAAACATAACCTTCCTCTTAGTTAATCCATGTGAGTGTTTCCCAATTGATACCGAGAAGATTAAAAGGACCGAGTATATGTTTAATAATATTTATTTTCTCTTAGTGTTTTTAAGCAATCAATATACAATTCCAGGTTAGAGTGGAAGTGAGATCCGATTGGGAATTTGTATGTAAATTTCAAGGAGTCCTGTTTCGATTAGTATTATATAAAAAAATTGATGTTGTTGTCATAGTTCTCATTAGTTCGGCACGTTTACACAAGCTGCACAATTTTTGACATTTGAGAAACAAGCAGTTGGCTAGTTTTAGTCAATTACTGTTAATTTCAACTTCAAGCATATGCGATAATTTTTTTCTGCCTTCATTGAGTCTCAAATTACCTCAACTTTGTGTCTTCAGATTCAGTAAAACCATTTGTAATAAACTGCAGATCAAGAATTTTGATTTGAACGTTCAAGCAACATGAAACAATTTCAGTCTACAATTGCATGGCGTCATTAAAAAATTTTCGACATAGTCGTATAAATGATTAGTGATAGACTTTACAGCTTTAAAAAATAACAAAGCAATTGACGATGTAAAATTTTTTCTTTATGCATCAAAAAGATTTTCAACATAGCTTCGGTATTAGAGGAAGCAAAGACGATGTCATTTTGCTTGACACATGGGTCGTGAAGCCATGAGTTGTCTATCTCCAAGCCATTAAAGCTCTTTCTCGTAGAGTTGAGCACAGGTACCACGGAACCAAATGACAATTTACCTGAGTTTATCTTCGAGGGGCATCTTTAGATTTTCAAAGAGATTAACAGAGAAAGCGCGAAAAAAATTTACTACCGAATGAAACAATTTTTGAATCAAATACTGTGATGAGCCAGCATAACACGTGCAACGGTCAAAAAAACGATTGCTAAATTTCATGTGGAATTATTTCAATAAAAGGTTTGATGAACAAAATCTATGTACGTGGTAATTGTTCTACCTCTGTCATTTAAGCAAAAAAACAAGCAGAAATTTACTATGGTTGACCACTGGGACTTATTTATCCATGCAGGCAACTGCGAAAACCCAACAATAACAACAACGCCAAAAACAATAATTTTTTGAGCTGATTCTTTTGTTGCGCCAGCTATTCAAAGTTATAATAGTTTGCCTTTTAATGAGCTAAAACAACTAAGGGAGCGCCCTTGAAAATGGATTAAGATTCTGAAGTAATTGATATGCATGATTTCATTGAAAGCATTTCATTTTAGGTATTATTTACAATGTAGAGCTTCTCGTTATATATAAAAAAAATTAAGCAAAAAAATTCCTTCCGCTTTGAATGCATTTACTTTTTCGTTGAGAACTTCTTTACTTTTATCAGGTTACCATTTTTCTTTTCTTCTGATGTGTATTAGAGGAAATTAGCAATGTTTTATAGGCACTTATTGCAATTAAATTATTCATACAATTCATACAATTATCTAACTATCATATACCTCGGAGGATGCCGTGGTTCCAGACGGCTGACTGAAATTATTAGTTCTTGCAGTGCCATAGTGCGGGAGAAGAGACTAATTTCATAACAAATTAACTTATATAAAAATTCAAGTGGCATGACGCAGCTCTAGAACAGCTATTGTGCCTTGTTTTGAAAATTATATACGTTGCACTGATGTGTCTTATTAGATTATCACTATGCATCCTTTGGATTGGCGTAGGTGGCATTAGAGCAAACTCTCAAGAAAAAGAGTAAAAAAATAATAATCTCAAAAACAGCAAAAGATCAGGCAGTTTCCATATTCATAAAATTATTAACTCGCAGCGAAAATTCAGGCATGTATTTTGCATTGTAATTCCATGAAAAATTTGGTTTGTTTAATGGACCCGAAAATATTTGGTTTGTGCTCTCTCTTACTATGTTTAGGTCAGTCTTATTTCAATCTTGGCGTTGTCCCTAAAATACATTAAACTATTTTGGTTCAGGGACACATTCAGAATTGCTGGTTGAACTATTAGCGGCTATGCGATCAAAATGTCTGTTTCCTTCTAAGTATCAGATCAGTTACTCGTTGCAGTGAAAATTGCACTGTATCTTACTGGTACGCATCGGATTACCTAACAGTTATATATATATATATATATATATATATATATATATATATATTCCTTTTTATTGGCAATTTTTTAATTGTTCTCAAACGAAGTTTATAGCAACTATTTTAGTTCTGTTGGACTATTTAATGGCCATTTTTTGCTTGAATGATTTTTCGTCTGACCCACTTGACTTTTCATCCTTAAAACGGGTTGAACAGATAACGCATACTGGGTATTTGGGCTCTTAGCTGCGTTCAGTAGTCCTCCAAGTGCTTAGTGTGACGAAGCTGACGGGAAGGCCGTAGTTTAATATTAAAAGTTCATTTTTAGGGATTTTCTAGCAATTTTTTTCAAGTATTTAATTTTTTTTGTCATTTTGAAGTTTTTCCAATCTAACGCTTTAACAAACTTCCTATTGGTTTTGATAACAAGATACTGTATAGTTAGTAGATATACTGGATTTTTTTTCAAATGTTAACATAACCAGTTTTAGCATTTTTTTGAAAAAAATTTTTCAAAATTTTTTTTCAATTTTTATAAATTTCATTCCTAATATCCAGGTATTTTAAGCCTCAAGGGTTTGAGAATAAGTTATCAAAAATAATTTCATGGAATAGTTTTCAACTTTTTAATATCACAAATTTTAGATTTCCAGTTTTTTCAATTTTTTGACAATTTTTGGTCATTTTTTACGTTTTTTGGGCCTAAAAAGCCTAAAAACTTCCCCTCAACGGTTTCATAACGGAATATTGCACAGTTTCTGTATGTTATGGAATGTTTTTTAGATTTTTAGTATTACGAATATAAGATATTTTTCAACAAATATCGGCTATTTTTTTAAATGTTTTTGAAGTTGTTGTTTTTCACCAGCCTGAAGAGCCACAGAACTTTTCTAGGGTTGCAAAAAAACCTACTGTTTAATGTCTGTATGTAATGGAATGTTTTTTAGTATTTTAGTATCACGAATTGAAGCAACTTTTAAATCATATTCAATTTTTTTCAATTTTTTTGAAACTGTTTCTCATTTTTTTTTGTTTTCTCTGGCCTCAAAATCACAGATTCTTCTAGTCCGGCCTCCAGTCCTCCTCTAAAGTTTGAGAATAGGTTATTGCATAGTTTCTAGTGGTAATGGAACGTTTTCAACATTTTAACATCACAAATTTTAGCATTTTTTTTGTCAAATTCCAAGTTTTTAATTTTTTTGACCTTTTTCTCATTACTCAAGTTTTTTCAGCGCCAGGGGCTAAAAAACCCCTTTACTTTTTGACATTGAGTTCCTGAGAAATGTATATTGGCCATGGAACAGTTTTCATGTTTTTAGTATATCTAAATTTTGCAGTTTTTTTTTTATAAAAATGGCAATTTTTTGAAGTTTTTTGAAATTTTTTTATTCTTTTATTAGGTTTTTTTAGCCTCAAGAGCCAAGGAATCTCCTCTAGTGTATTATAATAGGTTACTGTAAAGTTTCTTGATGTAACATTACGAACTTTAGCTTTTTTTCGACAAAAAACGCAATTCCTCAGAGGTTTGATAATAAGCTGCTGCATAGTTTCTAGAGTTAAAGGAATTGTTATTATAAGTTAACTGACTGGAGTTTTAGCAATATTTTGATAAATTTTACCTTTTTTCAAATCTTTAAAAAATTATCATTTTCCAAGGTTTTAGATCTTTGAGCCAGTGAAACTATTTAAGGCTCGATATAGGGACACTGGGTAGTCTCTTCAGACAATGAAATGGTTCTGAAGATATTAATATCACGATTTTTAGCAAGATTTTGTTAAACTTTGCAATTTTTTTTATAATATTTGAATATTTTTGTCTTTTTCTGTGTTAAGCGATCATTCCTGGCCAACGAAGTTTTTGAGTCTTGCAGATGGGTTACATAACAGAACTCCAGAGACAAAAAGTGGTTTGAACATTTTTACTGCGAAATGTGGAATCTTATTTTTTAAGTTTGTACTTTCCGTTTTTCTATATAATATAATAATAATAAAACAGAATTTAGGAAAAAGTCCAAGGGCTTTACATTAACCCCAATTTGTTTCGTTCAGTTTATTAGATAACAAAATTCAGTTTTTTCGCGTTCATGCAGTTGTTGCACCCACACATAATTTGCCAAGAGCACGTGTTGTTTTCATCGTAACGCAGTCTGAAGTAGACAAAATACAGATCGAGAAGTTTGGCTTTGTGGTTTTCATGAAATAGGATATCGTATTGGTAACATATTATATGATTTAATTACTAACAAAGCTAGAAAACTAAAAGTTGCATAGTCGAATCTCGTCATAGAAAATATTCCCAGCTCTTTTTTTTCTCTGTTGGTTGGGGTTTCTTTCACGTTTTATCTCTCGCACATTCTATGCGGTTATGTGGCGTGATGTCACTATCTGTTACCCTCACCTCGCGCCCGTTCGATTAAGCTAAAACTCGCCTGACTAGCTACTGACAAAGCCAACCGCTCGGTTGAGAGCAATTCACCCGACGCTAGTCGGTTATGTTAGTTCTTCCCTTTTTGTTGCTGTGGCTACAATCTGGTATGTTACCACGGATCTGGAAATTGCGTCGCTGCTAAACGGGGGGAGCCAATATAGTAAATGACAAGTATAACAAAACTTTGTGATGAGATGTAATCAGCAGATCATAATCTCTTAGCGCACCAACTTCTACCTAGAGCACTAGTGGTTATGTTCAAACATCTAATTTTAACAAAATTGTCGGGACTGATATGAGACCAGCGTCTTTATTTCGCCCAGCGTGCACTACCATAAATTTTTATTGTTGAGGTACCTTTCCCTCTATTTTACTTCAACTCAGCAGATTAATTTACCTTAAAATTAGGTACACTAACATTTAAAGTATTCTCGTACGTTCAGCTAAGTTAGGGTAAAATAAGGGTATTTTACCTCAACCGATAAGGTTCAAAGTTAAGGCAAGTAACGATAAAGTTTCGGTTTTTGTAAAGGCAATGAGGCCATATCTTTTAAGCTTTTGGTAAAAAACGAGCTTAAGTTAAGGTAAGGTAAGAAAATTCAGATTTGCCTCAACAATTAAAGGTTATCAATTGGTCTTAAACAAAGTTTGAAGCAAAGTTTGTATACGTGCAAAGTTTGAAGCAAAGTGTGTGTCTTTTCATAGCTGCGAAGCTGTAAGCTGAGCGTAGCTATTTTGCGGTGCTCTTGGTTTTTACGACTCGAAGAGGAGTATTGGTTTTCTCTTGGTCTTTTTTTTTACAGGAAGTAGATTTGTTCACGCGGCATTTTGACCTAAAAGCGAAAATGAGAAAAGCTGTTTTAGTGAACAGATTTTCGCTAAGCGAGAGAAGTTTTTCATCATGCGCTGCGTTTAGTGAATGACTTTTTGACTTTGAAAAGTAGTTTTTGACTGAATGGTACATATAGATAACCGTTTTTAGTCGTTTTTTTTTCGTCTAAGTGGCCCAATTTTATTGCTTTTAATTTGGTTTCTTGTAGAAATAATTTTTTTCGATACTATATTGAAATATCAACCTCGGAAATTGATGCCACAGTGTTTTGCAGAGCCTGAAAATGCGTTTAAAGTTGAAAATTGGCCCAATTTTCTTGATTTTTTAGTTATTTTTTGGCTTTTTTTCTATTAATTTTCTCATTTTTGGATCTTTTAACAGTCTTTTTGTCAGAAATCAGTTAATATGGCAACTTCTCTTTGATAATTCATATACTCAGCGCCTCTTTCTACCTCGATGTAATTTTGTTTTATAAAATTGTACATATGCTAATCCGATTTTGGTAGTTTTTTTTCCGATTTTCGTCAGTTTTTTTTGTTTTTTGGTTTTGATTGCTAGAAATAGATTTTGTTCAACGTGAGGGACTTTAGTTTCGTTTCAATACAAATTCAATCATTTTTTGGCGTTAAGTTTCTAAAAAACACTTAAAACTTTTTCATATATGCAGTCTTAAAAGTTTTTTGACCACTTTTCCAAAATGTTTAAATGTTTCGTATTTTTGAATTCCGCTTTTTCCTATCTTTATGTTCTCCTCAGGAGGATAGATCTTTGTAACTGATGTCTAGATATCTGTTCTATGTCTTAATGCCGAACAATGAAATGTATTTGTTTTTTTTTTTAAATTTTTAAAATTGATTTCTAACTTTCAAAAATCGAGAATGTCTTTTTGTTACGGTGTTCCTTACATTGTGCCCATATTCTTCACATTCTATTTTTATCATTCTAGCTTTGTCCTGCCACCTACATTTATTTTCGGTATATTGATTTTTTCAGTTGTTAAAAATGAATCATTTCAGCTTTTTCTTAGATTTTCATCATTTCTTTGGTTTGCAATTGATTTCATTCAACATACGGTAGTACTGAGTGTCTGATAGCAAGCCTTTTCCAAAAATTCCACTTATGACTATTTAGTTCAACTTTCTTCCGACCTTGATATTAATTTAAACGATTTTTTTGCCTTTGAATATTCTTCTGCTGCTTATGTCTTTTCTTATGATCAATTTAATTTTTGAATTAGTTTGAAATCATATTGTCTAGCATATGTACAACAAGGAACAATTGTGTGTTGTATTTTGTCTTAATTGCAGTCGTTACAAGTGTAATTTTAGGTGTTTTTTGTTCTCAAATTTAAAAGAGTTAAAAGATTTAACTTAGCTTCTAAGATTATTATCTGCCGTTTGTTATCGCGATCTTTTTCATATTAGAATCATGAATTATTTGAGCGCAATTGATAACCTTGTCAGCTTTGTCAGACTATCCTTTTTATGACGACCTTATTTATTTTGGATTTTTTAACGTTACCAAACGTTTTCAATAATATGAAATTTTGCTGCATTTTTTTTCTCTTGGTGAGTGGTTTAAGTTTCACCAATTTTTAGAGCAGACCTGGAAAGACAGTGAGTTAAGGGTTTAATACAAAAGATAGTGGCTTGCGCTGCAATTACGGTTAGTGAAGTTTTGACGCTTCGAGTCGCTTCCGGAAATCTTCCGGCTATGCTTTTTGTTGCGTCGTCTGACGCTCTTTTATCGTTTTACATTTGTTCACACAGCAACGCTGAAAAAGTCAAATTTTGTGAATGATTTCATCCTCTCACTAACGGCATTTGCGCGCGTGACGTCATTTCTCACTCGCTTTAGCGAAAATTTTTAGGTTATTTGCGTGATTAGATTTTGATCATACGTGACCTACCTCACTCAATAAAATGACTTTTGCGTTTTAAAGCTTAAGTTTAATTTGAGTTTGTTTAATGCCAAAGGAACTCCTATCTGCAGTAAAGGTCCCTAATAAGAGGCTTCTGTGGAATGAAATTCAACGAGCTTTATTAATTTATCGCTGAATGTTTTTTAGCCTAGTTTTCTGAGCGGCGTCGATTTTTTTTTTTCAATTTAGATCTGTATCTGTTTCTATCTCTATTATATGATACGCAGGTCTATTCTTTCGCAGCTATTCCGGCAATCTGCCGGCTATGTTTTATGCAAAATTTTTGCTTGACGATCTTCTGCTAGAACGTTCTTTTGATTTCACTCTCGAGTCCCTTTTTCATGCTTGTTTTTTCGAATATTTGCGTTCAATCAGAAATTAAGTCCTGCGAAAATAAAACCGCTTGTGAGCGATGGTGGCTTTCACCACACTCATAGGTCATATAGCGTAGAAGTTAATTTCCTCTACTCGTGACCGCGAGGTCCTGGTTTTGAACCCCAGTCTTGAGTTTTTACACCATGAAAGCTTCTTTAGCCTATGCACCCTTCCTTCCAATTTGTTCGTCTCGCCAGTCATTCGAATGCAAATCGTCCGAAATTAGTGGATTTATCTTTTTTAAGGTAAAATTACCTTAAATTTTTATTTTGCGAGGGTGAAAAAATTTAAACTGAACCATTTTGCGTAACGTTAAAAGATTTGGGATCCCGGAGAACTGTAAAGATTAAAGTTAGATTTTTCAGGTAATGATGAGCAGAAATGTAGACTTTTTGCCATCACCAGATTCTTCTTTTTCTAATCTTTCAACTAACATGCCAGGCCGTGAAAACAATCTTAATGACTCACTTTGTACAGCTGAATTATCATCTAAACTGCTACCTCTTCATGACTCAATAGAATCAAACTTAGATATCATTCTTACGGATGACGAAGTTCATTCTGACCGGGAGTTTTATCGCCGAGAAAGTAGAAATGACGATTCATCAGAACAATTTTACTCGCCCGATATGAGACCGATTGGTGGTAATATATTACAAATTGGAAGCTCACGTCAACAAGAACCAGCGGCCAATGATTCCGTCAGCAAACATCCTGAAAACATATCGTTACTTTCATCAATAGCATCCAATAACGCATCGATATGTGAAGATACAAACATTGACGGTGTTGATCTTGGCAAGTAGTCCTTTTTCAAATTACGCTCAATTTGTGATCAAATTTGTTTAGTAGCCGCTGTTTGCCAAATTATAATCAGTGGTTTGCTTTGCAGGGGCAACGTCAGACGAGAATTTTGCCGTTGAAGATAAAATGTTCCACAAAAATGCTGTAAAGGATTCAGCCAAAGTAAGTTTAATTTGTAGTGAATACTTCAAAGAAATTAAGTTATAAGTTCTGCTTAGTGTAATGCTGTTTTGTTTTAGTTGATTGAGAATCTGAAGATTGAAAACTTCAACTTAAAATTGCGGATCTATTACTTTGAACAAGAGTCGTCTTTAACGGATAAGGATGTCAGAATACAGGTCAGTATTTTTACAAAATGAGACATGCGTGAGTTTATAGAACTACCCGGAAAGATTTTAATGCAGCGTGTTATATATTGATTGCAGCAAACTGGAGAAAAAGCTCTCGAGTACATCTTTGGGGAAGAGAGTAAACTGGGAAAGGTTTATGAATGGAACTTACTTTGTTAACTGTTCAACCTCACTTTTACTTAGATAGTTAATTGTCTACTTCTGTTAACTGTTGAACTTTTCAGATCTGTCCTCCCCTTTCTCTCACCATGAAGATTTTGGTGTTCTTGAAATTGAGCAAACCGATATAAGTTTTGGCGTGAATGTTTTTTAAGCTTATAATTTATAGAAGTTGCAGGTTATGTAAATGACATCCCTCCTATTCACCCCTGTGCTCTTCACTCCGATTTTAATTGATTTTATTAACATTAGATTAGTAATACGAAGGGTTTGGTTAAAGAATTTTTGCATGATCAACTATAATGGGGATACATTGAAATTTGGCAAAATATTTTGAGATGAAAACACCGCACTGTGAAGAGATAGAGAGTGAAATGATATAGTTTTAAAATGTGCGGAGATGAATGAATCGTGGTACAAAGACATAGAACCTTTCTTGATAATTATTTTGTTATACGGTTTAGAAGTATTGAAAATGGGTCGTCTTATGATACTCACAGATGGGAGGGTGAGAGGGAGTAAGAAACAGTTCTTTTGTAACTGTAGTTTTTAAGCATATAAAGAGCGGGCGATATATCTCTGGCGTCTAAGGGGTATTCTATAAATTTCTCTTCTCTATGTTCTCTCTTTGCTGTCGTTTTAGTCGTCAGCGACGGTGTTAATTTAGAATTTCCTTCCATTTCAGAACGTTAATCTTCACGTTGAAAGAGATCAACTTCGTGAAAAGATTCAAGAGAAGGAGAGGCTGCTCAACGACGCCAAGTAAGGTTTTCAGATTCAAATTTTTATTTTTTGAAGCTAGTAATATGCGGTCATTTATTGTCATCGAAAACGGTACTAATCATTTGTGATTACTATTAGGCGGAGAAATTTCTTAAATCTGCGAGTGATTTGTATCTGACTGCTAAGAATTGTTTCCCCTTGAGTTTTTTGGCATTCATGAAGGGCAAACCTGCGCCAACTGTCTTTTCTTTACTTAAATTGTTTTATTTGTTGGTAATAACCTATACTTTTTAGTACTGTTTGTAATTAAAATTTCATAACAAAGTTTTTAGTTGCTCGGACGAAGTTTGAAGCAATTATTGTACACATGGGTGTCTTTTATTTATGCCAATTATGGGAGCTTTACTGAGCTCAAAGTGTACGGTTCAGCAAAGCTGCTTGTTTACTCTGATTTTACCTACTTGCCTTTTTCTCCACTCATGTTTTTACTCCCTTGCCTTCTGAGGCAAGCCTTCCTGTGCTTAAGCTATCTACAAACAAAGCCCACCCTTGGCCTGTCGTTTGAGAGCACTTCCGACGTTAGTCTGTTATGTTTAAATACGCGGAAGCCAAAGTGCTCAAAATTTGACTTTCGCTTAAATCTCAAGTTCAATTTTTAGTAATTTACCGAAATTGTTCTGTAACAATCTGCTGGCTACACACCAACGACTAGACTTGCGCGCATGATATTCATTTTACACTGTACAGTGTACAAGTTCAATGATCACATATGACTGGCTTTGTTTGAATGTTAACTTCACTCTCATTAAAATTAAATTCATGGAGTAAAAAGTAATAGAAAGTCAAGCTAGTGGGCACTTTTTTATTAAAGTTTAGTATATCAGGTCTTCAGAAACTATCTGCGCCTGCCTAGGTGTGGGCTCAACAGATATGCTACCAGTACCCGAAATTTGTCGACTGAATATTTGGAGCCTCACTATTATAACCGAAATAACTTATAACGAAATTATAGCTTATATCAATAGATCTTGAATAAAGTTTGAAGCAATTATTTCTAAACGTTTGTCTTTTTTAATGCAAAATTTTCTGTTGACCGTTTTTTTCTGGAACATTTTTTCAATTGTTCTTGAGTGACTTTTTCCCGCTTGACTTCTCGATTTTGGCTTGACCTATTATTGAGAAATCACGTCTGCTTTGGAAAAACAAAATGGATCGTAAGCTAGTAGAGCATAAGGACCAGATAGTCGAAAGGTAAAATCTTAGTTCTAGTAAGGAGGAGGTCGGGGGTTCGAATCCCTCGCTCTTCGGAGTTTTTGGGACCCTTGAACAAAGTTTTCTTTGCTACAACCCCCTCATATCTACGTCAATATGAGGATAGTGATACAATATATGACCACGCACCTGAGATGCTACAAGATGAAAGAATCAATTTTTTTTGCTCTGCTTACTTCGGCCACTTTCGACTTATTTGGTGATTTTTTTTACTTCTCTATGCTAGGTTCATTCTTTGCTTACTTTGCTCTATCTACAAAGAGTCGTTGTCGAAAACCAAAATTAATAATAATTCTTTATTAGTGTGAGAAAGCGGTGTTTGAACAGAAATTCGCGCTCTCGATTGTTTTTATATTTATTTGCGGAAATTTGTGTTTTTATCTGTTTTTTTCTTAATTGTTTTCTAAAGCCCTTGCTAGTCATTTCGAGGTCTAATTTTTGTCCAGTCAATGTAGTAGTAGTGGTGGTGGTAGTAGTAAAAGACTCAATTCCTTGTTAGGGAAGAACATAGAGCGTACAACGAATGCTAAAGCTTTAAGACTAGGTCCTGCAAAAAGAGCAACAGCTTTTTATAGAAAGAACATGTTTTCCAGGTCAAAGTATCCAATTCGATTGCGTAAAAACTGGTCAGTTGCATGCGTAAACTGACGTTTAGACATCTCAAAGTCGATATATCTCATATCTGGGTAATAGACATTCGGATTTTTGAGCAGCAAGGTCACAATTGCTTTCAATTAGCTTCTTATGGGCTTTCAAGCATAAATATGTAGGGAGCCGTCTTTTCTAGGAAGGTGATTGGGACCTTCTCTAAAGATGACTCAATGATGAAGAGTGAACGGGCCACACATGATAGAGAACTCTCCAAGCTCAAACACGTAAGACAAATTTATTACCTTATTCCTTGATTACCTTTTATGGCTAAATGACATAAAAATTTAATTCTGTTATTCAAAGGAGAAACCAATCAACACTCTAAAATTGTCCCCATTTATTGTTGAAGTTCTCAATGTTTAGCAAGCTACTTCAGGTCCATATCAATGATATTCAATTTTGATATTCATAGTCTAGCGTTTTAATTTGTTTGATTAGCCAAAACAAATATTTTAATTATCTTGGCTTCTACGTGGAGTTGTAGATCCTTCGTACGTACACTAATTTTGAAACAAATATGGAAAAGTTACACAACAATAAACAGGAACCTGTATGCTCACTGAACAATCATTGTTCGTGTAACATGAGGAAGAGATTTTGACTGTACTGACGTAAGTACAGTGAGGCAGTTATTTTGTGACAGCAATGAAAAATCTGGTGAGATTGGATTATAGTAATCCTGCTTGTTTGCACAATTGCATAGACATACGTTCATATCGCTAAAGATGTGTGCTGTAAGATCTCATGGAAGAATATATGTCTTGTCTTTAAGCTTTTCATGATAAAAATATGAGTTATAATTTCATACTAGAAATGAGTCATAATTAAAAATGGTAAACTAACCGGTCGAGTTTTCGATTATTTTGTTGGCCATTAACTTGATGCAAACTTAAAGAAATATTAAAAGATTAGTGCCGGCCTCATTTGAAATGTTACAGTTGTCAGCTAGTATTGTGATTGCGCTTTAAGAAGGCTGTCAAGGCAATGTCTTTGTTAAATTTTTAACTTGTCACTTTTTACCGGTTAGATTAATCTTGATTTAGGTTAAAATCTCAAACAAATTATTAATGTTCAGGCCAAGATAATCAAGTTCATTACGGCATGTAATCATGATCTTTTCAGAATTACGAATTGTCTCTAACAAGTCTGAAGAAAGAACTGGGCAAGAAAGATGACGAAATTGAGAAGCTCAAAACCCGACTGAATTCCCACCTTCCAGATGTACATACTTCCTTAGCAAACCCAACTACCCCCACCCACACAAAAGATGCAGCCAAAACCTCCCTTTCCCAATCGGGACTTTCTCGTACCCCTTCTAAGTGCAATACTTCAATTACCAGAATCCCATCACCTTCAAAAGGGTCCAAAAGTGGGAAATTCGGAATTGAGGCTTTGGAAGCCAAATTGGAAAAGGCCAATAAAGAGTTGGAGAGTCGAACTAAAGAGCTGGAGACAAAGACTAGAGTGAGTGGTACATTTTAATTCAAGACTGTTTGAAGCAAAATTGTTGGTGTTTGTTCAAATTCTGATACAATAGGCCATTAGTGGAAACAGGCAATTTATCTGATTTTTGTGCTTTATCAAATGAATTTGATCGGTAAGTTGCTTTTGTTAAATTGTGAGGCTATCTTAATGTAAAACTCAACAACTGATGGTTTGAAAATTTGCTCTAAATGATATGCATTCAATGAATGCTAAATGCATTCAATATAAACTTTTATTTTTTTTGGCTTTGGGTGATCTCAAAACACTCATAATTGCTACTACTTATTTACGCCTTGGAGCTTGGAGTAAAAGATAAAACTTGAACTGAAAAGATTTTTTTAGTTCACAGAATTTTGTCTGGGAAAGCTTCAATTTGCTATATACTTAATCTTTGTGTTTGGTTGCCACGTATTATGCAGACGTTTTAATTGACGTTATAGCTTGCATGTTTAGATAATGTCAGCATATGAGGAGAAACTGGCTAGAATAGAGGCAGAGCATATGTCATGTAGTGACACGGAGGCAGCTGCCAGAGCCACCACAGAGTCCCAGCTGAAGACAGTGAGTGAGGAGAGAGATCAGCTCAAGAGATCCCTTAGAGGCAAGGAAAGGGATTGGAGTGATGCTCTCGACCAAGTAGAACAGCTTCACAAGCAGATGAACGACAAAGCCCTTCAGGTCACTAACCTTCGTTTTATATGAACAAAAATTGAAAAAAAACAGCTAGTTTATTGTTCAAAGACTGGGTACAATCCATTTTGATAAAAAAGGGGAAGAATGTCTTTTGAACTATAGCTAATTTTTTGCATTTTGAGAGCGGCTTTGGTGTGGCGAGTTTGGCCACGCTTATCAATCGCAAAGGCAAGCGGTTTTATTGTGTGAAATTTTCCTCAGCTGCTCGGGTAGTTTTTGGTGTTCGAGAGTTCTTTTAACCGAAAAGCTCGTTAATACAGTCACATTACTTTAGTGGTTACCAAATCACTGTAAAATCTCAACAACTTCAGATCTTTTTCAACACACACCAGTGAAAATATAAAACCGAAACCAACTTAAGTAGATACCAATACACACGGAATATCTTTTTATGCGGTCAATGATCTAAATTAGAGCTATCTAAATTACAGCCGATAGGAAGAGTACAACGGGTTTGTTTAAAGTGGATCATCAGCGAGCGGATGTTAGACAATGAAGAAAATATAGAAAAATAAAATGGTTGCTTTATGGTTTTCTACCCGTTTCGTCCTTCCAAATTCACTCAGATTTGATCCTTCGAACAAATATCTTTTGAGCTCAATTTCATCGCAGACATCAACAGCGGTTAATTATACAAACAGATCAAGTCAAACGGCGTGCTCAAAGCTACTGATTAGATTTCTCTAGCTTTTTAACAGCTTAGGTACTTTCTCGTTTTTACGGATTGCCGTTTTTGAGGTTTTTTTTATTGTTCTATAACTTAGTGTTGTTAATGGCCTCATTGGCTCTCTGATGAAGAATAAATAAAGTTATTTAACGTTGACAGTTTTGACACCAAAATTTAGTGCTATTTTTTTTTTATTTTTGCCGGTTTTATTGTTCTTTGTGTTGACGCAGTTTTTAATGTCATTTTTTATCGATCTCAATAGATCTCTAATGAGGCATAAGTGAAGCTGTTTAATGCTTTGAATTGATATCTAAGATTTTAAACAACTTTGACTCTACTCATTTTGAAAAATGTCCGTGCTTTCTTTTAAATTTGCAGTGTGTGAAGTCAGTATTATTAATTGCTCTCGAGCGAAGTTTGAAGCAATTATTGTAAACGGGCTGTTTTTTATGCACAATTTTGCTTTGAGTGTTTTGTCTTTTCGAGCGGCGCCCTTTTTGGTTTCGCGTAATCTAAGTTTCTCTCATTCACAAGTGTCAGCAGCTGAACTGAAGTAGAATCCCGCCCCATCCCCCTACCCGCCCCATCTCCAGCGAATCCCGCCCCATCCCCCTACCAAAGCAGGCTTCAATAGAATCGAGCACCCACTAGCCGTTTGAGAGAAATTCGTCCAACGATAGTAGGATATGTTTCATGACTGGTATCGCTGTCCCTCTAATGAAATTTATTCAATGTGTTGATTTCTGTTGTAACGATTTTAACGACCCTTCAAAAAATATCTGAGTTCTTGACGTTTTGCGTACTGGCTGTAATCGTTGGTCTTGTTAATTACTCTCGAAGTCACGCTTTCGTTCTTCATTTTTGAGTGATCTCCATTGCTGTCAGTGCGAACTAAAGCCTGCTTCTAAGGCCTGATAGCTGAGTGGGCAGTGTTTCTGGGGATCGGGAGGTTAATGGTTAGAATTGGCGTCGTCAACTGTTTTGGCACTCATAAAGAAAAATTGATCTAGGCTACATTCCCTTAGTTAAATTGCCTCGCCTGTCGTTCAAGAGCATTTCTTCCGACATTAGTCGGTTTATGTTGACTGTTAATTTTGGACGAGGAGCTCTGTGGTGTTCATTGTATTTTTAGAAGCCCGGCGTGGTTGACTATTTTTTTTCGTACCCATAAAGAAAAATTTATCGAGGCTACAGCCCCTCAATTAAATTGCCTCGCCTGTCGTTCGAGACCAATTCTTCCGTCATTAGTTGGGTTGTGTTTATATAATAGACTATTTTTACAGGCCTCATTGGCTTTCTATTGAGACTAGGTTGCCCGCCCCTATGTAATGTTTGCGGCTTGATTATGGATAATGGTTTTTTTTAACTTTGCGACTATTGATGTTTAATTGCTCTTGAACGAAGTTCATAGCAATTATTGTAAACGTGTGTGTCTTTTTTTATGCAAATTTTTTGCGTGACAATTTTGCGCTTTTCTTCTAGAACATTCTTTGATATCTCGAGTGACTTTTTCACGCTTTCGTTCTTCATTTTTGAGTGATCTCTATTGCTCCGAAGTAAAGCTTGTTGCTAATATAAAATCGAATCGGTTGTAGCAAGTGATTCGTAGCGCAGTGGTTTTTGCACCCATAAAGAAAGGCTACAGGCCCTGAAAGGCTATTGATCTGGGCTACAGCCCCTGAATTAAATTGGCTCGCCTGTCGTTCAAGAGCAATTCTTCCGACATTTGTGGGTTTATTATTTAGTGACATTTTGCATTGATACTGTTGTCCCTTCGCATGGCGCGCCCTTTATTGTATTCAAGAAAGTTTTTGTGCTTTCTTACAGAGAATAATGTTTTGGTTTAAAGAACTGATTTTTATTATGTTAAATTACTATAATGACACACTTTTTTTTCAATACCAATGCTGTAGTCGAGTTTCCTCAAGTTATTATCTGTTTTACTTTTTTTCTAACTTCTATTCTGTAGAGGTTGTGCTAACTGTCTAAGGTCCCATAGTGTAAACTTTTACTCACATGCTGTTATTGGTTTTTATCGGTTGTTATTGGTTATTGGTTTCGTGTTTGTTTTAGTATATGCTCTGTTGACTAGCAAAAAGAGTTTTTTCTTTTTGGTGTAAGCGATTTTGATTTTCGAAGTTTTTTAATGAGTCCATTAGAGCGGATGCCAGCTGCCAATAATATTAAGCCAGATAGCCATTAGTATAGAATTCGAATTAACTGTATCGTAGTCATCTAACTGAATCTGGACACCAAATTGAAACCTTATTTACAACTGTCAATTTGTATTTTCTTTTTCAAGCCCGATGGGCGTTCAACAGCGGATATTGTTAGGCAAACTGACGCCTAATTTTTATCTTAGTTTTTCAGTCTTAAGTTGATGAGTATTGATGAGTTTTATGGGCCAATATTTTTACCTTCTTAAGAAAAAATGATAAAAATTTTCTGGTTTTTTTGAGAGAGCGTGTGTTCTGTTCGACTTCATTTATAGCCTCTGTCAATCTCTCAATGGATAATATTTAGGCGCTCTCCTTTTTTAGTTCGATTTTCCTTTTGATCACGTTTCACTTCAGTCACGATTTTCGCGCTTGATTTCTGACTTACTTCACTCACTGTTTCAACTTAACGGATTTTAATTTCTTTCACGTATTGAATTACGTAATGTAGTGAATGCGGTTAAAGTCAAAAGAGCGAAATCAAAAGAAACGGGATGAACCGACACTGCCCGTGATAGTGCATAAGGTTATCAAAGTTCAATAAAGCGAATGCTGGCGGGCAGTAGTATTATGCTTAATAGCCTTTAGATTAGATGCTGAATTAAGTGTATTTTTATAATCTAACCGAATTTACACACAAAATGAGAACACTTTGACACTGGTAAAGATTCTGTCAATTTCTGTCGCTTAATTTTTTTTCCTTTTTCTGTTTCCATCCCATTCTGCGTCAAGTGGGTCAACGGCGGCTATTATCCGGAAAATTGCCGGCTATGTTTATATTTTAGTGTTTTTGAGCGTATCTTTAAGTGATGCAGAAATCTGTTACGTAGGTTTGATGCTCCTGGAGTTCTGTAATACATCTTTTTTAATTGCTCAGGTAGTTAATAGGAAGTCGCATTTTCCCAATCAGGGCCTTGGACTTCTCGCCAGATTTTTACTGCTGTTTTAAGTTTTTTCTACGCGTTCTGAGTGTTTTTCGACTGGTGATTGCGGGAAATGTTGGGATTCAACGACGTGCTCCTCTGTGAATTTCTCCTGGCTATGTGTATGAACTAGCTTCACCTTTCGTTCCCTTGACGCTTTAGCTTCAACCTACGTCGCGATTTCCGATTGAGATGCTATTTTTTCAGTTGGAAACTTTTGCAGTTATTAATAGCCGACTCAGCTTTTTGGAGTGGATTGTTTTCTTAATGGTTTTCCCAATCCATTCATAATTCATTCTAGGCCTAGTATTTTGTTTGAACCAAATTTCCATTTCTGGCTTTTGGTTTTTTGTTCCATGCGGCATTTTGTCATTGATTGTTTTTTTTTGTTTTTTTTATCTAATTTTTTTAAAATATGGCTTTCACAATTCACTCATAGTCTGTTCTAGGTCGAGTCTTTTGTTTAGTCAATGAAAATTTTTTGTATTGTACGTCAGGACTTGTCCTGCTATGTTTTTTACTTCGTCGAACGAAATTTTTTTCGCTTTACCTTAGTTCACAGCTTGGTCAACATTTTGTGTGAAATCTTTTTGACTTCTATAGGCTAGTTTTACTCTTCTTTCATTCTGCTAAAAGTGTTTTTAGACATCAGTTGCTCAGCAAAGCAATTCAAAATGAACCGTCAGAATCCAAAAACGAAATCAGAAATAGAAACGGGATAAACACATAAAGCCCAATTTTAGATGCCCGTTACTCGAACTTTGTTTTTAGTACCATCTCTGATGCTTATTTGTATTGATACTAGCCCCTGTGTCGTCCAAATACGAAGAAGGAGTATGTTCGCCTCCAAAATGGACATCAAAAGAGTTCGCACTTGAAATGGTTTGACAAAAATCATTTCACTAGTTTTCTCTTTCAATCCCAATCTTGGTTATGGGAATCAACGGCGGCTATTTTCCTGCAATCTGCCGGGTATCGTTTAAAAAATGGCTCTTTGTGTTTAAAAAGCTAAAAACAAAAGGAAGATACTTGAAACTGCAGATGCGCGTGCATTACGTAATTTATATCTTCTTTCAGTGTGATTTAAAACTAAGCGTTTTTCTATCATGTAATCACGTGGCAGGTAACTTTGCTCCAAGAATGTCTTGTTCTCAATTTCAGGTGACGCTATGAGGTCATTGCTGAACAAATTTGTTTCAGTTGATTGTCAATTAGTGGTCAACTGCATTAACATTTTGAGAACGCATTTTTATTTGTATGCAATTATATTTGTAAACCGACATATTCAGACGTAAATCAGTCCATCAACTTTAATTTTTTAATAGCCGCCCTCATCTTCTCAGCCGGCTATTATAGCGCTCCTATTTTTTTTTACAATTCAAAGAATTTGAATTGTATTGGGGCGCTGTCTTTTTTATTACGACTCGAAGAGGAGTATTGGTTTTCTTAAGGTTTTTTTTTTTTACCGGAAGTACTATTCGTTCAGACGATGTTTTGACCTAAAAGCGAAAGCGAGTAAAATTGCAGTGTGAACTAAATTTTTCTGAGCGAGAGAAGTTTTTTGATCATGCGCTGCGTTTAGTGAATGACTTTTTGACATTGAAAAGTAGTTTTTGACTGAATGGCACATACAGATAACCGTTTTTAGCCGTTTTTTCGTCTAAGTGGCCTAGTTTTTTTGCTTGTAATTTGGTTTTTTGTTGAAATAATTTTTAATCGATGCTATGTTGAAATGTAAACCCCGGAAATTGATAGCACAGTATAGCCTGAAATTGCGTTTCAAATGCGAAATTGGCACATATTTCTTGATTTTAGTTAATTTTTAGCTTTTTTTCTATTAGTTTCTTCATTTTTGGATCTTTTAGCTGTTTTTTGTCAAAAATCAGTTAAAATGGCAACTTCCCTTTGATAATTCATATACTCAATGCCTCTTTCTACCTCGATGTAATTTTGTTTCATAAAATTGTAGATTTGCTAATCCGATTTTCGTAGTTTTTTGCCAATTTTTTTCAGTTTTTTGTTTGTATTTTGCTTTTCATTACTAGAAATAGTTTTTTGGGGAACATGAAGGACTTTAATTTTGTTTCAATAAAAAATCAATCATTTTTTGGTGTTAAGTTTTTGAAAAAACAGATAAATTTTTTTCATAAATGCAGTCTTAATTATTTTTTGACCACTTTTTTGCAAAATGTTTCTTTGTTTCGTATGTGTGAATTCTGATTTTTCTTGTTTTATTCGGTTCAGCAAGTTGGATTTTTGTCTCGAATGACTCGTTGTCTTTTCTATGTCTCGAATGCTGATCAATGAAATGTACTCGTTTTTCTTGATTTTTTTAAATTTGATTTTTAACTTCCAAAAATCAAGAGTTGGTCTTTTTGTTACGGTGTTCCTAACATTGTGTCCATATTCTTTACATTCTCGTTTGTATTATTCTAGTATTATCATGCCACCTACTTTTATATTCGTTATTTTGATTTTTTCAGTTGTTAAAAAATTGAATGAATTCAGCTTTTTCTTAGATCTTGGTTTCTTCGGTTTTGCATTGATTTATTTCAAAATAAGGCAGTACTGGGAGTTTGCTAGAAAGTCTTTTCCAACATTTCTAGTTATTACTATTCATTGCAATTTTCTTCCGGGCTTGGTATTGTTTTTAGACAATTTTTTGCCTTTGAATAATATTCTGTTGCGTTTGTTTTTCTATGATTAATTTAATTTTCGAATTAGTATGAAATCATGTTGTCTAGCATATATACAACAAGGAATAATCATGTATTATTTTTGTTATAATTGCCGTGATTAGAAATCTAATTGTAGTGGTTCTCTGATTCCTAAGTTTGAGCACTCTTTTTTGAATAATTTTGACTTCTCTGTCTTTTTTGAAAAGTTCTTATCTGCCGTTTGCTTTCGGGATCTTTTTGAGATTAGAATCATTAATTATCTGAGGGCAATTGATGGCCCTGTCAACTTTGTCAGGCTATCAGTTTTTGATTATCCTGAAATTTTCAGACTTTAACGTTACCAAATGTTTTCAATAATAAAATTTTGCTGCATTTTCTTTCTCTTGGTGACAGTGGTTTAAATTTCACCGATTTTTAGATCAGACCCGTGGAGGTAATGAGTTATTGGTTTAATACAAAAGGCAATGGCTTCAGCTTTTTGTGAAGTTTTGGTGCTTCGAGTCGTTTCCGGAATTCTTACGGCTATGTTTTTTTTTTTAAGATCTTCACACATTTTCATGATTTTTGAAGTCAAATTGGAGTAGTGATTTTGGTCACGCCGAAACAGGAAATGGAGCGAAAAAGCGAGTGGTTTTGCGGCGTGAATTTTTTTCGCTCTAATTTTAAAGTAGAGTGAGAAAACGGTGTTTGAACAAAAATTTGGTTTCTCGGTAGTGGTTTTTTGTTCACATGCGGCAATTTCACTCTGATTTTTACTGTTTTTTCGATTTTTGGATCGGATTTTTTTCTAAATGGTTTTCCCAATCCATTTACAGCTCATTCTAGGCCTAGGTTTTTGTTTGAATTAAAATTTCATTTCTCGCTAGTGGTTTTTTTGTTCACGTGCGGCACTTTGATATTGGTTTTCTGTTTTTTTTTTCTCATTTTTGTTCTGATTTTTTCAAAAATGGTTTTCTCAATTCACTCATAGTCTATTCTAGGTCTAGTTTTTCTGTTTAGTCAATGAAAATTCTTTGAATTGTACGTCAGGACTTGTCCTGCTATGTTTTTTTACTTCGTCGAATAAAAAAATGTTTCGCTTTACCTCATTTTGCCGCCTTTTCAACATTTTGCGTGAAATCTTTTTGACTTCTCTAGGCTAGTTTCTCTCTTCTCTCATTCTGCTAAAAGTGATTTTGAACATCAGTTGCTCAGCAAAGCAATTCAAAATGAACAGAGTCAGTAGAAAATATTGAAGTCAGAAATAGAAACGGGATAAACCCATAAAGCCCAATTTTAGATGCCCGCTATTTGAACGTCGTTTTTATAAGTATTAGTTACCTCTCTCTAATGCTTATTGTTATTGATAGTAGCCCCTGTAGCCTCTCTCTAAGAAACAGAAGTATAATCAACTACGAAATGGCATCAAAATAAATGGGACTTAAAAAATGTTTTTGTACAAAAATCTTTTTTTTTTCAATATCTTCTGTTTTTTCAATCCCAATCATGCTTATTGGAATCAACGGCGGCTATTTTCCGGCAATCTGCCGGGTATGTTTAAAAATCGTTATCGGTTTCCCATTCTCTTTCGCATTGGCATTTGTTCAGTACAGCTATACAATTTGTGGCGCTACTATTTGCTCCAAATCAGACTTCTATGATTTAACTTCTTTCATCTCAATAACAATGGAGGCGAGTTTGGTATGTGTTCTTCTGCTTAACAATATCAGGTTCTCAATTTAACCAATTTGAGTTACCAATGTCAGTTTAACGTTGTTCGTGATTTTCCATTAGATGTTGCTGATTCTTGAACTCATGGGATTACGATTGACCCTCTGGAGTTTGACTATTTTCGTCTACTTTGATTTTTTTGCGCACTTGTTTTTTAAACCATTTTTGTTGCTTTTTAAAAAACTATTTCGCTCTGTAGTGAAGTGGTTGTAGGATTATAATGTCAAACATCAATTGTTTCTTTCCAGATCCAGCAGTTACAATCTGAGCTTCGTCGAAGTGAGGATGAGCGTGAGAGAAGAGACTCTGCTGCAAGTGGAGATAGAGAACAACTCAGAGAGGCACTGAGGGACAAGGCAGATTTGGAGGAGAAGATCACAGTGCTGGAGGGCGCCATGAAAGATGGCGTCAATCATTCGGTTAGTTTTACAAGACAGCATATGGGATCTATTGTTTTGGACTCCGTGACTGAGTAGGAATTTTACCCGACAGTGATATGTAAAAATTTAATTAATTGGCGTTTGCAGGTGATTTACCAGAAGTGGAAGGTTGCTACATGTTCCAGTAAATTGTCACTTTAACACAATTATGTATCCTTGTATCTGTAAGCATATTAATATGTTCTGTTTTGTCCTCGTGTAGATTAGACTGCCCAAGGTAAAAAAAGAGCAAAGGAATGGATTGTATTCACTCATTTTAACGAGCCAATTGGTTTTTAGACTTTTTCATCGACTTCACTGCACATTTAATCATTAACAGAGTGTTTACTTTAGAAGCAACACTAATTTGTGTTAAAGCAAATGGCGCACTGGAATCAATCATAACTTATGTCGAGTTACGTAAAAATTTGACAATAAATTGATGGTGGAGCCACGTAAAAATGCGAGAAATTGAATAGATCAGATTTCTATCATAGTTCTGGCTAGACATTTTTCGAAGTGTTATAAAACCTCAGGACTTCATATGATATCTTAGGTTCTTCATGCCGGGGTCTTTGCTTGTAGCTGCAAAGCTAAGCTGAGCGAAGTTATATCGCGGTAATCTTGGTTTTTATTGCAATTCAAGAATTTGAAGTTTAACGGGCACCGTCTTTTTTACGACTCGAGGAGGAGTTTTGGAGAAGTCTTTTAAAAATCAATTTTTTTGAGTGAATTTTAAAGCAGGAAATTTGACAAAATATAGGGTAATTTGTAACTATTTTTTGTTTATTTCTTGCAGTTTTTCAATTTTTCTGAATATTTATTTCACTAGATTTAAAGTGCTTTTTTTCATTTTTCTAGTTTTAATAGGCAATAGTCTTCTGAATGTCTTTCACAGATAATACCAGACAAAAGAAGAGAGACCGGAGAAAAGAGTGGATATTTTGTTAATACGTTCTTTTGAAACAGAGCGAAAAATATAGGCGACAAAAATCTTATGACAAGCGAGTGAAACTTAATTTTCTTGTTCCGATTTTCGAACCTGTTTTTTCTTTCGATTTTAAGTTTTTAAAGAGGGTGTTTAGCGCTAATTCCAATGTTCTTCAACTAGTTTGCGTTTTTTTGAGATTTTGCCACAATGTACTGCGTTGTTGAATATATTGGTAACTGAATTGAAGCCTAATGCTTGAATTTCCTGTCTACTGCAAATTGATTTTAGTTTTTTGATGCAAAGACCGTAAATTTTGGCAAAAAATTGAGAATTTATAATTTTTGCAGTTTCTTCGTTTTTTCATTTTTTTTCAGAAATAGATATTTGAGCTTATTATATCTTGCCCAGTATTGCTTGGGCTGATTGATAGCTTTACTTGCTTGAAACAGTATTTTTCTTTGGTATTTGTACTTGTACTGTCTGACAAAGTATTTCAAGTTTCCTAAATTTTTTCACAATAATTGACTAATTTTTCATTTATCTGAATTAAGATCATTTTCTCTGAAACTGAGGCGGTCTGCCGGGAGATATTAGCAATTTGAAAGGCTATTTTTTGGCGAGGAGGACTTCGAGTATTTTTGGAAATTCTTCCGGCTGTGTTTTTTCCGGATCTGTTCACACATTTTTATGATTTTTGATTACAAAATGAAATGATGGTTGTGGTCTCACCGAAACGCAGTGTAGCGAAAAGGACAGTGGTTTTGCGGCGTGAGATTTTATTGCTCTAATTTAAAAGCTTGTTGAGGAAAGGGCGTTTGAATAAAAATTTACCTTTTCGCTAGTAATCTTTTTTACGGCAGTGCGAACCGAAATGAAAAAAGCAACTGTAAATTTAATCGAAAAAATATTTTCCATGACTTGAAATAGGCTCTATATGTTGAATCGGCAGCTTTGTTACTTCAGTCTGTATTTTTTCCTATCTATATTCTTCGACTGCTAATTCTTGTTTGCAGTTATATCGAGTATTCTGCCGGTAATGTTTTTGAATTTGTGCTTTAAATTTCAAAGGGCATGTTCTTGCTTTTTACCCCGCCTCATCCTTCTGTCATTCAGCGATTGGGCGTGAAACATTAAGTCAAGAAAATTTATTTTCCGGAAAACTAATTTATGATTGTAGTTGACTGTTCCAGAACTTCACAGCCGGGTAATATCTTACCTGCTTATTTAAAGTCATTATTACTCTTTAAGTTTTCATTGAATTTTACCTGTCAAGTTCTTAAAAATCCAATATTGTACCCATGTCTTTACCAGTGGGGGTGTTTAACGTCTTCCTGTAAGCATTGCGAAGAAGAAATGGTCACCCGGATCCGTGTTCAATTATTTTAAGAAATAATCTCTCAATTGAATTCGATCCAATACTTAGAAAACACTCTCAAACTTAGTGTTTTTCAATTTTTGATACGTGATGCCGAATTGCGTGACTTGAAGTTTAACTGCGGCCGTTTGTGTAAGTTGGCAAAGGCATCTGCACGGCAAAGGCATCTTATGCTTCAAATTAAAATAGTTCATAAGGTTGAAAAATTCTTTTTAATAGCAGCGTCAGCAATTCCAGGCGGCTATTATAGCGCTCCTAATTTTTTCTTTACTTCGTCTAACAGAGTTTGAGCTTTCAAAATGGGATAAATAGGTAAAGCTCAGCGGCATCAAGTTTCTTTAGAGGCCGCGTTTGGCAGTCCTTCAAATACTTAGAGTGGTGAAGTTACTGGGAACTTAACCTCACTTAAAAAATTGACTTGTGAAATCACTTAATGAACTTTAAATTTTATGACAATTTACTAGTTAAAGATCAAAAGTGTGCATCTAAGTATTGCCAAACGTATTTTTCTTCCAATTCTTGAGTATTAGAGTCTTGAGTTTATGGTTTCGTATATTATTTTGAAAAAGCTCCCCTAGGGCTTTTTCCTTATAGAGCGTATGTGTCCCATAAAAATGACAGACCGGATCTAACCCAAAAGGTCTAGTGGTCTATTAGAGGACTGGTGGTCAATCTGTCTATCTGTTTTTGGTTGGTTCAAATCCTTGGAAGGCCTGAAGCGTCTATCGCGGCTATTTTCCGACAATCTGCTGGCTATGTTTATTAAATTAGGACATCAACAGTTATGCAAACATTTGTTATTGCAATCCAAAGTATTTGGATTGTAATTATGTGCTGTTGTTTTTAAGATCTGTTGACAATTTTTTCCGGCTTTTGCACGTCAGCGAGAAGTGAATTTAGATTGGTGATTTTAATCATTGGAGTAGTAAAGGGAGCGATAAAGCGAGAAGTAGGTTTGAAGCGTGATTTTTTCCAAATACCTTTAAGAGGAGTGAGAAGTTGCTATTTTAAAGATTAGGTTTTTGAAAGGGAATTTTAACATGCGGCAATTTGTATGCTGTTTTCAGTGTTTCTTCTCTCAATGCACTTAATATGATACATATGGGTTCCAATGGCGCCTATTTTTTGCTTTTTTTATTCTTTTTTTTAAATTTTGACACTACTTGTCATGAAATACAGAATATTTGATTTTTGGCCTTTTTTCGTTATTATCATAAATGAAAGTATCATTGGTTGCTAATGATACATAAATGAACTTAAATTAAGTCTGAGTTTATGGCTAGTGATTCTTGTGACTTTTTCATTGTTTGTTCTCGAAATATTTTAAAGGTTTGTTGTATTTTGAGAGTATTTGTTGTACTTTTTGATGGTTTACCAATTAATCTTTTTAGGGACAGGTCTCATAGTCCACTATTATGGACTAACATAGGTTAATTTCTTCTATGACTTTGACTTTCATTGTTTTCAAGTTAAATCGAATTTTTGAGGTCTGAGATTTTCTTTGCTCAATGTCTTTTCTCTTAGTGTCCTTAATGACAAGCGTCATCTGTTGCTAAGGAAGTCTAAATTAATCGTTTTAGTTTTTAGCTGTTTTTTTGACATTTTCAAGAAATTTTCCTGAATATTTGCATTTTTTTGTATTTGTTGTACTTACTGCTTTTTTATCGCTTAATCTCATTAATGGCAGATTTCATCGTTGTTGCTGAGTGATAGGTGAATCTATTAGTCGCTTTAGTTTGTTGCAATCATTCAAGATTTTGACACCTGGTTGTCGAAAATGAAAAGTTGATTCTTTGGTCTTACGTGTTTTTTTTGTTGTGTTATTGCTTAGTTTCAAAATAACTAAATTCTTATTCTGCGTAAATTTTATTCTGTTTGTTTCCAAAATTTCTATGATTTTGCGAATCTTGTCTTTATTTGTAGTTCTATTGCCCGTTTTTCAGCCATTATATCTGCTAAAAGGTATCTTATGACTTTTTAGTTTTATGCTATACTGTAGTTAAGGATTTTGGCATGTAGTTATGTGGTGTTCATACTTTGACGCCACTGACTTCCACAATTTCTCTTTTTGCCAAGTCAATTTTTGCCAATTTTCATCTTTTTCGCTTTTTTGCTTTGTCTGTTATTGATTCCCACAAGGTTGTATTTTGAAAAGATTCTAAAGACGCGTAAAGGCAATATTCCATAAATTGTTGATATTTTTAGGGATTATTAAAACGCTAAATTCTGGAAAAAAATTCTAATTGTCTTAAGATTTTTATGTTCTTTTGCGCGCATTAAGGGTTTTGTTGACTGTCTTAGTTTGATGTTGCTGTGAAAATTGTAATTGTCAGTACTTCAGATAATACAATTATTTGTATCGTTAATCAGATCTAGAACGTAATCACATTTTTTGCAATCTGCCACCTAAGTTAATTAAATATTTTTTCTTTGATTTATATCAGATTAGTTACAGATTCAATCAGAATAAAGATTGAAATTTTTTTTGCCTTTGTGTGCTAACCTTATCAAAAAGTTATCAACAAAGTTCAATCTATTGACTTACTTTGTTGACTTTTTGACTAATTGATTAACCTTGTTGAAACAGACAATTATTGATTCAAATTTGGTCACAAAACGCATTTTTTAAATCTGTTTTGTCTCAAAATAAGGGCAAAATCTATGCTCAGTAAAATTGATCATTACAATTAGGCACCTATTTTTTCAATTATTTTAGAGAGAGCCATTAACTCTATAACTGTATAATTGCTTCAAGGTTGATTTACGCCATTTCTGATGTTCTGATGCGCCATTTCAAAATAGCTTAAAATTAACATATGCTAGAGTCATAGTAAAAGTCCTTCCCAGTTGCTTGTAAGTTCTCACGTTATGTTTGTGCGTTAGAGAAGTTGGCCCTGTGAGCTTTGGCGTAAATTTTGCTTGAATGAATGTTTATATAACTAAAAAAACGTCTTAAGCTATTCGCTTTACTTATACTATTTATTATAGATGTTCTGTTTTAGGAAGAGGTGCGTGAGCTACAGAGCCAAATAGACGATGTGAATTTGAATTTGAAATGCAAAACAGTGGAATTAGAAAACTGTCTCAAAGACAAACAGAAGCTGGAAGCACAACTGGAAACGAGCGAAGCCAAATTGAGGGAAAATAACTATGAAAGGAAAAGGCTAACTGAAGAAGTGGCTGCGCTCCAGAAAAATTTGGAAGAAGTTGAGAAAAAATCGTCGGAGCAGAAATATAGTATAAACTCCCTTTTGAAGGAAAACTCGAAAGCGGCTATGGAAAAGGAGGACTTAAAGGAACAAATACAAGATCTGAAGAATGATTTAGATCGGTCGGCTAGAAGCTTGAACGATGCTGAGACTAAAAATAGACAACTTGAGCGTGAAAAGGGTTCACAGGGCGAGAATCTGGATAAAATTAAGAAAGAGATTGCTAATTTGCAAACGAAATTGAAACGTTTGGAGTCGGAAAATCAAGCTAAGGATTTGCTCTTGACCGATTCGGAGCAAAAAGTAAAAGATTTGAAAGCCAAATTGGTCGACGAAGAGGATAATATGGAAGAGCTAAAAGCTGAAATTGATAAGCTAAAAAGTCTGGAAAATGAAAAGGAAAAGTTGGAAACCAAAGTTTACTTCCTGGAAAAGGATTTGAATTTGAAGGAAGATCAAATCTCTGATCGCGATAAGACCATAGATGATCTTCAATCAACAACAGAATCACTCGGCCGAAATTTGACAAATTTAGAAACAGAAAACAGCTGTGTGAAACTTGATTTGGAAAAAAATAATGACCTAATTTCTGATTTGAAGTCGAAACTAGCCGAGTCGCAAAATCAGATGGATGAGATTGAAACTGAGTTAAAATCGAAAGAGAAACTTCTTAACCAAGCAAGTAAAGATTTGGCTAATAAAGAGCATTTAGTTAACTCGACCATAACTGAATCTGCGCTTTTAAAAACTCAAATAGATTCGTTCAAGTCTCAACTGTTGAGTGCTAACAGACGCATTGAGGAATTAGAAGCTGCCAAGTACGAGTTAGAACAGTTAGTTTTGGACAAAGAAAAAGAGATGCAACTTGTAAAACAGAAAAGCCAGGAAGATTCGGACAGTGTTGACCGAAGGCTAAATGAAAACAACCGTGAGCTGGAATTTGCTTATGACAAAATCACGCAGCTGGAAAAGGCTGACAAGGATAAAATTTCCAAAATTGAGAAACTGAAGTTTGACATGCAGGAAAAAGAAAACGAAAAGAGAATGTTGAAATCTGATTTGGAAGATGAACGCAACAAAAATGATAATTTAGAAAAAGAGATTGAAAGTTTGACCTCTAATAACTCTGTAAAAAGTGAATTAATTGATAATTTGGAACAAGAAAAGCAGCAAATTGATCGTGATTTGACTGTTAAGTGCGCGGCTCTTTCGAACGAAATTGATGCGCTGAAAACTGCTAATGAGAAAGTAGAACGTGCTCGGCTGAAAGCTGAAAGTGACCTAGAAAATAAAGACGACGAACTTTGTAACTTGCTGCAGAGAATTTCCAAGCAAGATGAAAAAATAGATAATTTGCAAAATGTGAAAGCTGATTTTGACAGTGAGAAAAAACGATTGAACACGAAAATCAGAGAATTAGAAAGTGATAAATTGAAACTGAACAACCACATTAATGAGCTTGAATCTGATCTTGAACAAGCAAAAGTAATGTTAGATAATTTGAAAAAGATTGAAAAATCTGCACAAAGTGCTGATGATTATGACGGGACTAAACGACCCGTTTTCAAACGTGAACGAACTTTGTACCCAGACGTAAGTGATCCACCCGTTCTAGAAAGTTCCTCTCTTTTTGAGAACTACCATTCAACTAGCGATGAATTGAAAAAGTTATTAGTCGAATCGAACACGGAGCTTGACGCTTCAAAGCAAAAGGTCAATGACCTGGAAGAAGAATTGGCGCAACTAAAAGAGCAAATTCTGCGAAGTGAGCAAATTTTTGATGATATGCAAGAAAAACTTGATTTTGAAAAGAATCGTTACAACGATCTTAAAGCTTCAGTAGCGCAAAATGAAAAACCTAGCAAGAAAACCAGCTCAGTTACCTTTGAAGAGTGCTGCCAAACTGATGATGATCAAGCGATGATCAACGATTACTCGCAGCTTTATCGACAATTGTCGCAGTTAGCAACTGTTTCAAATTCCGGCGATGGTCAAAATGGTACTGAAGCTTCTCTGGCGGATATTTTGGCCCTGGTTGAGAAAATTACTCAGAAATTGCAGCGGTACAAGACAGATAATAAAGCCAAAGACAAGCAAGTTAAAGAACTAAGACTGAAAATTGAAGATCTTGTTAGAGCAAATGACTCTTCGTGCAATCAAAGTGAAACAGCTTCGAGTATTTCTGGGTTTGATGTTCACATCAACGCTAATGAATTTGACGGAGTTGAAGCAGATGGAGCCTGGCCACTGTTTGGGCGATCTGAGAGCAATATCGCCAGAAAAGATTCAAATGCACGTGACCAGACTGGAAAACGTGAAAAGTTAGAGAAACGTGACTCGAAATCGAAGACTGAAGATGCTGACGTGGAAGATTTGAAACAAAAACTGAAAGAGGTCAAAGAGGAGTTGCGTATGAAAAATGATGAATTAACGAATGTTAAGATGGAATATGAGCAGTTCAAAATTGCTTCTACTCAAAAAAGAGCTGACCTGTCCGAGACAGTTGCTCAGCTCAAATTCACAGTTAGGAATCTACAAAACCAAATTGAAGACATGCAGAGTCAAGGTGAGCACTAATCAGGGAATTAAAATTTTCTGTCACAGATGTATGTAAAGTAAAAAATATTTTCAGGAGCGTAATTCTATTCACACTCAGTTTTAAGTGAATTTACCTTTTTGTAATGATGACCCCCCAATTTCGATGATATTTTTTGACGGCTGAAGGTGCGGCAGAAACAGCCCTGAAGTGTGCATGTGATGCATAGTTTAAAAAACCCAAATGATTTGTTTTCGTTAGTTTAGACAAATTGCAAGTTTCAAGTTGTACCCGGAGGTTGCAAAATGTATATACGAAACTTTATTCCTTAATATTTAATATATGGGAAGACGATAACTTGAGTAGGTCTACTGTCATTGGGCTACTCCTCCTTTTTCACTCGTAGCAGAGTACCTTAGGTGGTTTACAAATGTTATCGCAGTAGGAGGTAGCAAATGTTTGTTCTTGTTCTGGTCAGTGATTTGTCTGACCGCTTTTAAAGCATTAAATAATTGCTCCGACACAAAGTTTGTAGCAATAATTTTAATACTGCTGGGCTTTTTGTTATGCAATTTTTCATATGGCTGATTTTTTGTCTGAACGTTTTTGTATCTGAACCTTTTTGTCTGACCGACAAATTTTGTGGATTTTTTGTCTTAAGAAACGAGGCCTCTGAGGAAGGTTCTCTATGGCCCTTGATAGTCTCTAAGTATGTGATTCACCGAAACTAAGCTTAAGCAGCAACTACTGAAGCCAACGCTTTGCTGGTCGTTTGAGACCAATTCGTTCGACGCTAGTCGATTATACCTAATTTTTATGTAGTTAACCTCTGGCATCAGTTAAATAAATTTAAGCGGATATAGTTGATGGAAAGAGAAAAAAAAACGCTAATTTAAATCAAGTGTTACGACTCATTAATTGCTCTCGAACGAAGTTTGAAGCAACCATGTAAATGTGTCTACCTTTTTTGCAAAACTTTTGCTCGACCGTTTTTTCTAGAACATTCTTTCGATTTCATTTTCGAGCGACGATTTCGCGCTTTTTGATTTTTGAGTGATTTGAATTGCACGCAGAATTTAAGTCAGGTGCTTAAATAAAACCATTTGTGAGCGAAGACCGTATATAGCCCGTGTAGTCTATGCACCTTCTAAATTGTGCCTCGCCAGTTTTTCAAGGGCAATTCGTCCGAGGTTAGTCGATTTATGTGTATTTCCCCGAAAACGGTTAACAAGGTAAAATTACAAAGTACAATATTGTTTTTTAATCTTCGATGGAGGTAGTTGAGCGAAACTAGGATTTGACCTTTCTTCACACTTCGATATCTCTAGAGCAGCTTTTGCAGTTGCTCTTGAATTGTTTCAACTGAATTATGTGAGAGTTAATACTTCGGGGTATTGGAACTACTTTGTTCAGACTAACAAACGAACGAAAGTTTGTATGATGTATTTGGCTGAATTTCAAAAAACTTTGTGTCATTTATTTTGACCACCGAAGACTGAATTAACAAAACGAATTAGAGATGATCGAACGGAAATATGAAATAATTCGAGACTAGCTGTCGGTGCTCTTTTCTGGCAATATATTCATCTTTTGTAAATGCAAATGAAAATTCGGAAGTTATTTTTTATAGTTTATTGGTTGTAATTTTTCATGGATGTTTTGACTTTTTGAGACACTATTATAACGCTTGACTATGCTTCATATTTGCATAATCTTGATGGTTCTCAAGGAATCTCAATTCTGAATGGCAGTTTTTCTCTTTGTGGTTTACTGCAGATGTCTTTGGTGTTTTGCTGCCTACTTCTTTGGTCTTTGTAATTTTGCTGCAGATGGACGTCTTGGTGATCAGCGGCAAACTGCTACTACTCTGCATCTAAGTTTTTGTGTGTAACATTGTTTGCTACTGTCCTCTCTATAGGTTTTTATGTCAATCGTGTGATAAGTTGTCCGGCAGTTGATCGGAAAACAAGGATGTTTTGCATACAGAATCTCAATTTTGTCTTTGGTCTTCTTGACTGTTGAAAAGGCATGGCTTTTCAACAGCCTATTTCGGGGTGATTCTATTTTCAATCTGCTGTTTGTTGTCTATGCTGTCTAGGTCGGATCACTGAAGCTGCAGAGGATGCAGAACTGTATAGTTCTCAATAACTACTATCCCAACCCCCCATCCCCTCCACCGAGCCCGAGGTATCCCTAGGCTTAAGCTAGCTACAACCAGAGCCGGCCCCTCCTGTAGTTCCAGTGCAATTCGTCCAACTTAGTTTTGTCAGCTGTGTGAAGAAGCATACTTAGCGACCATTTTCTTTCATTTCGTCCATTTTTATTGCTCTCAAGTTTTTCGGCAATTATTGTCAAAGTGTTAAGCAATTGTTGAAGTTCTATTGGTCTTTTTCATACAATTTTTTTTATCATCGGTGTTTTTGTGATAAATTCCGATTAAATCCCAAAGGAGTCAATGTAATTGTGCTGTTATCTTAAGTCTTTGCAAGTCGCTAAGAGTGCGGTTTACCTAAATTGCTGGAGAGCAATTTGTTTGGAGGTTTGAACCCACAAATTTTATCTCCCCTCACTCTGAGAACAAACTCTCTCGGCTTAAACTATCTACTGCTATGGGCTATGCCTAACTATTCGTTTGAGAGCTACTCGTGTGTTGCTAAGAGGTTATTTGTTGGCTTCAGATATGGATTGGTTCGCAACGTCAGGTTGTGTTATCACCCTTTTGATCTTTTTTATCTCCTGGATCTCTGACTCTGAACTTGATATATGTTTCCGTTATATGTTTTCTCTCAGTTTAAAAAAGTTTTTTTTTGTAAAAAAAATTTCGACATGAAGTCCAAACCAGGGCAGCATGCGTAAATGGAAGTCAAGTGAAGTGCAGTTATATGTATGTAAGCAAGTATTTTTTTATTGAATGCATTAAACAAAATGCAAAATAAACTGCAGAAAAAACATTTAATAGAGTCAAATTTTGTTTACATTGTCTACAGGTGCAAGCATTTTTCTCAGTTGTTCTCAAATTGCTCTTGATGGGTATACAATTTTACTACACCCGTCTTATTGGCTGTATAAATGTTTTGCATAATGTTTTCCAGCAAATGAAGGTTCACAAAGTGGCGTTGGCGATGATGAAGTTGAGAAGGAGAGCATTGAGAGTCAATGGGAGAAGAGTGAAGAGAGAATGAAACTGAAACAGTCTGTCGAAGACTATAAAAAGGTTACTGCTACATCTCCTCTCTCCGTATTGGTTAGGGTACTGTTTTCATTTTCCACCGAAGAACTCACGGAATGCCACCAGTTTATAGAAAAAAAGCAACCGAAACGTCAGGGTTTTGAAAAGCGTGCTAGCGAAAAGGTTCGATTTGAAGAAAGTGAAAACTGCTACTCTTGAGTGCGGTGAATCTTAATAGTGGTATATCTTAACCTCTAATGTTATTTGAAGCCCATTATTGAACTCATTAGTTCCATTTAGGCTCCCCTCCCTCCTCTTCGCCCGACTGAAGCAGGTTGCAATTGATTAGAGCTCCCACTAGTCGTTCGAGAGCAATTCCTCCGACGTTTAGTCGGTTATGTTTTTATAGATTAATCTGTTTCAGCTGATTGAGGGCCTTGAGAAGATGGTGAAAAAGAACGAAACCGACTCGAAGAAAAAGGACGCTGTCATTAAGGTAACAATGGTTTTTTAAAGATAATTCACTAATTAATTGTTTTAAATCAGAGTTGGCAATTTATCAATGCAATCTATATTTTCATCTGCTCCTCAAACCAGGACTGTATTTTTTAGTCGTTGGAGGAGGGATGTAAGGATATGGAGACTACCTTCACCTCAACTGTGAATTCTCTGCAGGATCTGCTTGAGACTAAAGACAAAGCTGTCCAGGGATTGTGTGATCAATTGAGCAAGATCAAACAAGAGGTTAGCATGACACAAGGGTTATGGACAATAAGAGGTGGTCAGAAAGTGCTCACTTGTTTTCTTTTTAATAGCCGCCCTCATCTTCTCAGCCGGCTAATATAGCGCTCCTAATTTTTTTTACAATTCAAAGAATTTGAATTGTATTGGCGCGCTGTCTTTTTTTAAGACCTGTTCACACATTTTCATGATTTTTGAAGACAAATTGGAGTAGCCACGCCGAAACAGGAAGTGGAGCGAAAAAGCGAGTGCTTTTGCGGCGTGCAAATTTAGCTCTAATTTTAAACTAGAGTGAGAAAACAGTGTTTGAACAAAAATTTGCTTTCTTGTTAGTAGTTTTTTGTTCACATGCGGCAATTTGACTTTGAATTTTACTGTTTTTTCAAATTTTTGGATTGGATGGTTTTCACAATCCATTCATAGTCCCTTCTAGGTCTAGTTTTCTGTTTAGTCAATGAAACTTCTTTGAATCGTACGTCAGGACTTGTCCTGCTATAATTTTTTTTACTTCGTCGAACAAAAAAATGTTTCGCTTTACCACATTTTGCGGCTTTTTCAACATTTTGTGTGAAATCTTTTTTGACTTCTCTAGGCTAGTTTCTCTTCTCTCATTCTGCTAAAAGTGATTTTGATCATCAAGTGCTCAGCAAAGCAGTTCAAAATGAACAGAGTCAGTTTAAAAATTGAAGTCAGAAATAGAAACGGGATAAACCCATAAAGCCCAATTTTAGATGCCCTCTATTTGAAAGTTGTTCCTATAAGTCTTAGTTACCATCTCTAATGCTAATTGGTATTGATAGTAGCCCCTGTAGCCTCTCTCTAAGAAACAGAAGTATGTTCAACTACGAAATGCCATCAAAATAAATCGGTCTTAAAAATGTTTTTGTACAAAGATCTTTTTTTTCCTTATCTTCTATTCTTTCAAACCCAATCATGCTTTTTGGATTCAAGGGCGGCTTTTTTCCGTTAATCTGCCGGTTATGTTGAATAGCTGCCGTCAGCCTCTCAACGGCTATTATTTAGGCGCTCTCCTTTTTTACAATCCAAAGAATTTGAATTGTATTGGTGCTGTCTTTTTACGACTCGAAGAAGAGTATTGGTGGAGCGTCTTTTTATTGGCCACTGTCAGCCTCTTAAGAGATATTATTTAAGTGCGCTCCTTTTTACAATTCAATGAATTTGAATTGTATTGGGGCGCTGTCTTTTTTTAAGATCTTCACACAATTTCATGATTTTTGAAGTGAAATTGGAGTCGCGATTTTGGTCACGCCGAAACAGGAAGTGGAGCGAAAAAACGAGTGGTTTTGCGGCGTGATTTTCTTCGCTCTCATTTTAAATTAAAATGAGAAAACGTTTTTGAACAAAAATTCGCTTTCTCGCTAGTGGTTTTTTGTTCACCTACAGCAATTTCACTTTAATTTTTTACTGTTTTTTCGATTTTTTTATCGGATTTTTTCCAATCATTCATACTTCATTTTAGGCCTAGTTTTTGAAACAAATTTATCTTTCTCGCCAGTGGTTTTTTGTTCCCATGCGGTATTTTGACTTTAAATTACAGTTTTTTTAAATTGTTTTACCAATTCACTCATAGTCCGTTCTATGTCTAAATTTGGAGTTCCAATTTTTTTCAGTCAAAGGTGTTTCGCTTAATTATGTTAACTGGGAATAGTGCGTTTAAAAGTTTTGATGGGTTGTTCCGTGTTTAAAATCAATTCTTCTAGCACTTTTAGTGCCTATCATTTTCATTAGTATTAACTTTGAATTGTATGTTGAAGAAAATGGAGTAAATTTGACCAAATTTTTGCCAGTCTTTGTCTGATTTTTAAGTTGTTTGCCTATTTCGCCCAATTTTATGGTTCGCGCTGTCGTTTTTCTTGATCTATTTTTTTCTAAAATGAATTTTTCAGGTATTTTTACACTGAAGATAAGTTACTCTTGAAAGTTACACTTTTCACTGAAAAAAATTGTAGAAATTTTTTTAGGTTTTTTATCTTCATTTTGTTTTTCTTTGAGATTTTTTCTGCAACGTAATAATCGGATGACTGATCCTAAAGAAACTTTAATTAAAAGCTCTCCAAATTTTGTTTTGGAGGTTGTATTTTACCGTTTTAGAGTTTTGTGCTCATTTTTATAGAATTTTTTTCTGTGTTGCTGTGGTTTCAAAATGTTTAGTGTAATCAAGCGGGAGATGCATCAGGTGGGTAAAGATTGTCTGTTTTCTACTTTGAGTCGTTTTCGGAACTCTTTTGGCTTTATTTTATCGATAATTTTTTGGAGAGCTTTTAAAATGGATGTAAAAGTCAATGCCGCACGTGAAAACTAAGCCTTTAGGTCGAACGGTTGAACAAACTGGAGAGAAGATAGTGATTCTCTGTTCTTTTCGCTCGTTCTCGATAGATAGAGAGCAAAGTAGTTGTGAAGAAATTAGTTTTTACTTTACTTTTTACGGGTAAATTGGTTTACCTAAACCCTAATAACAAATAACTTTAGATTGAAGAGCCTTTGGTCATCTCAATTATAAATTAGAGTTTTATGCAATCTTGTGCTATTTTTGTGACTCCGCAGTTTCAGCTATGTTTTATTTTCATTTTTTTGTGACTTGGGTTAATTTTTTTTGGTTGAAATTAGTTTTCTTGTGGCTTTTCATAGCCTTATTATTTCGTTATTATCATTTGAAGATTTTTTTTAGTTGAAAATAGGCGTTTTAAAATTTTTTTTTAAGTTTTCAGTTTTTGATGTTTTGTCTAGTTCTTCCGTTTTTTCTGCTTTTAAGATTACTTTTGATATGTTCAATTGTGTAATTTGAGGACTTGGTTGGGTTCTTGTTACTAACTGAAATTCTTGTTACTAACTGAAATCAGTTAGGTTTGATAACACATCTTTTCGGTGAAAATAAATCGATCAACTCTTGCACTACTTCTTGCTCGTTTTAAGTTTTTCACAGAGCATGTGGTAGCTCAATGAAGCAATAGTGACTGTTTCCAAAAGTGTGTTGAGAACAGTTTTCGAGACTTCGCAATTTTCAGAAGACATTATAGAACAATTTAACAGGTTTTTTTTTGGATTTTGTCCTTTAATTATTTTCTTTTTGTCGGTTTTTCTCCTTTTTTCGAGATAAATCGTTGGTTATAGTTCCGTGTCTTTTGTTGAACACAACAAAATCTTATCTCCAAATCTATTATATACATTTTTTTCCAATAAAGTCCAAAAAAATGCTTTTCCAACCAAGTTTTCGAGAAAATATTTTCATAATTTGCTTTTTCCCTGATATTTTGTTTCCTCCTTTTCTCGTTTCAATGGTATAACGAATGTTATAGTTTCATCAGTTATTGGTTGGCAAGGGTGTAATTTAAGTTTTTTTCGAGTCGATTCCGGAATCTTCCGCTATGTCTTTTTTGTAAGATGTTTTCACACCTTTTACCATGATATCGAGCTTTCAATACGGGATAAACATGTGAAACTCATCAATTTTCATTAGAGGCTTGATACCTCTTGTTAACCTTTCCCGTTAATCCGCTAAAGTAAATCTTTGCAAAAAAAAACTTGTGCTTATTGATTATTCATTGCTCTCAAATAAAGTTTGTAGCTATTATATTAGTTCTACTGATCTGATTAGTTCTGTTATATTATATTATATCTGCATTTTTTATTCCGTAGGTTTTTCGTCTGATAGTTTTTTCGTCTCACCATTTGACTTTTTCCCCTCAAAAACGGCACAAAGAGGTTGAATCTGGAGGGCTTCATTTTGCTGAGCACCCTAACAGTCTAAATATGCTGTTCACCGGCACTATTGAGAAGATAGTGTGAAGAGCGGTTCTTTTAGTTTGATTGTTTGGTTCCAATTAAGAGTAGCTTTTCAGTTTTTGATACCTGTTTTATAAACAAGAAGTTTAAACTATGACCGGATATATTCTGCTTGCCCCCCCCCCCCCCCAGCTTAGTGAGCATAAATTTTTTATGACCCCCAGGCGTACATGCTATTTCCTTACATAGTAACCTGCTATATAACAGCATATAATTTGTAACTGGGGGTCATAAAAAACACTGGGGGCCGAAACAGAATAGATCCCTATGACCTCTCAGATCATAGCTTTCAGCTTTGTTTTGTAGAATATCTTGATCAATAGAGTTACAACAAGACAACAAGCGAATATCTTGATCAACAAGAAAATCGAACGCTTTCTAAATCCAGTAAAAAGCTGAAATTATTAGAAAAGGATAGTTAGGTCCTTATTTTCTCAGTCATCTCAAATAAAGAAAACCAATCTGGAAAACCAAACTGCTTAGCGAAAAAGTTGACGAGATTCAATGTTAACAGTATATTCGGTTGAGGAAAGACGATTCAGAATTTTAACTATTGTTTAGTAAAGTGATTTCTCTGTAGTTGTTTTCTTCCGGCTTGGAACCGTCTTTAGATATGTAAAAACGTTTCCCCTTGCTAATTATTGTAGAAAAACTCCCTTCTGGATTGAAAATTATCCAAGTAAACCAAATAATATATAGTAATTTCCACGGAGTGTTTAGTTATGATTTTTTTAATGTTATCATCACCTGAAAAGTATTTTGTCAAAAGTTACCGGATTATCAAGAACTTCCCATTTGGTTGTTTGGTACAAAATCCGAATTTTTTAGAAGGGAAGTCAGAACTGCAAGTTTTGGGAAGATGTTTACTTACGTAATGTCCAATAGAGGTAAAGTGTTGATTGGAGTAATTGGTGTAGTCCAGCGCATTGGGTTCAATTTCCTCCAAATAGCAGAAGATTAAAATTGATATTGAAAAACCATTTCCTTCAGGCTACCTATTTTTCGTTAAATCTATCAATATTTGGTTTTACCACGGCAGAACTATTCTTTTAACTTGCTTAGAATGCTTCTTTGAAGCGTCGTCTTGGCAGAGCTCCAAAAAGATCAGCACCAGGTGATAAAGAAGAAGCCGGTAGCTGTTCTGACTCAGTGGGAGGTGACAGTGTCTCTGAGAGAGATAACGACGAGAATGTCGCAGCAACCAATACGAGTGCTACCTCTGAGTCTGAGGCTGAGAGGGAGAGGCAGTTGAAACACGTGAACACCATGCTGAAAGCTAGTCAGGTAGGGCTGAAAAATATTACATGAAAGGGTTTTTCGGGCACTTACTAGTGGCAATGATTAAATATTGAATTAGGTTTTCGACAAAGGATAAGCGTTCTTATGAGGGGTCTTTTCATTGAAGATGAAAGATAGTAACTTTGCCATTTAAGATCACATTATCTCCTTTGATTGATCTCATTAATTTGTTAGGAATGAGCACAACCAGTTCAATTGTACATTGCTCGATGAGTCACATAAAAGCCTTTCTGCACCAACCAACTGAAATAGACAGGAGGCATTTTATATAAGTAGAATTACTGAGTAATTGAATTTTGATGAAGAATGTTTACTTTGTAGTTCCTTATTATTCAACTTATTATTATCTATCTGCGCTTTAAAGAGTCAGGAACACAGAAAAGGATGCTTCCCTAATTTTCCCATTAGATTATGAAGCACGTGGCCATAAACCACGTAGGTTTATCAGCTACCATAAAACACTTTGAGCACAATAGACAAAAGAGCCGCTCGTCACCACCAAAAACAGCACAACAAAGAGCTGCTGGCGTGAAATCATTCCCCAATTCATTCCTCCCGTTTCGCTCTTTAGTCACGCTCAGTCTGCGCTAAGAGGCTTTCATTTGTGGAAAAAGACTGGAATTGCTCTGCAACTGGCCTGTTTTTGTTGTAATAATCTAATTGAGGTTATTAAACGCACGCCAACAACTAAACGTAAGTCCTGCAGAGCTGGGTGGCTGATATTTAAATTTTTAAGTTGGAATCTGAATCATTTATTGCCTTGGCGAATATGCTGCAACTCATTGTGGGGTCTTTTGCTTTTTCGAAAACTTCTGGCAGTTTTATAATTATTATCGATGGAATTTGCCAAAAGTTCTCGCTTTTCTATTTGATCATATCAAAAATTTTGTCTCGCCTGCCAAGTATCGAAATTGTCTTGTATGTTTTAGGAGGAGCTGGAAGTGAAAATGAGGGAAATGCAGGCAGAACACGAGGCCAGGTGCAGAGGTCAGTACTAACGGAGTCATGCTTAGCATGGGGCAAGAAACGTTTTTATATTGAAGGGTCGTCGACAGTTGTGAACAGCAATGAAGATTTTAAACAGTTTAAACTCAAATGATCTATTATCGTTCTAAGGAGTGTACCTACATGGCAAACTCACAGAGCATCAACTGAATTAAACGACAGAATTTTGTTATTAATAGCCGCCCTCATCTTCTCAGCCGGCTATTATAGCGCTCCTATTTTTTTTACAATTCAATGAATTTGAATTGTATTGGGGCGCTGTCTTTTTTTTAAGATCTGTTCACACATTTCCATGATTTTTGAAGTCAAATTGGAGTAGTGATTTTGGTCACGCCGAAACAGGAAATAGAGCGAAAAAGTGAGTGGTTTTGCGGCGTGAACTTTTTTCGCTCTAATTTTAAAGTAGAGTGAGAAAACGGTGTTTGAACAAAAATTCGGTTTCTCGGTAGTGGTTTTTTTGTTCACATGCGGCAATTTCACTCTGATTTTTACTGTTTTTTCGATTTTTTGGATCGGATTTTTTTCTAGATGGTTTTCCCAATCCATTCACAGCTCATTCTAGGCCTAGTTTTTTGTTTGAATTAAATTTTTATTTCTCGCTAGTGGTTTTTTTTGTTCACATGCGGCATTTTGACATTGATCTTCTATTTTTTTTTATTTTTTTGATCTGATTTTTTAAAAATAGTTTTCTCAATTCACTCATAGTCCATTCTAGGTCTAGTTTTTAATTAAGTCAATGAAAATTCTTTGAATTGTACGTCAGGACTTGTCCTGCTATGTTTTTTTACTTCGTCAAATAAAAAAATGTTTCGCTTTACCTCATTTTGCCGCTTTTTCAACATTTTGCGTGATATCTTTTTGACTTCTCTAGGCTAGTTTCTCTCTTCTCTCATTCTGCTAAAAGTGATTTTGAACATCAGTTGCTCAGCAAAGCAATTCAAAGTTAACAGAGTCAGTATAAAAAATTGAAGTCAGAAGTAGAAACGGGATAAACCCATAAAGCCCAATTTTAGATGCCCGCTATTTGAACGTCGTTCCTATAAGTCTTAGTTACCATCTATAATGCTTATTGGTATTGGTAGTAGCCCCTGTAGCCTCTCTCTAAGAAACAGAAGTACGTTATGTTCAACTACGAAATGCCATCAAAATTAATCGAACTTAAAAATTGTTTTTGTGCAAAAATCTTTTTTTTCAATATCTTCTATTCTTTCAATCCCAATCGTGCTTATTGGAATCAACGGCGGCTATTTTCCGGCAATCTGCCGGGTATGTTTATTATCTAATCGTTTTCAAACTTGAGCAGTTATGTGGTGTCTCATTCATGATTAGAACCCTGAGTTCAGTTGTTTTTGTGTTGTGTAGATCTGTTTGACAAGTTGGTGGATGCTGAGCAGAGTGTAGAGAATCTGTCGACTGTCCTCTCCACCAGGCAGAAGGAACTCAACCAACTCACCTCTGAAAACACCAGGTACCTCTTGTACCTCTTTCAAGCACAAGCACAAATGTCAAATCTTTTCCACTTACATTTTTGTGAGATAGTTGCTCAACGTAACTCAATACCTGGTTTTCTAACTTAATCATAGCTGTCAGCCATTGGTTCAAGTTACCAGTGTTTTAATTGGTAGAAGGCAGATAGTTAATTTATCAACGATTCTGTGCCTCAAAGCCTCCCATCTATCATTTAATCGTAATGACACATCCTCCTAAGAAATGGTGTGCTAAATTTAAAGACGTGAAGTTTTAAAAAATTGTTACTATACAAGGACTCTGTATGTTTGCTTATCATTGAGAGATGTGAAGCTGAACTTGAGTTTAATTATGTAATGAATGCTTATCAGGAGACGATTTGGCAATAGGTAAAGTTACTTGTAGCCCATTACATGTGATTTAATTACAATCATATAACTTCCAATCTTCTATGTGGGGTAAACTGGTTGCTCTCATATTGGTGGCATTTTCCCTCAAGTTTATTACCCGGACTATGTTCTAGGCTATGGTTTCTTTCCCGAAAACCAATCAGCTCAGTTAGCCAAAATTGCAAACTGAATTACTTTGATGCAGGATTACAATTGTATTAATGCCACTTGACATCATCTGACAGGCTTAATCGTCTATTGAAATCTTAAAAACATTGCTTTGTTAGCTGAACAGTGAATTTTTGCTCCCGGCTCTAAAATTTTGTCAAAATGTACCTGGCTGTCGTCATTAAGATACCAATGAACAGCAGAAACAAGTTGCATCCTAAATAAAGGAGGAAATTAAATATTTCGCCTAATGCGATAATAAGGGCTCCTATTTGCGGGAGTTCATTTAAAATTGGAGATTTTCGCTCTGATGTACTCGTATTGTCTGTCCTCAAATAACTCTTCCGCGATGTAACTCTTGTCAACATATAAGCTTATAATTAATCAGAAGTTGTTGAGGATTGACTATTTAGGTACAAAGAACGTGTGAAAGCATTAGAAGAGCAGATGAAGTCAACTAGCAGTGCAATAGATAATGTCCTTCATCAGCAACAGCAAACATCGCCTCGCTTGGCAGAGGAGGAAGTTGAAGATAATGATCATGCAAGCAGACTTAATAAGCATCGTAATGTTCAAATGCAGAACATCAATGTGTCAGCAAGAGTGGAGCTGGATGTGGATAGTTCCAGTCAGGCTGACTCTGAGGTACTTTAGATGAAGAATAATTGCTCTCCAACAAAATCTGTAACAATTTAATTAGTTCTGTGGTCTCTCATGTGATTTTCGCTTGATCGATTTTTCGTCTCACCCATTTGACTTCTTGCCCTCAAAAACGGGATAAACAGGTAGCGCCAGGAGGGCATTATGTGGATGAGCAGCTCTCTTAGAGAGTTACTAGTCTTAAAGTATGCGGTTCACCAAAACTATTTTGCTGAGAAAATTTTAATTTGTGAGCCCATTGGAGTGAGAAAACGGTATTTGAACAATTTCTTGGTTCTTGAGCGTTAATTTTTGTTCACATGTGGCATTTGAATTTTTCTTCTGTTTTTGTCGAGTTTTTCGTCGGAATTTTTTGGCAAATGGTCGTTTGCAAGTCAATTCTGGGTCTACTTTTTTGGTTTGAACACTTGTCCTGCTAGGTTTTGTTTCGCCGTCTGACGCTTTTTTCGGTTTACATTTGTTCACACAACAAAGCTGATGAAGACAAATTTGTGAATTCTTCCTGTCACTAACGACATTCGCGCACATGACGTCATTTCTCCAGTGAAACTTTTTAGGTTATTTGTGTGATTAGATTTTGATCATGCGTGACTTACCTCACTCAATACAATGACCTTTTCACTTTGAAACTTAAGTTTAATTTGAATTAGTTTTAGGTCACCGGAACTTGTGTAATAAAAGTCGCTAACAAAAAGGCTTATGTGAATTGGTTTCTATTTTAACAAGCTTTATTAATAGCCGCCCTCATCTGCTCAGCCGGCTATTATAGCGCTCCTGTTTTTTTTACTTCGTCAAACTTTTTTTCGCTTTACCTATTTTGCCGCTTTTTCGACATTTTGCGTGAAAACTTTTTGACTTCTCTAGGCTAGTTTCACTCTTCTGTCATTCTGCTCAAAGTCCTTTTAAACAGCAGCTGCTCTGCAAAGCAATTCAAAATGTAGAGAGGCAGTATAAAAAAATCAAAGTAAGAAATAGAAAGGGGATAAACCCATAAAGCCTATTAGATGCCTGGTACTTGAACTTTGTTCTCAAGTTTTAGTTACTATCTATAACGCTTATTGGTATTGATACTAGACCCTGTAGCCTCTCACTGAGAGAAAGGAGTATGTTCAATTACAAAATGACATCAAAATGAATCGCTCTTAAAAATGTTTTTATACAAAAATCAATTTGTTGATATTTTGTTTTCTTTCAATCCCAATAGAGTTATGGGAATCAATGGCGGCTATTTTCCGGCAATCTGCCGGGTAGGTTTAATTTATCGCTGAATGTTTTGGTGCAAAGCTTTCTGATAGGCGGCAATAACTTTTTTCAACTTACCGCTCTCTGTTTCTATCTCTATTATACAACACGCAAGTCTATTTCGAAGCTATGCCGGCAATAACTATATTAAAAGCTATGTTGATAACTGTTGAATTTGAGTGAGCAGTTCTGGGGTGTTCATTGTTATATATTTCTGGTAATTTCAGTGTCGAGATGTGGATACGCAGACTAACAGAAGGAAAAAAGAAGCTCGTGGCGATGGGTACGAAGATGATGAGCCAATTATTAGACAACTAGAAAGTTACAGGGTGAATATAGAAAATATCTTCTTTGTTAATTGAGTTAGATTATGTTGACCGAAATCAATATAAGAGTTGAACCGCGTGTTTTAGTTTTTGATTAAGGATAAACTTAAATTTTGCTCGAAATATATGGTCAGGGAAGAAAAAGCAAAACTTATCGCTGATAACATGAATTAAGGGACATTTTTGTAGATCTGTAAGTACTCTTTCAAAACTTCCTTCGTAAGTTTTTCTCATAGCTCCCCCTAGTGGCATTAGTTTGATGTTTGTTATGTGTCTTCAGCTGCAGCTGTTGGCGGCGGAGAGTGACTACAAACTGTTGAATGAGAAGTTCATAGCTATGAAGAGTGTACTCTCTCTACAGGCTGAAAAGATCAGAGTGCAGCGCCAGCTCCTCAAGGCAACTGTCAATTCACACACTGGTTCATCTCCTGCTGGTGGAGATGAAGGACTGAGGTTTGTTGTTATCCCGTATTCTGTTCAACCGTCTTCTGAGAATTTAAGCAACCGCACTGTTTACATTGTCCTGGGTGAAAATGCCAAACAGTCAAGGTTATCAGATTGACCTCTGATCAAACCCAAAACAGTCAGATTGACCTCTGATCACACCGTCGCAGACAAATGAAGTCTTATCGAACTTTGTCTGGACTATTATTGTTCGACTTTAAAGCACTATGATGCTACTCATACCCTGTAATTGGTCTAGGAATGATCCTTTGTGCGCTCAAGTTGGGTACGGTCACAGTTCATTTCGGTCTGGAACTGGAACTAGGTAATTTTAACTATGTAAACTAGTTGAAAAGCAATTTTCTGTTTCAGATCTTTGAAAAACAAGAAGAGTTCTAATATGCCACACCGTTTGGATTCGTTTGAACTGAGCAACGATGCAGATATTGCTGACATTCCCGGAAACGCTAAAGGTCACTCGAAGCAAAAGAAGACAACAGTCGCTCCTAGAGCTAGTGTATCCCCTCCTAGAAGAGGCGCTGGTACCATCAGCGGTGTTGGCAAGGGCAGAGACAAAGTAGCTGCATCTGGAAGTAGTGTGAACCCGTTGGCAAAGTCAAATACATCAGGTAATTCCGATACCTAATCAATGCTATTAAAAGATCCTGAAAATACTCTGCTGATGACAAATTGAATCAACCTGTTTGTAACTGGCTCTCAAATAAAGTTCTCAAGTAAATTCCAATTGCTCTCAAATAAAGTTTGTAGCAATTATATTAGTGCTTCGGTCTTTTTTAGCGATTTTTTTCTGACCGTTTTGACTTTTTGTCCCCAAAAATGGGATAAACAGGTAAAACCCGGGAATTAAGAGATCTTTGAGCCTTATGGCTCACTAGTCCTTAAGTGTAAGATTCACCGAACTAGTTTGACGCATAAATTCATTATATGAAGGGTGGTTCGTAGAGTTTGATCCCTCCCCTCACTCAGCCCCTCCCCGCACATCCTATCCCTGCTCCACCCCTCCCTCCCCCCGCGCCCCTCCACACGCACACAAACACACCTTCTGATTCCACCGTAACCCCAAACACTCGCTCCAACCGGCGCTCATCACTGCCCTCCTCCATAGCGCCACCCCACGCCTCTCTGTGACTCCTCCCCAGCCGCGCTCACCCCACGCCCCTTCAATTAAGCTAAAGCTAGTCTCCTTAGGCCGTAGATAGCTACTGACAAAGCCAACCGCTCGTCAGTGGTTTGAGAGCAATTCACCTGAACTGTTATGTTTAATAGTTGAAACCTGCAGAATTGAGACTGTTCGTTTGTTAAAGAGAATAGTAGCCAAAAATTTTTATTGTCTTCAGTTTTGACACTGATAAACGTTAAAAAAATACGTTGCAAAGAAATTGAAAAATTATAGATGTTCTTTTACGAATGTTTAGCGTTTGATTAAATCCCTTGGAAGGTTGGCAACTGTGTAAAGTGTTTTATCTAAGTTGTTCTGTTTGGGCGGGTGTAGTGTGGAAACATATGATCTCTATGATTTAGAACATGACACCAGCCGTCACAGTTTATCACGTGAAGGGACGAAACACGATCTGATGCAGCCTCAAATGTCATCGACAACAGCAGCAGGTACTAGTGCAGGAGGACGTGCAGGTGCGACTGGGCTCCAGAGCAGAAGCACATCTATGCTGGAACTAAGGAGTGGTTCTAAGCGAAGAGGCGGGAAAGACAGACATCCAAAGAAGTAAGTTGTTTCTTTTAAATTGAGACCTAACTTTTCTGGCATGTGCTAGATTTTAGTATATAATTGTTCGGCTAGATAGATGCGAGAAAGACTAATAGATAGTGGATCATTAGTTTTTCGGGATGTTTTCTGCTCGTCCCCAAAGGCTGTTCCCATGAAACGTTCATACCAAATAAATTTTTAGCGCTAATAAGTGCAAAACAATCTGTACTCGTATTTTCTTGGGTTTCACCGAGAAAATTACTTGCGTTGCCTTTGTTCTGCTTTTAAAGTAACTGTTTTTACCTAAATTACAGCACTGCCACTATAAAAAAACTGTTTAGCTACTGTTAAAAGAAATGAAAGCAGGTTAAGGTGGGAAAATCCCAACTTGAAATATTTTGAATTAGATGTCTCATGTTTTGGTGACCTGCTTATTGTGCTTCTTAGCAAATAATATACTGCTGTTGTCGCATAACTTGTCATTAAAATAACTAGCTCTCGCCATCGATGCCCCTTCGATACTTACTGGCCCATTTAAATGGCTTAATTATAAGTTTGCAATAACTTCTCGAGCTCAGCAACAAAGTTTCTATGTGCTTCATTTATCAATATTTTCAGCGTGATTTTTTTATACAATTTAGTTGATAGATTTATTAATAGCTGTGAGTAGCGTCTTTTTTGTTTGATAATTTTATTGAAGTGTATTCGAAACAGGAACTGGTGCCGGCTCGTAACAACAAAATTGTTTATTCAAAAATTTTTGTAATAAAATCAAAGAGGGGAGCGAAGAGAAAGAGGTTTTCTGTTCATATCGCTTTTTTGAAAAGTGGGTGCGAAAATATTTTCGCTCGGTGAGCCAAATTTTTTGTGCTCGTTGCATTTTCAAATCGGTTGTTTAATGAAGTTGCCTTCTACTTACCGAATTCGTCATATTTGGCTTCATAATAAGTTTTAAAGATGAATTGTGATTTAACTCTTATGGCTGTTAGTCGTTGTTTTGTGCTAAGATTGTTCATCTTAAACTGCTATGATTTTAACCCGTTTTAAGTTTTTTTTTGCTAATATGCAGATTTGTGTGCAAGTCAGATTTACTAGCACTTATATCTTTCTAATGTATTTTGGGCAGACTGATTCGCTTAGAGAGAGCAGAGAAGAGAGTGGTTTTTATTCATGTCGCATTTTTGAGAAAGAGTGAGAAATGTAGGTGTGAAAAAATTTTCGCTAAGCGAGCAAATTTTTTTGACCAAGTGATTTTCGAAGCAGTTTTTTAATCTAAACTGCAATTTTTTCAGTTGCAAATGTTGTTTGTTTCATTTATCCGAACAAATAATAGTGCGTTTGGAAGCATTTTTGATCATTTATGGTCATTTGGAGCAAATAATACTTTATTTTCGAGCTATTTTAACAGTTTTGCATTATTGGACCATTCTCTGGCAGTTTTTGTATTCGAATTTTGGACTTCTCAAGTTCCAATTGGCTGTGGCTACCTTTCAATTTAAGGGATATTGATTTTGAGTTGTTTTTGTTAAAGATATTTGAGTAATTTGAATCAAATTATGTCCAATTTTCGTCTGTTTTTTTTTGTTTTCCCGTCTTTCGAATTTTTTGCTTCCCGCTAGAGTTTTTATTGTTCATTCTTAAAAATAGCTGTTCTATAGGTGTTATTAATTGCTCTTGAATGAGATGCAATTATGGTAAACAGGTGTGTCTTTTTTATGCGACATTTTTGCTAGACCGTTTTTGCGCTTTTCTAGAATAATCTTTGACTACCCAAGTGACTTTTTCATGATTTTTGAGTGATTTCAGTTTCTCTCACTCCGTAATAAAGTTTGTTGTTCACACAAAACCGATAGTTAAGAGATACGATCACAAGGCCATGATAGCCGAGTGGTTAATGCCTCTGTCGAGGTGAAGGAATCGGACTCAGGAGGTCGGGGCTCGAACCCTATCTTTGTGTGATCTTGCACCCATAAAGAAAAATTTACACCACGCCTGTTATTCGAGAGTAATTTCTCCGACGTTAGTTGGTTTATGTTTCTTAAAAGGTAACAGTATTGGAAAAAAATACGACATTTCTAATTTTTTGACTCTGCATTTAACATATTTCTGCCAGATGTTGAATGTGTAAATGCTCGAGCTCAAAAGTAATTAAAGCTTTCTGTCAAAATAATTACTGTGAAGTCACATTTTACCTTTTGGTGGATAATTTTGTTTAATTATTTTGTAGAAAATAATATTTTTGAGTTTTTATTCACTTCTTTCCCTTTCCTCTGTTTTTTTCTTTAACAAATATCTTACTGGTCGTTCTGTTATTTGTTAGTTGTATCACGAATGGAAAGTAATTCTATCACAGGTTATTTGGCTGATAATCGCTTTGGAGGCGCAACTTGTAGAGAAATTTTCATCAAATGCTTTCAGTTTTTTTAGATAGTTTTCCATTTTTAATTTTTAAATAAAATGCCTTGATTTGTGCCAGAATTGTCCTGGTATGCGTTTTTTAATTCACTTTACCTTTCGATTGCGTTTTTTTTGTTATACAGAATCACGATGTTTGACTCCTGGCTTATCTCACTCTCTGTTTGAACTAAATGGATTTTCAAATCTTTCACTCATTGAATTACGTAATGTTGTGAATCTGAAGAGAGTCATTAGGTCATGAGGTCAAAGTGCATAAGATTACCTAAGTTCATTAGAGCGATTGCTGGGTGCCATTAGTATAAAGCTTAATAGTCCTGTCCTAGTTCTCTGTTTAAAAGCTGCATGTTGTATAATTTTGAAATCTAACTGAAACTGCTCACCAAGTTAGAGCTTATTTTAAAAATTAGAAGCGTGTCAGCCAATTTTTATCGCTTCCTGTAACTTTTTCAGTCCTTCTTTCCTTCTTCCTTTCTTCTCTCCTTTTTCAGTCTCGATGTGCGTAAAACGGGTCAACGGCGGCTTATTTCCGGCAATTTCGGGCACTTTATCTCTACACTTAATCTCTCACTCTGTCATCACTTAAATAAATTATTATAACTAGAAATGATGATGGAAAGAGCCTCTTGCTTTGATTTATCGTCTGACACTTTCTTTTTTTTACATTTTTTAAACCCGAAAACCTCACTGAGAATTTTGTCTTTCAACTGCTATGTATTTTTTTTTCGCTGCTTTTATTTGCGTGACATGCTGATTGGCAAATCAGTTCTTTTCTGGATTCTGTGATAAATTTTTGTCCCTAAGTGACACCTCACTCTATAAAGGACTTTTTTACGCTTAAATGAAGCTCAATGAAGGTTAATCGAAAACATTCAACGCTAATAAGGGCTTCTATATTGAAGGCTGTTAATAATTAGCGTTGGCGACCATATTAAAATTACCAATTTGAATTTTAAAGCATTTCGATTTTAAATATGTTCACAATTTCAACTCCATCAGTTTTGTAGCTGTAACTATCTATCTTCTATAGATCTTTTTTCGTCGCTGTTTCGACAATGAGCCGTTTTTGTTATCATAGAGACTTGAACTCATTTGAAACATTGACTTTTACATTCTGCATCTTCAAGAAAAAAACACTTCAATGTCAACATTTTTGATTACTCTCAAACAACGTTTTTAGCAATTATATTAGCCCTGTCGGTCTTTTTTATGCGATTTTTCGCTTGAACGATTTTTTGTCTGGCCCATTTGACTTTTCGTCCTCAAAAACGCGATAAGCAGGTAGCACCCAGCGGTCATTAATTGCTCTTAGAGCCTTTCAGCTCAAACTGTTTTGGAGACTTATGGTATGAAGGTCGGTCCTTAGAGGTTAAAAACCTCAACCCCCCCCCCCCAATTTTGTCCCCCCCAACGCCCTGTTACCCCCACTCTAATGTTGCCCCTCATCAGCATATTGGAGCGACCTCCCCCTCCCCTCCCGTGGCTGGCTACTGACGAACAACCGCTCGCTAAAAACACGCAAACATATACCAATTGTCACAATTTTTTTCAAGTTTTTTGAAATTTTTTGTGGTTTTTTTAGTTTAATCAGCCCTAGGTGTCACATAAACTTTTTTGGAGACTTTTACTTATGATGTGAAGGGCGGTTCTTAGAAGTTGACCCCCCACAACACCCTTCCCCCCACCAACACAGGCCCCCCCCCCCCCCCCCTCCCACATCAGCCCCCTCTCACTTCACCCCCAACCGTGCTCATCGTTCAGGCTGTAAGGGCCCCGTACAGCGAAACCCCCCCCCCCCCTGTTGCACCTACTCCACCCCCGTCTTGCCCAACCCCCCCCCCCCCTCCCTCCCTCCAGCTGCGCTCGTCAGGCCCCTTCAATCAAGCTAATGCTAGCCTCACAACCGTGGCCAGCTACTGACGAATTCAACCGCTCGCCGGTCGCTTGAGAGCGATTCGCCCGACGTTAGCCGGTTATGTTATTCTTTCTAATTGATGAGTCTAATTAATAGGAAGGTTAATTATGTCAGGGTAGTCAATTTTCTACTCCGAGTCGCCTCCGGAACTCTTCCGGCTATCTTTTTTTAAGATCTGTTCACACATTTTCATGAATTTTGAAGTCTAATTGCAGCGATGATTTGGTCTGGAATTGGAGCAAAAAAGCGAGTGGTTTTGCGGTGTGAACTTTTTTATTCTAATTTTTAAGTAGAGTAAGAAAACAGTGTGTAAACAAAAATTCGCTTTCTCTCTAGTCGTTTTTTGTTCTTATGCTGAATTTTTGGTTGCATTTTAACTCTTTTTTTAAAATTTTTTGATAGAATTTCTTTGAAAATGGTTTTACCAATCCAATGATAGTGCATTATTCTAGGTCGAGTTTTTTGTTTATTCAATGAAACGTAGTGGACGTATATCTTTTACCACCCCCCCCCCCCAGTCGTACGTGCTATTGTTTTACTTAGTAGCGTGCTATATGTGTTGTCTGTTATGTTCCTTCTAACCTAGAACCCTATTTTGTAATTTGGTTTTGATACACATAATTATGGAGAGAAAGAAACATAATTTTAAAATCTTGCTTTCGATCTGCTTTTCCTTGCACTCATTTTTGTTATGAATGCTGGAAAAATTACATCTTTGCTGCGGTCTTCTTTTTTATCTTCAATTAAATCGATGTCTTATTAATAGCAGCCTCAGCTTCTCAGGCGGCTATTATAGCGCTTCTATTTTTACAATCCAAGAATTGGATTGTATTAGTGCTCTGTCTACTTTAATTTTGTATGATAATTTCACACAAATTTCATGACTTTGATTTTTCAAAACGGTATAAACAGGTAAGGCACAGTGGGCATTAAGTTTAATTAGAAGCCCTTAGGTAGGATTAGTAGTCTTTTAAGTGCTAAAGCTACTAGGAAGGCCCAAATTCAAGGTTAAAAAGGTCTTAAGAGTTTTTGAGCTAAAAATTGTGCAATTTCTCACGTTTTTTTCATTTTTCAAGTTTTTTGTTTGTTTGGTCTTGAATTCAAGTTGTTCAAAGTTGATACAGATCTTTTGCATGATATAATTACTATGACCATTTTTTACTATGACTATTGCTATGACCATTTTATGAGCTATATCGTTTGGTAATGCAAACATAATCAAGAAAAATGATACTAATTTAATGAAATTTTTAATTTTTTTGAAATCTTTTTGAGTTTTTCCAGCCGCAAAGGCCATCAAACGTCCTCGTGGACTTGAAAAAGAGTTGCTGCGTAGTTACTAATGGCAATGAAATGGTTTTCAACATTTTGATGGCACAAATTTTAGCAACTTTTTGCAAAAAAAAATAAATTTCTAATTATTTTTTGTGGTATTTTAAGTTTTTCCAAACTCCGGGACCAGAAAGCTTCCTCTAGGGTCTCATAATAGGTCTCTGCACAGTTTATAGTGGCAACGAAGTTGTTTTCAGCTTTTTAATATCACGGACTTAAGCAATTTTTTCAGCTTTTTTGAAAGTTATTGCTTTTTTTCACCTTTTCTTGTCTCAGTAGTGAGGTAACCTCCTCTAGTGTTTGCTAGTATGTTACTGCATAGTTTATATGGGTACTGGGATGGTACTAAACTTTTTAATATCACAAATTTTTGCAATTTTTCGATAAAATTTGAAGTTTTATGTTTTTTGACAATTATTGCCATGTTCCTAGTTTATCGATCTTCATGAGCCAATGCAACTTTTGAAGACCTAAAATTGGGTTGATGGATACATTCTGGAGACAATGAAATGATTCTGAAGAAACGAATATCACAGCTTTTAGCAGTATTTCATTCAATTTTACATTTTTAAAAAATTTTCTGTAAATTTTGTAATTTTACAAGTTTATCAATCGTTATGGCCAATAAATCTTTTAGGTCTTGCAGATAAGTTTTTGGGCAGATCCCAGAGAAATGATATGGTTGTGAACTTTTTAATATTGAGAAATTGGGAAAGTTTCTTTAAATTTTCGAGCTGTTCAGGTACAATAGTTCGAAGTTTTTCATTCATTTCTTTGGACTGTATTTCGGGACTTGTCATGTTTTTTTACTTCATCGTACTAAAATTTTTCGCTTTGCCTTAGATCGCTGTTTGTTCAGCATTTGAAGTCTTTTTTGACTTCTCTAGGCTAATTTCAGTCTTCTATCATTCGGCTAAAAGTGTTTTTAGACAGCCGTTGATCAGCAGAGCAATTGAAAATGAACAGTCAGTATCGGAAAACGAAATCAGAAATAGAAACGGGAACCCATAAAGCCCAATTTTAGATGCCCGCTATTTGAACGGCGTTCCTATAAGTCTTAGTTACCATCTCTAATGCTTATTGGTATTGATAGTAGCCCCATGTAGCCTCTCTCTAAGAAACAGAAGTATGTTCAACTACGAAATGCCGTCAAAATAAATCAGACTTAACAAATGTTTTGGACAAAAATCTTCTTTTTTTCAATATCTTCTATTCTTTCGATCCCAATCATGCTTGTTGGAATCAACGGTGGCTATTTTCCGGCAGTCTGTCGGGTATGTTTTCATTATCTTCTATTCTTTCAATCCCAATCATGCTTATGGGAATCAACGGCAGCTATTTTCCGGCAACCTGCCGGGTATGTTTTTATGGTTTGAAACTACGATATTCTTTTTTGTCGCAGTGTCCGCCTTATCGATATGTATTTTTATCTGGTTGCTTTCAAGTTGTTTTTTTAAAATTTTTGATAGCTCTAGTATATTTTGATTAACATTTTCAAGCCCTTAAATAAGTCAAGCATGCTAACTTGCCATTTAGGTCTAGCAACAGAAGTCATGGAGAGGAGAGTGAAGAGAGTGAAGGAAGGGCTAAAGGTCATCGCCTTAGCCACCACCCCGAAGAAGATGAAGATAATAACGATGAAATGCTCTCAGATGCCGACGAGGTCGGACCGGAAGAGCAGTTGCATAATGTTCAACAATTGAGTAGGAGTCCTGCCAAGTATGACTCCGATAACGTCCACATGCCAAACGTGAGCGAAAATGATGACAAAATTTGTTTTGCGTTCGTATATTTCGCGCATTTAATTTTTGTATTAAGTTCTTGGCGAAGGCAAGAGATCGTGCGGTTCAATTTTACGCATACTTGAGTGTTCAATGCGGGGGAAAAAATTTCTACAGTGTATTGATAATACTAAGAGCTATTATCAAATTAAACACAAGTAGACTTTTGAAATAAAAATATGAGGAGCGAAGTGAGGATTTGATTTGTCATTTAGATTGGTGACTTGATGTTCGAAGTGCAGCGTCTGACCAAACTGATGAAGTCACATGACACCAACACCCTCAAGATGCTGAGAGAGATCAAGGGATCTCATGGGTAATAAGCTTTGCACACTTTTCGACTTCTTGTGACTGGGCATTGTAGATTGGTGTTTCATCGTGATATTTTATTGGATCTAATAAGAATGACTTGAGTTAGTTTATGAGCAGCATTGAGTGGTTACATGTCTCTTTGCCTCTGAGAATGTCGCAACAGGTAATCGTTCGTTTCAGTGGTGCGTCTGGTGAAGTTGAATGTCACGATAGTAGTGGATCTGGTGCACAGGCGCTGAGAAGTGAAACTGAGCCGTCGCAACACACTCCACCAACCAAAGATACTGACTTCTCTTTCTCAACTAAAGAGAGTAAGTTTGGGAATGGTTATCGCTCATCATTAAATCTTAAATAGTAATCAAAGTCAGATTAATTGAAAGCATTGCAGATCAAAGTTTCAATATTTTTCATTACTTCAGCTTTTTTTAGTTTGTAATAACCATCTAGGGTCTTCCCTGCGTTTGAGTTGTTTACATTGGAGGTTTGGTCGTCTATAGTTTGCGATGCTATTTAACACCAAATGTATTCATGTGTGCAGATTTTACTTGAGCTCTGAGGAATCTAATGGAATTTACGGTCTAAAGATGCTTTGTCACTCTAATTTCAGTTATATAGACTTAAAGTCTGTCTATTTTATCTACAAAGGCAGAGACATACTGAGTATTTGGTAAATTGCTTGCATTTCAGACGATGGCAAGGACGCCATGCGTGAACTGATGCGCCTGAGCCTGAATTCTGGACTGCTGTCTTCAAACGATCACCAGTCACTCATAGCGCGGATCCAGACCCAGTTCTCTAGGGATACCAATTTGATTGAGAACCTGAAATTGGACCTGAAGAAGCAGGTAGAAGACAATGATGACTTGAAAGAGTGCTTGGGACATCTGACTACTGCGTCCAAAAGACTGGAGGTTGGTCTTTTTGCAGTGTTTACTTTGAGCTTAAATTATACAAGCTTTAAGCTTCATCTATATCTTCAAGTAAACAAATGTTTACTTTAAGATATAGTTCACAGCTTGCTGAACATTTTGCGTGAAATTTTATGACTTTTCTAGTTTAGTTTCATTCTTCGCTCATTCTGCTCAGAGTGCTTTTAAACAACAGTTGCTCAGCAAAGCAATCTTAAGTGAACAGAAACAGTATCGAAAATGGACTGAAGTCTGCTAGCCCCTACATCCTCTCATTGCGAAACAGTATTATGCATAACTACGAAATCCAATCGAATTATTTCGCACTTTTAAAATGTGTTTGAACAACAATCAGTTGTTATCTTTGTTTTTGAGTTCCTTCAATCCCAATCGGTGTTATGGGAATCAATGGTGGCTATTGTCAAGCAATATGCCGGTTTAATTGCTCTCAAACGAAGTTTGTAACATTTATGTTAGTTCTGTGTTCTTTCTTATGCGATTTTTCGCTTGAGCGATTTTTCGTGGGGCGCAATTGATTTTTCGTCCTGAAAAACACGATAAACAAGATAAACGCTCAGAGGGCATGATATGGCTGAGCAGTTCGCTTGTGGCCTTACGACTTACTAGTCTCTAAGCCTGAAGTTTTATTAATAGCCGCAAAGTGATAGCTAATGCTATCATTGCCCTTCTCTTGGTTTTTTGTTATTTCGTCAAGGTTTTTGTTAAGACCATATGACAGCACAACCTTTTCAAATCTGCTTTTTGTTCATTCGTTCTTGCAATTTCAACTGAAGTGCCTGTGTGACGTCATTTTCACTCTTATTGGAGTGAGTTTTTTGTTCTTTCGACTGATTAAGTTTTTGGTCACACGTGACTTACCTCACTCTGAAAAATGATTTCCTCACTCTTAAAATTGACTTCCTCACTCGAAATTGACTTTTCTTTACTTTAATTCAAAGGGATAAGGTCAAGTGAGTGTATATCACTCTAATTGAAGTTCATTTAACATCAGCTAATAGATGCAGCAATAAGTTACAGATTCTTCGTCACAACTTGACATCTCAGCCCTTAATGATATTTTTTTGGTCTTTCTTACTTTCTTATTGAGACTGCAGATCTACGAAGCTATCGCGGCTATTTTTGGCAAGCTGCCGGCTGTTTTTTCTAGTAATGGTTTTCTGAATGTTTTTTTCACAGATAAGAACAGTGAAGGAAAAGAGACCGGAGAAAAAAGAGTGGACATATCATTGGCCTTCTCTTGGTTTTTTGTTATTTCGTCAAGGGTTTTGTTATGACCATATGGCGGCTCAATCACTTCAAGTTTGCTTTTTGTTCGCCTGTTCATTCAATGTCAACTGTAATGCGTCGTGTGACGTCATTTTTCACTCTTAGTAGAGCGAGAACTTTTTGTTCTCTTGCGTGATTAAGTTATTGGTCACACTTGACTTACCTCAATCTCAAAAATGTTTTCTCACCCTGAAATCAGTTTGTCAAGTGAGTGTTTGCCACCCTAATTGAAGGTTATTTAAGAGCAGCTAGTAGAAGCAGCAATAAATTCTACAGATTTTTTTTCAAAATGTAACAACTCAACCTTTAATAAAAATATATTTTTTTGGTCGCTCGTTGTTTTGAGACTGCGGAGCTACGAATGTATGGCGGCTATTTTCTGGCAATCTGATAGCTATGTTTTATCTTAAGTTAATCGGAATGTATTTGTTTTATGGCTACTCAAATGTAAATACTGCCCCGGGTCTTAAAAAGTATTCTGAAGAACACAACCAAATTTGTCAAACTAAAGAGCAGTAATCAGGAAATTCAATCTTAGATTGAAATCGTTTAACTAGCAATCTTATTGGGATGTCGGCTCTACTCCGATATAAATTTCTAACAGCTCTGGTCCAGTTTGACAAGAATCTTGAAAAGAATAACTTATGATACAAAAGATATACCATATAGTAGTTAATTGAATCAGCGTGGAACATTACTTCAACAATTTTATAGCATTAATATAATAAGCCACAAAGTCACATTACAACAATCGATTCCAATTTCCAGGAGTTTTTTGATGATACACTTCTGTATCTCGACGCAAACAGTATGTGTCGGCAAAAATTGGCTAAAAAAAGTAGGGCTAATTTAAAGTGCCTAACCCCCATTTCCTTGCTTGCTGTAACAATAATGTTCATAATAAAATCATAATGGCGATCAAAGTAAAATAACCATTTGTAGTTTTTTTTAAATTTCAGCTTTTTGAAGCGCTATTTTATGACGTATTTTGCAAATGTTTCGGCATTCTGCCGGCTATATGTCATGCTCTTACAAGGACAAGTCACTTGAACCTCGATTCACAGTAATTTATTGGCGTGACATCTTTTTGCGGAAAATTTAAGTGTATATCTCATTAAATCTACTTGTTGCGGCAAACTGCTTTTTTTCAAATGTTTTGAATTCTTTGATTTATATGCATTGCAATATTTAATTGTGAGAGATCACAGTGTGAGAGATTAATTTTCTTACAAGTGGTTCATCATGGTCCGCGAGTACGGGAAAACTGTACGCGAGTACGGGCCCACAGTAAAGAGTTGGACTTAAATTAAAATCTGACATGCTTTAATTCATCTTATCCCAGAGTCCCATACTCAAACTTGTCAATGTTCCCGCTTTTTATTCAAATGGCGTTTTTGTGTTCAGGATTGTCTGGATCAGTCTCTGCAGATAGTGCAATGTATAGTGTCTGAGTCCCTGAATGACAGACTGTCTGAGGCCAAATTGGAAGAGCTGAAGAGATCCCTAGCCCATTTGAATGACCACAAGAGCATACTGAACGAGTTCAACGCCAACCCAAGTGAGTCTACAAACTATGAACAATTCTGCTTTAATCTATAAAAGTGTGCATCTAACATCATAAAATGATCTTCATAGTCGACAAGGTGGCAGGAAAATTGCGCTTGTCATTTACAGATGCCTTTATATGGGTTTCAGTTGATTTGTTGCTTCAGGGTTTACACCTGGTAAGCTTAACGTGAAATATTTGTATTCGTTTAAGCTCTTCGTCGTTTTTCATGAGGCAACTAACTATTAATGCTGGCACTTGGTTGGGGTTAATCGATGTATTGGTGGAAAGAACTGTTGATTTGTACATTTGATCTCATAAAGATCGTAGCTGTTTTCCGTCTTGCAATTTTTTTTATTAAACATGATGTGATTAGTGAGCCAATCCTCTGAATTATGATGAATAATTGATCCTGATGTGCTGCTATTTGTCTGGCCCATTATTGTACAGGTCTTCAGTTCATCTTCTGACTTCTGAACCTACGGGATTTCTTTTCAAAAATGTGACAAATTGGTATTGCTTAATTCTACTGGCGTTTTGTATAACTTTAACATTGGGTGAGTAATGGGCTATAAATGAGATATGGCAGTGATTAGTTCACAGATATTTTGATGGCTCATTTACCCACTTTTGTGACCTTAAGTCTTTGTCTTTGAGACCCGCTTTGTTGTCCTTTTCTGACTTCGTACGAGTTAACTACCATCAACTTCTTTGATATCTCATAACTAATTTCTATAATCAGTTGACTGCATCATCATAATCACATGTTTCATTCTTCGTTGATGATGTTTGCTTGATTTTCTTGGCAAATGAAAAATCAGTAAAATATTTCTAATAGCCGATTTTAATCTATAGATTGTGCAGAAATTTGCGGGTTCTTATTTTACTAGTTCTTTCACTAAAGCTTCTGTTAAATTTGTTTGACTACATCAATCGAAATTATTATTGTGAAGAAAATTGGATTTAATTCAACCAAAGCTCTCCAGTTTATTAGCATCAGAAATGGAACCGATAATAACCAACAATTCTTCGTGTGATAATATTGACTTGTGTCCTTGCTCTGTCGTGTATGGAGCTCATCCTCAAAGCGTGTTTGTATTGGTCATAACTATCATAGGAATAGCCTTTATCTTGGCAATTTTTGCTTTTTTCCTCGGGAGATGTTCGGTTAAAATGGAAGCTGTGCGACGAAGAAAATTTCTGCGATCATTCAAACGTCCTGAACTTTCTAGAAGAATCTCAGATCGATTCGCAGTTTCGTTGAGGAGGAATAGGCAAATGTTTTCTTTTAAGATTGTCATTTTAAACTGCTTAGAAATAGTATACAGATTAATTAGGACATAATTTTAGAGTAAAGTTTAAGCTGCTTAATAAGAGACGGCTGTATTAATTGCAGATAATAATCGTCTGGAAAATTCTACATGCAGCATAAGAAATTGAAAGAGTCGCAAATTAATGACGGAAAATAAAATGGATAGGCGCAGTTCTGAAATTTGATAGTGGGCTTTGACATAAAGAAAACAGAATTGTGAAAACTGAATTCAGTGTGAAATCAAACACTGGTGATAGATGCTCTGCTGTGGGATTATTGCGCACTCCGGATGAGTTGAGACAACACAATCCGCCCAGAGAAGTGGGAAGTTGCAGCATTGTCGGTAGGCCTGCTACATTCCACGAATTTGTCTCAACGAACAATTCCCTCTCGAACAAAGAACCGCTGCGCAAAGTGTCCGCTACTATGAAGGAAGGCATTGGTTTCAACCACCCATTAAAGCTCACATTCTATATAAACTTGAAACTGATTTTTTGTAAAAATCAGTGTACGAGTGTAACAGTTTTATAAGTGAACTTGATTAGAATTATGAAGAGGCGTCAACTAAGAAAACTAGAAAAATCTATCAAAATGCTGACCATTCTGGGATCCCTATTCTATGTAGTTCATACTTTGTCTTGCAATTAAACAGGCAGTTTAGCGGACACGTCCGTAATGAAACTAGGATTGCCCAACAAAACTCACTTTCTAAAAACCATTGCATTCCTGTCATCTCCCGAAATAGAAACAAACTACGACCTTGGCTTCGGATGAGTTTGAGTTCATTCCGGCCATGAAAATTGAAGCTGCCAACTTTCTCTACGAAGACAGTGCAACACGTATTGCTCAGCAGAGAGTCAGGGAGGAGTTGAGACTCAGTCTACACAATCCATACGACATCGGAAATGATGATGATGACGATGAAAATGTCGTCTTTAATGTCCATGAGGTCAATGTAATGCAATTACAGCAGGATTTCGTCAATTAAGAGCAAAAAAATTACGCTCTAAATTATGCATTCGTTACAGTGTGGGATAAAGCCACAAAGAAACGATCAAACTTACTATAGCTATGAAGCTGTAAGCGGAGTGGAGGTATCGAAACAGAGTATAAAAAATAGAGAATTTTTCTATTTTGTTTTTTTTACTATGTCCATAATTTCCACATTCTGGCATGTGTCATTCCAGCATTCTCCTGAGGACTATAATTTTTAGTCTTTTTTGCTCTGGTTTTAACAGTTTTTTAAATCGTTAAATAATTTTAGCCTGTTTTATAGATGTTTTTCTTTCAATTGTTGTTTGCAAATCATTTCATTTTATTGCAGCTCTGAGATTTCGCTTACAATCTCACGAGCTTTAAAAATTTTGTTTGACTATTACTTTCTGCAAAGAATTTTGGGGCCTCGTTTAGCTATCAAACGATTTCTGTCTCTGTTTTATTCCCCGTTTTCATGATTTTTGAAGCCAAATTGCAGTAGTGATTTTGGTCACGCCGAAACAGGAAGTGGAGCGAAAAAGTGCGTGGCTTTGCGGCGTTAATATTTATTGCTCTAATTTTAAAGTAGAGTGAGGAAACGGTGTTTGAACAAAAATTCGCTCTCTTGCTAGTGGTTTTTTCTGCTCACATGCGGCACTTTCACTTTGATTTTTACTGTTTTTTCGATTTTTTGGATCGGATTTTTTTCTAAATGGTTTTACCCAATCCATTCATAGTTCATTCTAGGCCTAGTTTTTTGTTTGAAACAAATGTTCATTTTTCGATAGTTTTTTGTTCACATGCAGCATTTTGACATTGATTATTTTGTTAATAGTCGCCCTCATCTTCTCAGCCGGCTATTATAGCGCTCCTAATTTTTACAATTCAAGGAATTTGAATTGTATTGGGGCGCTGTCTTTTTTTTAAAGATCTGTCCACATATTTTCATGATTTTTGAAGTCAAATTGGAGTAGTGATTTTGGTCACGCCGAAACAGGAAATGGAGCGAAAAAGCGAGTGGTTTTGCGGCGTGAATTTTTTTTCGCTCTAATTTTAAAGTAGAGTGAGAAAACTGTGTTTGAACAAAAATTCGATTTCTTGGTAGATGTTTTTTGTTCACATGCGGCAATTTCACTCTGATTTTTACTGTTTTTTCAATTTTTTGATCGATTTTTTTTTTCGAAATGGTTTTCCCAATCCATTCACAGCTCATTTTAGGCAAAGTTTTTTTGTTTGAATTAAAGTTTCATTTCTCGCTAGTTGTTTTTTGTTCACATGCGGCGTTTGGACATTGATTTTCTGTTTTTTCTGTTTAGTCTATGGAACTTTCTGTTTTTCTGTTTAGTCAATGGAACTTCTTTGAATTGTACGTCAGGACTTGTCCTATGTTTTTTACTTCGTCGAACTTTTTTCGCTTTACCCATTTTGCCGCTTTTTCGACATTTTGCGTGAAATCTTTTTAACTTCTCTAGGCTAGTTTCTCTCTTCTGTCATTCTGCTCAAAGTCTTTTTAAACAGCAGCTGCTCAGCAAAGCAGTTCAAAAGGATGAGAGTCAGTGTAAAAGAATCAAAGTCAGAAATAGAAATGGGATAAACCCATAAAGCCCAGTTATAGATGCCCGATACTTGAATTTTGTTCTCATAAGTTTTTGTTACTATCTATAATGCTTATTGGTATTGATACTAGACCCTGTAGCCTCTCACTGAGAGACAGGAGTATGTTCGATTACGAAATGACATCAAAATAAATCGCACTTAAGAATGTTTTTATACAAAAATCAATTTTTGTTGATACTTTTTTCTTTCAATCCCAATAGAGTTATGGGAATCAACGTCGGCCATTTTCCGGCAATCTGCCGGGTATGTATTTGTTTGTAAGTTTTTTGATCTGTTCTTTTTAGAAATGGTTTTCCAAATACTCTCATAGTCCGTTCTAGGTCTAGTTTTTTGTTCAGTCAATGAAAACTCTTTGAACAGTACGTCAGGACTTGTCTTGCCATGTTTTTTTATTTCGTCGAATAAAATTTTTTCGCTTTACCTTAGTTCACTGCTTGTTCAACGTGAAAATTTGCGTGAAATCTTTTTGACTTCTCTAGGCTAGTTTCACTCATCTCATTCTGCTAAAAGTGTTTTTAGACAGCAGTTGCTCAGCCAATCAATTCAAAATGAACAGAATCAGTATCAAAAAACAAAATCAGAAATGGAAATGGGATAAACACATAAAGCCCACTTTTAGATGCCCGTTACCTAAACTTTGTTCTTAGTTACCTTTTTTAGTTGCTCTCAAACGAAGTTTGTAGCAATTATTCTAGTCCTGTCGGTCTTTTTTATTGCGATCTTTTGCTTGACCGATTTTTGGTCTGACGCTTTTGACTTTTCGTCCTCGAAAACGGGATAAATTGGTAGCGCTCAGCGGGCATTAAGTGCTCTTAGAGCTTTTCAGCTGTTCCAGCTCAAACTATATCGGAGACTTATACTTATGTTGTGAAGGGCAGTTCTTAGAGGTTGAAGACACCTTCACTTTTGACCCCCACTTTTCTAGCTACTGACAAACAACAGCTAGCTAAAAACACGCAAGTTTGTACTTTTTCCTTTTTTTTTCAAGATTTTTAAAATTATTATTTGTTGATTTTTTAGCCCTAGCTGCCAAGGAACCTCCTCTAGGTTATAATTCTGGTTACTGCATAATTTCTAATGGTAATGGAATGGTTTCAACATTTTAACATTACGTGTTTTGGCATTTTTTAAACAAAACGCGCATTTTATTTTCAAATTTTACAAATACTTTTTCCGTATTCAGGTCTGCACAGACCCAGGGGCCAGAAAACATCATAAGGGGTTTGATAATAAGTTACTGACAAATTTTTATTAGTCATTGAATAGTTTCAACTTTTTAAAGTCACAAATTTTAGCAGTTTTTTAAAAAATCTTGCTTTTAATTTTTCAAAATTTTTTATCGATTTTTAGGCTTTTCAGCTTCAAGAGCCAAGGAACCTCCTCTAGGGTTACTGTTTAATTCCTAGATGTAATGGAATATCTTGCAAGATTTTAACAAACGAAGTTTAGAATTTCGACAATTTTTGCCATTTTAAAATTTTTGACATTTAGTCATTATTGAGGTTTTTTTGAGCCTCAAGGGTCAGAAAGCCTCCGTTGGGCTTTGATAATAAGTTAATGGAAACTTTCTGTTGGTCATGGATAAATTGTAATTTTTTTAATATAAGTTTTAGCAATCTTTTAAATGAAACTTGCAAAAGTTTAGCATCACGAATTTAGCATTTTTTTGAGAAAACTTTCATTTTTTTCAGTTTTTTGCCATTTACATTATTTTTTTGCCATTATTTACATTTTCTCCGCTTCAGGTGACGGAGAACCTCCTTAAGGGTTTGAGAGCAAGTTACTAAAATTTTTTGGCCATGGATTAGTTTTTAACTTTTTAAAGTCACAACTTTTAGCAATTTTTTCAAGTTTTCTTATAGTTTTTGTCATCATTTAGGTTTGTCCAGTCTCCACGAGCCACGAAAAGTCTCCTAGGGTTTGTTGATATGTTACTGCATAGCTGATAGATGTAATGGATTGTTTTTAGATTTTAATATCACGAATTTAAGTTTTTTGTAACATCAGTTTTTTAGAAAAATGTTTGCTTATTTATGTTTTTGATTTTTTTCCGGCACCAGGGGACTTGGGACCTCCTCCAATGTTTGATAATAAGCTGCTGCATAGTTTGAGTTAATGGAATGTTGATCAATACATTTTATAACTCCAGTTACGGTAATTTTGGGTAAAATTTAAAATTTTTATCGTGTTCCAAGTGTATGTATCTTAATGAGCCTGTGAAACTATTCATGCTTGAAACAGGCATACTGGATAGTCTCTTGAGACAATGAAATGGTGCTTAAGATATTATTATCTTGAATTTTAGCAAGATTTTTTAAAAATTTGCAATTGTTTGCAAAATTTTTCTATTTTTTGTCGTGAGTTGAACGTCCATTACTGGCAAACAAAACTTTTCAAGTCTTAGAGATGTGTTACCTGTCAGAACTTTCAAGACAAAAAATGGTTGCGAACTTTTTTTGCTTCGAATTTAGAAAGTTTTTTACTGCAAATGCTAGAAAACTAGAAGTTGCTGAGTCGAATTCCATCGTGGAAAATGTTCCTATCTCTTTCTGTGTCGGTTAGGGTTGCTCTCCTTCTCTTTCTCGCTCACATTTTATCTCTCTCTCACTTTATCTCTCTCTGTGTGTCTCTTTTTGTTGATGGCGCACGTCAATTGCTGTTATGTGGCGTAGTTTCATCACCTGCGATGCTCATTAACAATAAGTTATAGTATAATTGTTTTTTATGTTAAATGATCTAACAGGCACTCTTTAGGAAATCATAGTTAATTGCTCTCAAAAGCAATTTGTAGCAAATATATTAATACTGTTTGTCTTTTATGCAGTTTTTTGCTTGACGGATTTTTCATCTGACCCATTTGACTTTTTTTCTTCTGAAACAGGATAAAGAGGTAGCGCCCAGTTTGCATTAAGTTCTCTTAGAGCCGTTCAGCCTACTAGTCTTCAAGTATGCGGTTAACAGAAACTGTTTGAGACTTATGGTGTAAAGGGTGGCTCTTAGAAATTGATCACACACCCCAACGCCCCCACATCAGTCCACCAAGCCACTTTTGCACGCCAGCCGCGCTCACCGCACGCCCCTTCAATTGAAAGCTAACCTCACTAAACCGTGGCTAGCGACTGACGAAGCAATTCCCCCTTTTTTAAAATTTATCTGTCTTATCACTTAGTATCATCATTGAAATGTCTGATTGGTTTCTAATGAGGCATAAAAGAACCTAATTAACTCGAGTTAATAGCTAGTGCTTTTCATGACTTTGACCCTCGTTTTTAAAAAGTTTGAATTTATTTTTTGAGGTCTGCAAATATTTTTTGTACTTATTGCTGTCTTGTTGCTTAATCTCATTGATGACAGGTCGCTAGAAAGGTGATTATTGGTGGTTGTTGAGTACTCAATTTATTGGTGTAATTGTATCCTCCAGTGGCTGTTGCTTTCTGTGATTTTTATATTAAGCGTTTTCAAAAAGTTTGGTCGAATTTTATTTTGATTTTTGATTATTTTTGTCTTATTTATTAATATTTTTAGTGAGAGGACTCATCGACATTTAATGTCAGGATGCTAATGAGAAATGGAAGAACATAGTTGGCACTTGTTGTTTTTAGCAGTTTTTTTATGTTTCTCCTGTCATTTCAAAACATAAAAGTAGAATTTTTAGTCTTCCTTGTTTTCATGGTTCGGGTTTTGTTCTATTGTTTAGCCTCATTACTAACATCTCTCATTTGCCATTAAAGCAGAGTTAATGATTGTCAGGTCATAAACGAATGCAATTTTTTGGATTGTTTTTCAGGACTTGTCCTGCTATGTATTTTTACTTCGTCGAATAAATTTTTTTCGCTTTACCTTAGTTCACAGCTTGTTCAACATTTTGCGTGAAATCTTTTCGATTTCTCTAGGCTAGATTCACTTTTCCTTCGTTCTGCTAATAGTGTTTTTATAAAGCAGATGCTCAGCAAAGCAATTCAAAATGAACAGAATTAGTATCAAAAAAATAAAATCAGAAATAGAAACGGGATAAACCCATAACGCCACTTTTAGATGCCCGTTTCTCGAAATTGGTTCTTTTAAGTCTTAGTTACCTTTTCTAATGCTTATTGGTATTGATACTAGCCCCTGTGAGGTCCCTGTGCTACGAAAAAGGAGTATGTTCAGCTCCAAATTGACATCAATGTAGTTCGCACTTGATTGTACAAAATCATTATTTTTTTCTCTAGTTTTTTTCTCTTTCAATCCCAATCTTGCTAATGGGAATCAACGGCGGCTGTTTTCTGTCAATCTGCTGGTTATGTTTTTCTTTGTGCAATAGTTATAACTCATTTTATGGATATAATTCTTTGGTTAAACGCTGACTCGTTTTAAAAAATAATTTCGTGATTCCTCAATTTTAGTACCCTTTTCCTTAAAATTCGGTTTAGTTCCTAAGATTATTATCTGCCTCATGATTTCAAAATTTGTTTCGGCGCGCAGAGTTGATTGTAGTGTTCTCGTTTTTAAGCTTAGTTGCATGATTTCTTGACAATATTGAGCACTTTCCGTTTTTTTAGCGTATCAGTATTTGATCATCCTAGAATTTTGGCCGTTTATCAACGTTGTCAAATGATCCATAATATGAAACTTTGCGGTATCAAGATTTTAATCCGGGTTTTTTATGCAAATTTGTCTCTGGTTTCAAAGTCTGTGGCGTTTGTGTACTGCTACTTAATGATGTCGTGATTGTCTGTCTTTTAATTTGTTGCAATGGTGTCAATACTCAAACCTTTCTCGTTATGACAGCAGTGTCATTTTAAAAAAAAGTTTTCGGATCAAATCTGTTGTTAAAAAAACTGTTTGAAGTCACGAGGTATTGGTTTTGGTTTCAAGTGCTGCTTTCGTGAAATTCTGAGGCTTTGAGTCGGTTCTGAATTCTTCCAGCTATGTTTTTTGTTCCGTAGTCTGACGTTGTTTCGTTTTACATTTGTCCGCTCAGCAAAGCTGAAAAAATCAAATTTTCTGAATGACTTCTTTCTCTAACTAGCGGCATCTGCTTGTGTGACGTCATTTCTCACACACTCTAGCAAAAGTTTTAAGGTCATTTGCATGATTATATTTTTATCATACTTGAGTTACCTCTCTAAATAAAATGACTTTTACACTTTACAACTTTAAGTTTAATTTGAATTAGCCTAAGGTCTCAGGGACTCCTATGTGTATTACATGTCCATAGTAAAACAGATTCTGCGGAAAGAATTTTAAACAGTTTTTTATTTGATCACTGAATGTTTTTCGCATAGCTTTTTGAGCGGCGTCGATAACTTTGTTAACTTATATCTGTATCTGTTTCTATCTCAATTATATGGCATGCAAGTTATTTCTTTTGCAGCTATTCCGGTAACCTGCCGGCTATGTTTGTTAATTATGCAATGTCTTTGTCCTTTGTCGTCAAATTCCAGATTAGCGCAATCAAGATAAGGGTGATGGCTCGTAATGTGGCTACATGCCAAAAATGCATTTTTATAATTTCCGCTCAATCGAGCTTTTTCCCACATTTGGTCTTTAATTGCTCTCAAACGAAGTTTGTAGCAATTATATTAGTCCTGTCGGTCTTTTTTTTATGCGATTTTTCGCTTGACCAATTTTTCGTCTGACGCTTTTGACTTTTCGTCCTCAAAAACGGGATAAACAGGTAGCGCCCAGCGGGCATTAAGAGCTCTTAGAGCCTTTTAGCTCTGTTTCAGCTCAAACAGTTTTGGAGTCTTATACTTATGGTGTGAACAGTGGTTCTTAGAGGTTGAAGACCCCCTAAGAACCACTTCTCGTCTTTTCGTTTTTACTTCTCGTTTTTACTTCGTCGAATAAATTTTTTTCGCTTTACCTTAGTTCACAGCTTGTTCAACATTTTGCGTGAAATCTTTTCGATTTCTCTAGGCTAGATTCACTTTTCCTTCGTTCTGCTAATAGTGTTTTTATAAAGCAGATGCTCAGCAAAGCAATTCAAAATGAACAGAATTAGTATCAAAAAAATAAAATCAGAAATAGAAACGGGATAAACCCATAACGCCACTTTTAGATGCCCGTTTCTCGAAATTGGTTCTTTTAAGTCTTAGTTACCTTTTCTAATGCTTATTGGTATTGATACTAGCCCCTGTGAGGTCCCTGTGCTACGAAAAAGGAGTATGTTCAGCTCCAAAATGACATCAATGTAGTTCGCACTTGATTGTACAAAATCATTATTTTTTTCTCTAGTTTTTTTCTCTTTCAATCCCAATCTTGCTAATGGGAATCAACGGCGGCTGTTTTCTGTCAATCTGCTGGTTATGTTTTTCTTTGTGCAATAGTTATAACTCATTTTATGGATATAATTCTTTGGTTAAACGCTGACTCGTTTTAAAAAATAATTTCGTGATTCCTCAATTTTAGTACCCTTTTCCTTAAAATTCGGTTTAGTTCCTAAGATTATTATCTGCCTCATGATTTCAAAATTTGTTTCGGCGCGCAGAGTTGATTGTAGTGTTCTCGTTTTTAAGCTTAGTTGCATGATTTCTTGACAATATTGAGCACTTTCCGTTTTTTTAGCGTATCAGTATTTGATCATCCTAGAATTTTGGCCGTTTATCAACGTTGTCAAATGATCCATAATATGAAACTTTGTGGTATCAAGATTTTAATCCGGGTTTTTTATGCAAATTTGTCTCTGGTTTCAAAGTCTGTGGCGTTTGTGTACTGCTACTTAATGATGTCGTGATTGTCTGTCTTTTAATTTGTTGCAATGGTGTCAATACTCAAACCTTTCTCGTTATGACAGCAGTGTCATTTTAAAAAAAAGTTTTCGGATCAAATCTGTTGTTAAAAAAACTGTTTGAAGTCACGAGGTATTGGTTTTGGTTTCAAGTGCTGCTTTCGTGAAATTCTGAGGCTTTGAGTCGGTTCTGAATTCTTCCAGCTATGTTTTTTGTTCCGTAGTCTGACGTTGTTTCGTTTTACATTTGTCCGCTCAGCAAAGCTGAAAAAATCAAATTTTCTGAATGACTTCTTTCTCTAACTAGCGGCATCTGCTTGTGTGACGTCATTTCTCACACACTCTAGCAAAAGTTTTAAGGTCATTTGCATGATTATATTTTTATCATACTTGAGTTACCTCTCTAAATAAAATGACTTTTACACTTTACAACTTTAAGTTTAATTTGAATTAGCCTAAGGTCTCAGGGACTCCTATGTGTATTACATGTCCATAGTAAAACAGATTCTGCGGAAAGAATTTTAAACAGTTTTTTATTTGATCACTGAATGTTTTTCGCATAGCTTTTTGAGCGGCGTCGATAACTTTGTTAACTTATATCTGTATCTGTTTCTATCTCAATTATATGGCATGCAAGTTATTTCTTTTGCAGCTATTCCGGTAACCTGCCGGCTATGTTTGTTAATTATGCAATGTCTTTGTCCTTTGTCGTCAAATTCCAGATTAGCGCAATCAAGATAAGGGTGATGGCTCGTAATGTGGCTACATGCCAAAAATGCATTTTTATAATTTCCGCTCAATCGAGCTTTTTCCCACATTTGGTCTTTAATTGCTCTCAAACGAAGTTTGTAGCAATTATATTAGTCCTGTCGGTCTTTTTTTTATGCGATTTTTCGCTTGACCAATTTTTCGTCTGACGCTTTTGACTTTTCGTCCTCAAAAACGGGATAAACAGGTAGCGCCCAGCGGGCATTAAGAGCTCTTAGAGCCTTTTAGCTCTGTTTCAGCTCGAACAGTTTTGGAGTCTTATACTTATGGTGTGAACAGTGGTTCTTAGAGGTTGAAGACCCCCCCCACCCCCCCCCCCACTGCTGACCCCCCCCCCCACTATTGCCCCCCCACCGCCTTGTTGCCCCCCCACCCGACTGTCGCCACCCCCGTGCACCCTACCCCCACCCGTGGCTAGCTACTGACGAACAACCGCTAGCTAAAAACGCAAATTTATACTAATTTTCACAATTTTTTTCAAGGTTTTTGAAAATTTTTGTCAGTTTTTTAAGTTTTTTCAGCCCTAGCAGCCCTAGGTGTCAAGGAATCCACTCTAGGATTTGATAATAGGTTATTGAATAGTTTCTAGTGGTAATAGAATGGCTTCAACATTTCAACACTGCGAATTTTTTGCATTTTTTTGATAAATTTTGCAAATTTTTTCAATGTTCTTGAAAGTTTTTGTCGTTTTTTAGGTTTATCCAGCCTCAAGAGCCAAGGAACTTCCTCGGGGGTTTAATAATAGGTTACTATGTAGTTTCAAGAAGTAATGGAATCATTTTCAAGATTTAAACATCACGAATTTTAGCATTTTTTTGACAAAAATTGCTATATTTTTGAAATTTTTTGACATTTATTTTCATTATTCAAGATTTTTCAGCCTCAGGGTTCAGACAACCTCCTCAAGGGTTTGATAATACGTTGCTGCATAGTTTCTAGTGGTAATAGAATGTTTTTCAACATTTGAACATCACGATTTTTAGCAATTGTTGGATATAACTTGAATTTTTTTTTCAAATTTTTCAAAATTTGTCATTATCTAAGTTCTTCCAGCCCCAAGAATCCTCGTATAGGCTTTGTTAATAAGTTACTGAACAATTTTTATTGCGATAGAATAGTTTTGAACTTTTTAATATCACAAATTTTATCGATTTTTTAATAAAACTTATGATTTTTTCAATTTTTTTTTTGAAATTTTTGTCATTTTATTTGCAGTTTTTGAGTCCTTTTTTGAGTTTAACGATTAATACTGGCCAACGAAGCTTTTTAAGTCTTGCAGATGGGTTACATGACAAAAATCCAGAGGCAAAAAATGTTCTTTGAACATTTTCGTCACTGCGAAATGTGGAAAGTTTTCTTCTGAATTTTGCACTTTCAGTTTTTTTATATGATTTAGTTACTAACAAGGCTAGAATCTCATAGAAAAAGTTTCTAGCTCTCTCTCTTTCTCTCTGTGTGTGTGTTGGTTGGCGTTTCTTTCCTTCTCTTTCTCGCTCACGTTTTACCTCGCACTCTCTCTCTCTCTCTCTCTCTCTCTCCTTAACTCTTTTGACTTCAGCGGCTGTTATGTGGCGTGATAATATCGTCTATTACCCTAGCCTCACGCCTCTTCAATCAAGCGAAAGCTAACCTCACTAAACAGTGGCTAGGTGCTGACAACCGCCCGCCGGTCGTTTGAGAGCAATTCGCCCGACGTTAGTCGGTTATGTTTAAGTTTTTTAACCAAAAATTTGGATTTAAATAAAATTAAAAGTGGAATAGAATTGCTCTTTAATTGTGCCGAAATCCTTCTTTTACTGATATTAGGGGTCTGCTAAGGTAAACTCACCTTTTGTGTCTGATGTGCAACTGAGACCCAAGAACTCAGCGACTGTTGCATTGTACGGTGATGCGGCTATTCAGAAACGAATGAATCGGCTCTCCCAGGAGCGTGAAAACAGTGTTTCCTCTTAAGTTATTGAAATTGAACACCAGAGGGAGATTTCCGTGTTTGTTTTGCGAAAGCAAAGGTGTTGCTTGAACGATGACAAGATCTTCTAGTCTTTCATGTAAACTGAAATAGGTTGTGGAAAAAAGAGACAGGGAGAAATAGCGAAGGAAACCCAGTAATCGTTGCTCAGAAGTAGCACGAAAGGTTGCTTTCAGATACTGCAGTGGATAGGTCGCCTATCAACAAATTAACGGCTTCTATTCAATTCAATTAACATGAAAACGATACCTAACAGTCCGTGATTTTTTTCACACGTTAAAATTCAATAATTGATGGGGAAAATTAATAGATGGAACAAATCGTTTTGTTTTTTTTTTTTGGTATTTATGCAAACGGTGTAAAAAATATAATCAAATACAATTCAAGTTAATTTAGCTGCAATAGCGAATAATATTACTTAACTCGTACTAAAAATGAACAAGTATCACCTTGATTTAACTCGCTTAAGTAATCAAAACATTTGGGAAACGCTTTATCCGAGGATAGGTTGGCTCCAGAACAAATACTGGATCTCGTAACTCAATGACGGCCTGGAACTCTAACTCGAGTTTCCTCATGAGTAATGCGAAGAACTCTCCTCTACTCAACACGGTGCCAGAGAGCTCCAATCTGAAGAGCAGAGTCAGACTGGACAGTATGAGATCTGCAAGGTCGTCCAGTGTCAGTACTCCTCCTTTGGCACCCAAAAGAGATCACTCTTTGAATATGTGAAAACTTGAATTGGAAAGAAGACTCAAATTAAGAAATTGAAACTATTCCTGTCTAGTGAGGTCGAAAGTTGAACAATGAGATTTCATGAACCACGAATATATTGATAAATGTTTCACGTTTGAGGAGATTTTGCTATCAAATAGTTAACATCTTTCATTTTCCTTTTTATTGCTGTACACTGAACTTAGCTATATTGGGGTACTCGTGGTTTTTGGTATTCAAAGAAATTGAACTGTATCGGTTCCCTGCCTTTTAATTGGTTCCCTGTCTGGAAGAGTATTGACGGGGATCGTCTTTTTTTATTGCGCCCGAACGAAGTTTGAAGCAATTATTGTAAACCTTTTTCATTTTAGGCATAATTTGTGCTTGGCCGTTTTGACTTCGAGTCACGTTTAATTCCTTCAATTTCGTGACAATTTAAGCGTCAAATGAATAGTGCGCTGAAATTGTTTCATTTTACTCACTTGAAATCTATCTAAGCTTTAATTTAATAATTTGAAACGCCTTATTAAAACTACTGTACCAAACTCCACCTTTCTGAGGCAGGCTACGTTAAAATCGAACTATCGCAAGTCTTTGTAGAGCGGTTCGTCTAAAATTAGTCCGTTGTGTTTTGTTGATCAATAATTTTCATTGAGTATTGCAGAGGTATCACCGCACGCTCAAACTACTAAATACAATAGAAGCGAAGTGATCGAATGAGAGAGAGTGAGGGGGTGGGTGAGTGTGTGATAGAGAAAGTGAAAGAATGCTTGTCAGTCAGTGGCTGAGAGAGTCAACAGTTGTTCTTCATGTAGCTTTTTAGAGACAAAATTGTGTAAAAATAATTTTGCAAAGCGATCCAAATTTTTTTTTGTGCTTCATATTTATTGCAGGTCAAGCTATTTTACCGTACAGATATGCTTCTACGTGACTTCAATATAGATTTTTGTCGTAGTTGGATGGAGTTTGACCATTTTAGGAATAAGACTGTTTTTAGGAAGTACGATCGGAAAAATAGCTCTACTTCTAATGTTTTTCTTTTGGACAGATTGATTTGTTTTGGATTGATGGCTTTTGTTTAATTGCTCTCATGACAAATTTTGTGCTGTTCTCGAACATTCTGTCTCAAGTAACTTTTTCAGGCTTCTTTTCTTCAGCCTGTCGTTCGAGAGCAATTCAGTGTGTTTATGTTCGTTTAAGTATCTAAAGTTTGCCAAAAATTTGAGAAGAATTGGACTTTGTTCTTCCGTTTTTTTTCCAGCAGATGTTTGTTATTTTGCCTATTTTTTAATGTAGCTTGACGTCCATACTTTCATTATTAAGAAAATTAGAACGTTTTCTGTCCATAGTTCTACAGTTTGCCACTTCTGGGCCTACCGTGGTATGCTAAGAAAAGTAACTTAGAAAAGGAGTTTTATGAATTTTTTTGATTTTGAATTACGTTTGTTCTCAAGTTCGAAAACAAACCAGACTTTTTGAATTCGGGGTAATGCTCATAAAAGTAATAATTTGTACAGTATTAAAAAGTTTGTCACCAAAATTCGACTTTCTGTTGCATTCTACAAGACAATTTAAGGTGCATGATGTAATTTAAGATCAATTAAAAACAAAATTGTTTAATTTTAGCTATTTGAAGGTGTGAATTTTTCTGTGGGATATGCGTTAGGGTTCATTTTTGAGAAGTTGATTCTTTGCCTTTATTTTGGTGTCAGCATTTAGTGGGATCAGACTCCATCCTAGTAACTTTTTCGGAAATTGCGATGATCTGTTTTTGATAGCATCTGTTTGCATATTTTGATTTTCTAATTCAATGAAGCGTCCTTCCAAGCTGAGTGAAACAACGGTCTTTGATTTTTTTCTGTTGTAGTATTATTCACTTCAGGTCATTTTACTTGTTCTAAATTCGGTTTTTTTAGGACGGTTTTTTAATCAGTTTTGAAACTTCTTTCATGCTCATTTTCAAGTAGTTTCTCGTTGAATCCACACTGGCTGCTAATGTTTCGACACGATATTTGAGGCAATCCTTGGAATCCATTTTTCAATTCTCCTCTGACATCTCAGGGGACGTTACCTAGAGCCGCTGCATTTCGATGCTTCTTTAACAAATTTTCTTTTTGTGTGAGCTAACCATTTGAAATTGTGATCAGATCTGTCTCGCCTTCAGTGACAGGATGCTTGTTTATTGATATAATTTTTTTCTCCGAGTTTTGAATCCCCTACTTAATAGTGTTCACAGTCCTTGTTGATCCAACTGATACTGCTTCTGTTCTGATTTCTTAGAAAACTATTACTGTTTTGTAATTTTTTTTGTTCTCGGCAGATTTTGACGTCCCTAGTTTGAATATTGATGTCTTGCTTGAGCTTTGGTCTACTGTGTATTCTGAAATTGTTTTTTTGCGAGTATTTTTGTTTTTAGTGGCTCTCAAACAAAGTTTGTAGCTGTTATATTATCCCTGTGGTCTTCTATGCAGTTTCTCACTTGACCGATTTTTTGTGTTATTAAATTGACTTCTTGTGCACAAAACTGCATAATCAGGTAGAGTTTGAACGGCATCAAGTGGCCGAGCAGCTCTGTTAGAGCCTTAGGTATTACTTTTTTCTCGGTATGCGATTCACCGACAGTTTTGAGGCAACAATTTCAGAGTGTGAAGGGCAAATCTGAGTTCTAAAATTTTGACCCCCTCAATCACCTCTCCTCCCGCTCACCTGAGATTGAACTTTCAGGTGAGCAATGCTGTATTTTTAAGTGGTAACTGTGGTTACCTGCTGTAAGTTTCGGAACGATGTGCATTTATTTTCCTGACCGGTCCAGTTGACTGTGTATTCAGATTGCTTCTGATAATTATGGTCTAATTTCTTTGAGCTTTAAATCTCAACTGGGTTGTTCTTGTGGTCCAAGTGATACTGTTTTTGTTCTGATCAATACGAGACGTATTTTGTGTTCTGTCTTTGTTGCTCATATCTTTTCGTAGTGAACTATAGTTTCCGATATTTTTTAGCTGGCAATTTTCCTGTGTGTTAGCTGACAGATTTTTGAAACTATTATTTTTTAGGTATGCCAGTCCTTCTTTGATTCAAGTTAAGCTGTTTTTGAACTTATTTACTGAAAAATTACCTCTGCTGTTTTGGAATTTCTTTGTTCTTGGTGGCTTATAGTTTTTGAATGTGTGGTCAACATGCCGTTGCTTTTTTTCGTTTCATTCCGTTTTTTCCCAAATTAAAGATTTCTTGGTTCTGATTTGGGCACTTCTAGTTTACAAGTCTAAGTGACTAATGTTTGGTCCCCTTTTATCTAATTGTTACGTTAATATAAACAATTACATGCAAATTGTCAGATAATTTAATGTGCCGACTTTGATTGTATCTTATGACAGACATCGATAAATGTAAAAAGTCAATCGAATTTGCAATCTCAGATATAGTTAAATAATACAGCGGAAATAATTTACAAGTGAACAGTAACAAATCTTAAATACTTGCACTCAAATGTGGTCATGCGAAAGAAATTCAGGTAAACAACCGGCAGTTTCTGGAAAAGCAGCATAATAAATCTTGGAGTTATTCTTGACAATAAACTAAATTATCAAGAACACGTGAAAATATTGAGCAAAATGGTGCAAGGGATAAAAATCTTATATTAACAGACTGTGTTCCTAAGAACATCAAAAACACATAGATTGTTCAGTTTTAATTTCATACTGCAATACTCCGCCGCACTTTCTGCAAACTATTGATATTTTTTTTCTCGAACTTCAATTAAGCTGTGCTGTCAATGCTTGTTTTAACAGAAAAAAAAATTGACAGCTCTTTCGGTTTGAAAATGAAATATTTAATTCTACCAAAAATGTGCTGAACTACAAAGCTGCTTATTATACAAAATAAATTCTATTGAAATCAGCTTTTTCACAAACAGGAAACAGACTGCTACTTGCGAAATTCTATTGTCAGTTAACGCTCAGGTTAAGTATGCAACAAACACAAAAGTTAACTTTTAGTGGGTCGAAAAAGCGTTATTCGTTGAAGGTATTTTTCTGCAGAACAAAATTTCACCGAATCTAAGGATCCTCATTTAAAAAATAAATTATAAAATGTTACCGTTTTTTAATGAATTTTTGAGGGACGATAAAGAAATGTAATACATGGGCAGTTTTCTTGGAAGGACGTTTGATTCGCACAAATTACAAAATGATTTTAATGATAAACATTACTTCACCCTACTATGTACATTGTAGGCATTTGTTATTTTGTAGAAAATTACGCTACCCATTCCATATTACGACTATCTAATGTGCTTTTTGAAAACTGTCTACTGTGGTGATTTTTTAGGTTCTAACTTCCTGGATTATTGTCAGTTTTGATATTTGTTATTCTTTTTGTCAACCTTCCAGTAGTCTGCCTCTTCAGTTTGCCCTCACAGTATTAAAGATACTGTCTTTGTTGTCTTTCTGTTGAATCCTTCCTTGATGCAAGTGAAACTGTTTCTTTACTGATCTATTGGAAAAGTTATTGTTGTCGGGATATCTTCGGTACTGTTTACTGATTACTTAACAATAAGTAGTCCACTTCAACTTTAAAACTTTTGTCAGCATCATCTACAATCACGAATTTTTGGTTGTTTTTTGGTCCAATGATTGCACGTTCTGATAAGGCTTAGTGAACAATTTTATATTTTCACTCGCTGTCTGAAGTTTCTTGTAAGTTGTGGAACGGCGTGTATTTCTGTCCGACCCCTGCCGTCGACTGCTTCTTTTTTCAATAGTTTTGCCAAATCATGTAAAATCAAGAACGTTGTGTATCCTCTTTGTCTGATTATTACGTTTTCAGATAAGGCTCAAGTGAACAGTGTTTCATTCACTGGCCATCTGAGGTTCGTTTTAGTATGTCTTGGAACGATGTGTTTTTCCTTTCTTGCCCCCTCAAGTTGACTTCTTTTCTATCCTTTTGCCTTTGTCTTCTTGATGAAAATGGTCTAATTTAGTCCGAGTTTGGAATCTCTTACTTGGGTTTTTTTTCTTAGTCCAAGTGATACTGTGTTCTGAATAAGAGAAGTAATTCAGTGGTTATAATCTTGTTACTAGTGATACACTTATTCTTGAGTTCTTAGTCTTTTACTTGTAATATTTACCAATCCTTCTTTTGTCCATGTGATGCAGTTCCTGTACTAATACGAAAGAAATTGTGTAGTGGTCTGTTTTGGTGCCTCATTTTGGAATTTGTTGTCAGTTGTCTCTGCAAATCTTTTTATCTCTTTCGTTGTGGAAATAGTTGTAAATTTGTTTTCTCTAATGACACGTCTATGTCACAAGTCTTATTGACTGATGTTAGGTTATAACTTTTTGTCTTGTTTTTTTTAATGATACATTGTCTGCTTAGATATCTGAAAGTGATGTTTAATGATGTTTGCGAATCCTTCTTTGATCCAATTGAAACTTTTTCTGTACTGATTAACTGAAAAAAAATTGTGGTCCCTGGGACTTGTTTTTTTTACACGATGTGTAGTTCTTGTGCTCAGACTTCCAGGGGTTTGCCTCGTCGTCTGAAAGGCTTTTGTCATTACTAATGATACCATGTCTCATTGTCGTGTCACTACTAATGATACATTCTGTTTTAAATCTTTTATGTTTGCCAATCCTGAACTTGATCCAAGTAGAGCTGTTTTAGTACTGATTTGTTAGACAAAAAATTCATTTGGAATTTATTTGTTCATGGTGGCTGGTTACGTTCCAATAAATAATCCCCTGCTACCTTCCAAAGTTTCTTCAAGTCATTTAAAATCAAGAACATTGACTAGTTTTTTGTCTGGTGATTGCACTTTTAGATAAGGCTTAATTGAACAGTGTTATTTTTTCACTTGCCATCGGAGGTTCAGTTTAGTGTTTTGGAACGATGTGTGTTTCATTTTCTGATCCAGTCGACTTGTTTTATCCCTTTGCCTTTGTCTTGTCTTGATGAAAATGGTCTAATCGATTTCGAAATTAGAAGCTCTCACTTGGGATCTGAATATTATAGAAGATGTTTGCCAATCCGTCTTTGATCCAATTGAAATTTTTTTCTGTCCTGATTTACTAATTTAAAAAAGATTGTGGTCTCTCGGGAATTCGTTATTTTTTCTGGCTCTTATTCAAAGTTTTAGTCACTTACCACTGCTCATATTTTCTTTTTTAATTAGTAAAATAACCAAAATTATAATTTTCCTTGATCTGATAATGGCGCTTCTATATTACAAATCTAAGTGACGAATGCTAGATTCTAACTTTTTCTTGGTCAGTTTTGATATGATGTTTTTCCTTTGCTCAACTTCGCAGGGATCCGCTTCTTGTTCTCAGATTTTTTTGCTTGTCTTGTCACTACTAATGATACATTTTCTGTTTAGAATTCTGAATATTTTGGATGATGTTAGCCAATCCTTCTTTGATCCAAGTGAAACTGTTTTTGTACTGATTTATTGAAGAACAGATTGTGGTATCGGGACTGCGTTGTTTTTTCTGGCTCATATTCAAATTTTCAGTCATTTGCCACTGCTCATATTTTCTGTTTTAATTAGATAAAAACAGAGTTTTTTAAATTTTTCTTGGTTCTATATTACAAATCTAATTGACCAATATTAGGTTCTAACTTCCTATCTTGTTGGTTTTGAAATGATGTTTTTCTTAGCCCAGCCATGCAGGGATCCGCCTACTGTTGTGAGATGTTTTTGCTTGGCTTGTCACTACTAATGATACATTTTCTATTTAGAGTTTTGAAGATTTTAGATGATGTTAGCCAATTCTTCTTTGATGCAAGTGACACCTTTTTGTTCTTTTTTATTGAAAAAAAAGATTGTGGTCTCTGGGGATTTCGTTGTTTTTTTCTGGCTCTGATTCAAGTTTTTAGTCTCTTGCCACTGCTCATATTCTGTTTTATTTAGTATAATAGAAATATTTTTTAAATTTTCCTGGTTCTATTAATGGCGCTTCTATATTACAAATCTTATTGACTAATTTTAGGTTCTCACTTCCTATCTGGTCAGTTTTGATGTTAGTTTTTTCTTTGCTACACTTTGCAGGGATCCGCCTCTTGTTCTGAGATTTTTTGCTTGTTTTGTCACTACTAATGATACCTTGTTTGTTTTGAGTTCTGAAAATTTTAGATGTTGTTTGCCAATCCTTCTTTGATGGAAGTGAAATCGTCTTTGTACTGATTTGCTGAAAAAAATGTGGTCTCTCGGGTTTTCATTAGTTTTTTCTGGCTCAGATTGAATTTTTTTGTCACCTGCTACTGTTCATATTTTCTGTTCTAATAGTATAATAACAGACAAATTGTTGAATTCCCCTGGTTCTGATAATGGCGCGTCAATATTACAAATCTAATTGACGAATATAACGTTCTAATTTCCTTTCTTGCTAGTTTTGATATGATGTTTTTCCTTTGCTCAGCTTTGCAGGGATCCGCCTCTTGTTCAGAGATTTTTTTTATTGTCTTTTCACTACTAATGATACACTGTCTGTTTAGATATCTGAAAGTAGAAGATGTTTGCCAATCCTCCTTTGATCCAATTGAAACTTTTTCTGTACTGATTTCCTGATAAAAAGGTTGTCTTCCGGGAATCCGTTGTTTTTCTGGCTCCTATTGACGTTTTTAGTCAGTTGTCACTGCTCATTTTTTCTGTTTTGTAATTAGTATAACTGAAATTTTCCTGGTTCTGATAATGGCGCTTCTATATTACAAATCTAATTGACTAATTTTAGTTTCTAACTTCCTATCTTGTTAGTTTTGATGTGATGTTTTTCCTGTGCTCAGTTTTGCAGGGATCCGCCTCTTGTTCTGAGATTTCTTGCTGGTCTTTTCACTACTAATGATACATTGTCTGCTTAGATATCTGAAAGTTTTAATGATATTTGCGAATCCTTCTTTGATCCAGTTGAAACTTTTTCTGTACTGATAAACTGGAAAAAAATGTGGTCTCTGGGACTTGTTTTTTTTACACGATGTGTAGTTCTTGTGCTCAGACTTCCAGGGGTTTGCCTCATCGTCTGAAAGGCTTTTGTCATTACTAATGATACCATGTCTCATTGTCGTGTCACTACTAATGATAAATTCTCATTTAAATCTTCTATAATGTTTGCCAATCCTGAACTTGATCCAAGTAAAGCTGTTTTAGTACTGATTTTTTAGACAAAAAAAATTCTTTTGGAATTTATTTGTTCATGATGGCTGGTTACGCTCCAATAAACAATCTCATGCTACCTTCCAAAGTTTCTTCAATTCATTTAAAATCAAGAACATCGACTAGTTTTTTGTCTGGTGATTGCACTTCTAGATAAGGCTTAATTGAACAGTGTTATATTTTCACCTGCCATCGGAGGTTCACTTTAGTGTTTTGGAACGATGTGTGTTTCATTTTCCGACCCAGTCGACTTCTGTTTTATCCTTTTGCCTTTGTCTTGTATTGATGAAAATGGTCTAATCGAATTCGAGTTTAGAAGCTCTCACTTGGGTTGTTTTGTCATCCAAGTGATAATGTTGCTGTTCTGATTAAGTGAAATTATGTTGGCTTTTTGTCGATCTCATCTTTCTGTTTCGTTCTGAAGTACAATTCCTAATACTTTGGGGGGCTCGTAATTTTGTTTTGTGTCGGTTATAGTTTTCTGTTCTGTATTCAATTAAAATTTGTTGTTTTATCTGTCTGCTGAGTACAGCAATTGTAACTTTACAGATTTGTAATTTAGGTCCAGCTCATTGCGCTTCTATGTTAGAGGACTAAGTGACTAAAGTTTTTGTTTTGAAAGAACCTCTATTTCTTATGCCGACACTTCCCAACTTCTGCGTCTAAATTTTTTTGTCACTAATGATTTATTTTCTTCGATTTTTAATCTTTTACTTGGCTTATTTGCCAATTCTTCTTTGGTCCATTTGATGCTGTTACTACTAATGATACTTTGTTTGTTTAGATATCTGAATTCTTTCGATGATGTTTGCCAATCCTTCTTTGATCCAATTGAAATTTTTTTCTGTCCTGATTTACTTATATAAAAAAAATTGTGGCCCCTCGGGAATTCGTTATTTTTTTTGGCTCTTATTCGAATTTTTAGTCACTTGCCACTGCTCATATTTTCTATTTTAATTAGTATAATAACCAAAATTATTTTTAATTTTCCTTGTTCTGATAATGGGGCTTCTATATTACAAATCTAAGTGACGAATGTTGGGTTCTAACTTTTTTTCTGTTCAGTTTTGATATGATGTTTTTCCTTTGCTCAACTTCGCAGGGGTCCGCCTCTTGTTCTTAGATTTTTTGCTTGTCTTGTCACTACAAATGATACATTTTCTGTTTAGAGTTTTGAAGGTTTTAGATGATGTTAGCCAATCCTTCTTTGATCGAAGAGAAACTTCTTTACTGATTTATTGAAAAAACATTGTGGTCGTTGTTTTTTTCTGGCTCTGATTCATTTGTTTAGTCACTTGCCACTGCTCATATTTTAATTAATATAACAGAACTATTTTAATGTTTCCTGGTTCTGATAATGGGCGTCAATATTACAAATCTAATTTACGAATCTATCGTTCTAACTTCTTTTCTTGTTAGTTTTGATATGATGTTTTTCCTTTGCTCAATTTTGCAGGGATTCTCCTCCTGTTCAGAGATTTTTTGGTTATCTTGTCACTGCTAATGATATATTGTCTGTTTATATATCTGAAAATTTTAGATGTTTGCAATCCTCCTTTGATTCAATTGAAACCTTTTCTGTACTGATTTACTGATAAAAAGGCTGTGGTCTTCCGGGAGTTCGTTGTTTTTCTGGCCCTTAGTCAAGTTTTTAGACACTTGTCACTGCTCAATTTTTCTGTTTTGTAATTAGTATAATAGCAGAACTATTCTAATTTTGCCTAGTTCTGATAATTGGGCTTCTATATTACAAATCTAATTGACTAATTTTAGTTTCTAACTTCCTATCTTGTTAGTTTTGATCTGATGTTTTTCCTGTGCTCAATTTTGCAGGGATCCGCGTCCTGTGCTGTGATTTCTTGCTTGTCTTGTCACTACTAATGATACATTGTCTGCTTAGATATCTGAAAGTTTTAATGATGTTAGCCAATCCTTTGATCCAAGTGAAACTTTTTTGTACTGATTTATTGAAAAAGTATCGTGGTGTCTGGGGGTTTCGTTGTTTTTGCTGGCTCTTATTCAAATTTTTAGTCACTGGCGACTGCTAATTTTTTCTGTATTTATTATAATCAAAGAAAATTTTTTATTTCTTCTTGGTTCTGCTAATGGTGCTTCTCTTACAAATCTAATGGACCAATCCTAGGTTCTAACTTCCTATCTTGTATGTTTTGATATGTTTTTCCTTTGCTCAGCCATGCAGGGATCCGCCTCTTGTTCTGAAATTTTTTCGCTGGATTTGTCAGTACTAATGATTTATTATGTTTTGATTTCTGAAGATTTTAGATGATGTTAGCAAATCCTTCTTTGATCCAAGTGAAACGTTTTTTGTTCAGATTTGTTTAAGATAAGATTGTGTCTCTCGGGAGTTTTTTGTTTTTTCTTGCTCAATCAATTTTTTAGTCATTTGCCACTGCTCATATTTTCTGTTTTAATTAGTATAAAAAAGAATCTAATTGACCAATATTAGGTTCTAACTTCCTATCTTGTTAGATTTGAAATGAAGTTTTTCCTTTGCGCAGCCATGCAGGGATCCGTTTTTTCTGAGATTTTTTGCTTTCTGAGATTTTTTTCGCTTGTCTTGTCGCTACTAATGATACATTTTCTGTTTAGAGTTTTGAAGATTTTAGATGATGTTAGCCAATCCTTCTTTGATCCAAGTGAAACTGTCTTTGTACTGATTTATTGAAAAAAGGTTGCGGTATCGGGACTGCGGTGTTTTTTCTGGCTCATATTCAAATTTTCAGTCATTTGCCTCTGCTCATTTTTTCTGTTTTAATTAGTATAAAAGCAGAATTTTTAAAAATTTTTTCTTGGTTCTATATTACTAATCTAATTGACCATTATTAGGTTCTAACTTCCTATCTTGTTAGTGTTGAAATGATGTTTTTCCTTTGCCCAGCCATGCAGGGATCCGTTTTTTGTTGAGATATTTTTGCTTGTCTTGTCACTACTAATGATACATTTTCTGTTTTGAAGATTTTAGATGGTGTTAGCCAATCCTTCTTTGATGCAAGTGGAACTTTTTTTGTACTGATTTTTTGAAGAAAAGATTGTGGTCTCTCGGGACTTCGTTGTTTTTTCTGGCTCATATTCAAATTTTCCGTCATTTGCAACTGCTCATATTTTCTGTTTTAATTAGTATAAAAACAGTTTTTTAAACTTTTTCTTGGCTCTATTTTTACAAATCTAATTGACGAATATTAGGTTCTAACTTCCTATTTTTTAGTTTTGAAATGATGTTTTTCCTTAGCCCAGCCATGCAGGGATCCGCCTATTGTTCTGAGATTTTTTGCTTGTCTTGTCACTACTAATGATACATTTTCTGTCTAGAGTTTTGAAGATTTTAGATGATGTTAGCCAATCCTTCTTTGATCCAAGTGAAACTTTTTGTTTTACTGATTTATTGAAGAAAAGATTGTGGTATCGGGACTGCGTTGTTTTTTCTGGCTCATATTCAAATTTTCCGTCATTTGCAACTGCTCATATTTTCTGTTTTAATTAGTATAAAAACAGAGTTTTTTAAATTTTTCTTGGTTCTATATTACAAATCTAATTGACCAATATTAGATTCTAACTTCCTATCTTGTTGGTTTTGAAATGATGTTTTTCTTAGCCCAGCCATGCAGGGATCCGCCTACTGTTGTGAGATGTTTTTGCTTGGCTTGTCACTACTAATGATACATTTTCTATTTAGAGTTTTGAAGATTTTAGATGATGTTAGCCAATCCTTCTTTGATCCAAGTGAAACTGTCTTTGTACTGATTTATTGAAAAAAAAAATTGTGGTCTCTCGGGACTTCTTTGTTTTTTCTGGCTCATATTCAAATTTTGAGTCACTTGCCATTGCTCATATTTGCTGTTTTAATTGGTCTAATGTCAGAAAATTTTTTAATTTTTTCCTAGTTCTGATAATGGAGCTTCTATCTTACAAATCTAATTGACTAATCTTAGGTTCTGACTTCCTGTCTTGTAAGTTTTGAAATGATGTTTTTCCTTTGCCCAGCCATGCAGGGATCCGCCTATTGTTCTGAGGTTTTTTTTGCTTGTCTTGTCACTACTAATGATACATTTTCTGTTTAGAGTTTTGAAGATTTTAGATGTTAGCCAATGTTTCTTTGATCCAAGTGAAACTTTTTTTGTACTGATTTATTGAGGAAAAGATTGTGGTCTCTCGGGACTTCGTAGTTTTATCTGGCTCATTCAATTTTTTAGTTCCTGGTTCTGATAATGGAGCTTCTATCTTACAAATCTAACTGACTAATTTTAGGTACTGACTTCCTATCTTGTTAGTTTTGATATGTTGTTTTTCTTTTGCTCAGATTTGCAGGGATCCGCCTCTTGTTCTGAGATTTTTTGCTTGTCTTGTCACTACTAATAACATTGTCTGTTGAGATATCTAAAAATTTTAGATGATGTCTGCCATTCCTTCTTCGTTCCGACTGACACGTTTGTTGTACTGATTTATTGAGGAAAAGATTGTGGTCTCTCGGGACTTCGTTGTTTTATCTGGCTCATTCAAATTTTTAGTCTCTTGCCACTGCTCATATTTTCTTTTTTAATTGGTGTACTATCAGAAAATTTTTTAATTTTCCTGGTTCTGATTATGGAGCTTCTATCTTACAAATCTAATTGACTAATTTTAGGTACTAACTTCCTATCTTGTTAGTTTTGATATGTTGTTTGTCCTTTGCTCAACTTTGCAGGGATCCGCCTCTTGTTCTGAGATTTTTTGCTTGTCTTGTCACTACTAATGATACATTTTCTGTTCAGAGTTTTGAAGATTTTAGATGCTGTTAGCCAATCCTTCTTTGATCCAAATGAAATTGTCTTTGTACTGATTTCTTGAGGAAAAGATTGTGGTATCGGGACTGCGGTGTTTTTTCTGGCTCATATTCAAATTTTCAGTCATTTGCCTCTGCTCATTTTTTCTGTTTTAATTAGTATAAAAGCAGAATTTTTAAAAATTTTTGCTTGGTTCTATATTACAAATCTAATTGACCATTATTAGGTTCTAACTTCCTATCTTGTTAGTGTTGAAATGATGTTTTTCCTTTGCCCAGCCATGCAGGGATCCGTTTTTTGTTGAGATATTTTTGCTTGTCTTGTCACTACTAATGATACATTTTCTGTTTAGAGTTTTGAAGATTTTAGATGGTGTTAGCCAATCCTTCTTTGATGCAAGTGGAACTTTTTTTGTACTGATTTTTTGAAGAAAAGATTGTGGTCTCTCGGGACTTCGTTGTTTTCTCTGGCTCATATTCAAATTTTTAGTCACTTGCCATTGCTCATATTTTCTGTTTTAGTTGGTCTAATGTCAGAAAATTTTTAAATTTTTTCCTAGTTCTGATAATAGAGCTTCTATCTTACAAATCTAATTGACTAATCTTAGGTTCTAACTTCCTATCTTGTTAGTTTTGATATGATGTTTTTCTCTGCTCAACTTTGCAGAGATCCGCCTCTTGTTCAGAGATTTTTTGGTTGTCTTGACACTTCTAATGATACATTGTCTAAAGTCATGATTGTTTTAGAGGATAATTGGTAATCCTTTTTTTGATCGAAGTGAATATTTTCTGTGCTAATTTACTGGAACAAATTGTGGTCTCTCGGGACTTCGTTGTTTTCTCTAGCTCATTCAAATTTTTAGTCACTTGCCACTGCTCATATTTTCTGATTTAATTGGTGTACTATCAGAAAATTTTTAAATTTTCCTGGTTCTGATAATGGTGCTTCTATCTTACAAATCTAATCGGCTAATTTTAGGTACTGACTTCCTATCTTGTTAGTTTAGATATGTTGTTTGTCCTTTGCTCAAATTTGCACGGATCCGCTTCTTCTTCTGAGATTTTTTTGCTTGTCTTGTCACTACTCATGATACATTTTCTGTTTAGAGTTTTGAAGATTTTAGATGATGTTAGGCAATCCTTCTTTGATCCAAGTGAAACTGTCTTTGTACTGATTTATTGAAGAAAAGATTGTGGTATCGGGACTGCGTTGTTTTTTCTGGCTCATATTCAAATTTTCAGTCATTTGCCACTGCTCACTTTTTCTGTTTTAATTAGTATAAAAACAGAATTTTTTAAATTTTTCTTGGTTCTATGTTACAAATCTAATTGACCAATATTAGGTTCTAACTTCCTATCTTGTTAGTTTTGAAATGATGCTTTTCCTTTGCCCAAGTTTGCAGAGATCCGCCTCTTGTTCAGATATTTTTTGCATGTCTTGACACTTCTAATGATACATTGTCTAAAGTCATGATTCTTTTAGAGGATGTTTGGTAATCCTTGTTTGATCGAAGTGAATACTTTCTGTGCTAATTTACTCAAAAAATTGTGGTCCCTCGGGACTTCGTTGTTTTTTCTGGCTCATTCAAATTTTTAGTCACTTGCCCTTGCTCATTTTCCCTGTTAATTATTATAATCACAGTATTTTTTTTTATTTTTCTTGGTTCTGAAGATTTTAGATGATGTTAGCTAATCCTTCTTTCATCCAAGTGAAACTTTTTTTGTTCTGATTTATTGAGGAAACGATTGTGGTCTCTCAGGACTTCGTTGTTTTATCTGGCTCATTCAAATTTTTAGTCACTTGCCACTGCTCATATTTTCTGTTTTAATTGGTGTACTATCAGAAAATTTATAAAATTTTCCTGGTTCTGATAATGGAGCTTCTATCTTACAAATCTAATTGACTAATTTTAGGTACTGTTTTCCCATCTTGTTAGTTTTGATATGTTGTTTGTCCTTTGCTCAACTTTGCAGGGATCCGCTTTTTGTTCTGAGATTTTTTTGCTTGGCTTGTCACTACTAATGATTCATTTTCTGTTTAGAGTTTTGAAGATTTTAGATGATGTTAGACAATCCTTCTTTGATCCAAGTGAAACTGTTTTTTGTACTGATTTATTGAAAAGATTGTGGTATCGGGACTGCGTTGTTTTTTCTGGCTCATATTCAAATTTTCAGTCATTTGCCACTGCTCATATTTTCTGTTTTAATTAGTATAAAAACAGAGTTTTTAAAATTTTTCTTGGTTCTAAAATCTAATTGACCAATATTAGGTTCTAACTTCCTATCTTGTTAGTTTTGAAATGATGTTTTTCCTTTGCCCAACTTTGCAGAGATCCGCCTCTTGTTCAGAGATTTTTTGCATGTCTTGACACTTCTAATGATACATTGTTTAAAGTCATGATTGTTTTAGAGGATGTTTGGTAATCCTTGTTTGATCCAAGTGAATATTTTCTGTGCGAATTTACTGAAAAAAATTGTGGTGTCTCGGGACTTCGTTTTTTCTGGCTCATTCAAATTTTTAGTCACTTGCCACTGCTTATTTTCCGTGTTAATTATTATAATCACAGTAATTTTTTTAATTTTCATGGTTCTGAAATTTTTAGATGATGTTAGCCAATCGTTTTTTGATCCAAGTGAAACTTTTTTTGTACTGATTTATTGAGGAAAAGATTGTAGTCTCTCGGGACTTCGTTGTTTTATCTGGCTCATTCAAATTTTTAGTCATTTGCCATTGCTCATATTTTCTGTTTTAATTGCTGTACTATTAGAAAATTTTTAGATTTTCCTGGTTCTGATAATGGAGCTTCTATCTTACAAATCTAAGTGACTAATTTTAGGTACTAACTTTCTATCTTGTTAGTTTTGATGTGTTGTTTGTCCTTTGCTCAACTTTGCAGGGATCCGCTTCTTGTTCTGAGATTTTTTTGCTTGTCTTGTCACTACTAATGATACATTTTCTGTTTAGAGTTTTAAAGATTATTGATGATGTTAGGCAATCCTTCTTTGATCCAAGTGAAACTGTCTTTGTACTGATTTATTGAAGAAAAGATTGTGGTATCGGGACTGCGTTGTTTTTTCTGGCTCATATTCAAATTTTCAGTCATTTGCCACTGCTCATATTTTCTGTTTTAATTGCTGTACTATGAAAAAATTTTTAAATTTTCCTGGTTCTGACAAGGGAGCTTCTATCTTACAAATCTAATTGACTAATTTTAGGTACCGACTTCCTATCTTGTTAGTTTTGATATGTGGTTTGTCCTTTGCTCGACTTTGCAGGGACCGCTTCTTGTTCTGAGATTTTTTTGCTTGTCTTGTCACTACTAATGATACATTGTCTAAAGTCATGATTGTTTTAGAGGATGTTTGGTAATCCTTGTTCGATCCAAGTGAATATTTTCTGTGCGAATTTACTGAAAAAAATTGTGGTCTCTCGGGACTTCGTTGTTTTTTCTGGCTCATTCAAATTTTTAGTCACTTTTCACTGCTCATTTTCCCTGTTGATTATTATAATCACAGTATTTTTTTAATTTGCTTGGTTCTGAAGATTTTAAATGATGTCAGCCAATCCTTCTTTGATCCAAGTAAAACTTTTTTTGTACTGATTTATTGAGGAAAAGATTGTAGTCTCTCGGGACTTCGTTGTTTTATCTGGCTCATTCAAATTTTTAGTCATTTGCCATTGCTCATATTTTCTGTTTTAATTGCTGTACTATTAGAAAATTTTTAAATTTTCCTGGTTCTGATAATGGAGCTTCTATCTTACAAATCTAAGTGACTAATTTTAGGTACTAACTTTCTATCTTGTTAGTTTTGATGTGTTGTTTGTCCTTTGCTCAACTTTGCAGGGATCCGCTTCTTGTTCTGAGATTTTTTTGCTTGTCTTGTCACTACTAATGATACATTTTCTGTTTAGAGTTTTAAAGATTTTTGATGATGTTAGGCAATCCTTCTTTGATCCAAGTGAAACTGTCTTTGTACTGATTTATTGAAGAAAAGATTGTGGTATCGGGACTGCGTTGTTTTTTCTGGCTCATATTCAAATTTTCAGTCATTTGCCACTGCTCATATTTTCTGTTTTAATTGCTGTACTATGAGAAAATTTTTAAATTTTCCTGGTTCTGACAAGGGAGCTTTATCTTACAAATCTAATTGACTAATTTTAGGTACTGACTTCCTATCTTGTTAGTTTTGATATGTGGTTTGTCCTTTGCTCGACTTTGCAGGGACCGCTTCTTGTTCTGAGATTTTTTTGCTTGTCTTGTCACTACTAATGATACATTGTCTAAAGTCATGATTGTTTTAGAGGATGTTTGGTAATCCTTGTTTGATCCAAGTGAATATTTTCTGTGCGAATTTACTGAAAAAAATTGTGGTCTCTCGGGACTTCGTTGTTTTTTCTGGCTCATTCAAATTTTTAGTCACTTTTCACTGCTCATTTTCCCTGTTAATTATTATAATCACAGTATTTTTTTAATTTGCTTGGTTCTGAAGATTTTAGATGATGTCAGCCAATCCTTCTTTGATCCAAGTGAAACCGTCTTTGTACTGATTTATTGAAGAAAAGATTGCGGTATCGGGACTGCGTTGTTTTTTCTGGCTCATATTCAAATTTTCAGTCATTTGCCACTGCTCATATTTTCTGTTTTAATTGCTGTACTATGAGAAAATTTTTAAATTTTCCTGGTTCTGACAAGGGAGCTTTGTCTTACAAATCTAATTGACTAATTTTAGGTACTGACTTCCTATCTTGTTAGTTTTGATATGTGGTTTGTCCTTTGCTCGACTTTGCAGGGACCGCTTCTTGTTCTGAGATTTTTTTGCTTGTCTTGTCACTACTAATGATACATTGTCTAAAGTCATGATTGTTTTAGAGGATGTTTGGTAATCCTTGTTTGATCCAAGTGAATATTTTCTGTGCGAATTTACTGAAAAAAATTGTGGTCTCTCGGGACTTCGTTGTTTTTTCTGGCTCATTCAAATTTTTAGTCACTTTTCACTGCTCATTTTCCCTGTTAATTATTATAATCACAGTATTTTTTTAATTTGCTTGGTTCTGAAGATTTTAGATGATTTCAGCCAATCCTTCTTTGATCCAAGTGAAACTTTTTTGTACTGATTTATTGAGGAAAAGATTGTGGTCTCTCGGGACTTCGTTGTTTTATCTGGCTCATTCAAATTTTGTCATTTGCCACTGCTCATTTTTTCTGTTTTAATTGCTGTACTATGAGAAAATTTTTAAATTTTCGTGGTTCTGATAATGGAGCTTCTATCTTACAAATCTAATTGACTAATTTTAGGTACTGACTTCCTATCTTGTTAGTTTTGATATGTTGTTTTTCTTTTGCTCAGATTTGCAGGGATCCTCCTCTTGTTCTGAGATTTTTTGCTTGTCTTGTCACTACTAATGACATTGTCTGTTGAGATATCTAAAAATTTTAGATGATGTCTGCCATTCCTTCTTCGTTCCGACTGACACGTTTGTTGTTCTCATTTATTGAGGAAGAGATTGTGGTCTCTCGGGACTTCGTTGTTTTTTCTGGCTCATTCAAATTTTTAGTCATTTGCCACTGCTCATATTTTCTGTTTTAATTGCTGTACTATGAGAAAAATTTTAAATTTTCCTGGTTCTGATAATGGAGCTTCTATCTTACAAATCTAATTGACTAATTTTAGGTACTAACTTCCTATCTTGTTAGTTTTGATATGTTGTTTGTCCTTTGCTCAACTTTGCAGGGATCCGACTCTTGTTCTGAGATTTTTTTGCTTGTCTTGTCACTACTAATGATACATTTTCTGTTTAGAGTTTTGCAGATTTTAGATGATGTTAGCCAATCCTTCTTTGATCCAAGTGAAACTGTCTTTGTTCTGATTTATTGAAGAAAAGATTGTGGTATCGGGACTGCGTTGTTTTTTCTGGCTCATATTCAAATTTTCAGTCATTTGCCACTGCTTATATTTTCTGTTTTAATTAGTATAAAAACAGAGTTTTTTTAAATAATTTTTCTTGGTTCTATAACACAAATCTAATTGACCAATATTAGGTTCTAACTTCCTATCTTGTTAGTTTTGAAATGAAGTTTCTCCTTAGCCCAGCCATGCAGGGATCCGCCTATTGTTCTGAGATTTTTTTGCCTGTCTTGTCACTACTAACGATACATTTTCTGTTAAGAGTTTTGAAGATTTTAGATGATGTTAGCCAATCCTTCTTTGATGCAAGTGAAATTTTTTTTGTACTGATTTATTGAAAAGATTGTGGTCTCTCGGGACTTCGTTGTTTTTTTTCTGGCTCATATTCAAATTTTTAGTCACTTGCCACTGCTCATATTTTCTGTTTTAATTGCTGTGCTATGAAAAAAATTCTAAATTTTCCTGGTTCTGATAATGGAGCTTCTATCTTACAAATCTAATTGACTAATTTTAGGTACTAACTTCCTATCTTGTTAGTTTTGATATGTTGTTTGCCCTTTGCCCAACTTTGCAGGGATCCGCCTCTTGTTCTGAGATGTTTGGCTTGTCTTGTCACTACTAATGATACATTTTCTGTTTAGAGTTTTGAAGATTTTGGATGATGTTAGCCAATCCTTCTTTGATCCAAGTGAAACTGTCTTTGTACTGATTTATTGAAAAGATTGTGGTATCTGGACTGCGTTTTTTCTGGCTCATATTCAATTTTTCAGTCACTTGCCACTGCTCATATTTTCTGTTTTAATTAGTATAATAACAGAAATTTAATTTTTTCCTGGTTCTGTTTCACAAATCTAATTGACGAATATTAGGTTCTAACTTCCTATATTTTAGTTTTGAAATGATGTTTTTCCTTAGCCCAGCCATGCAGGGATCCGCCTATTGTTCTGAGATTTTTTTGCCTGTCTTGTCACTACTAACGATACATTTTCTGTTAAGAGTTTTGAAGATTTTAGATGATGTTAGCCAATCCTTCTTTGATGCTAGTGAAATTTTTTTCGTACTGATTTATTGCAAAGATTGTGGTCTCTCGGGACTTCGTTGTTTTTTCTGGCTCATATTCAAATTTTTAGTCATTTGCCACTGCTCATGTTTTCTGTTTTAATTGGTGTACTAACACAAAATTTTTCCTTGTTTTAATAATGGAGCTTCCATGTGTCAAATCTAATTGACTAATCTTAGGTTCTGACTTCCTGTCTTGTTAGTTTTGAAATGATGTTTTCCTTTGCCCAGCCATGCAGGGATCCGCCTATTGTTCTGAGATTTTTTTTGCTTGTCTTGTCACTACTAATGATACATTTTCTGTTTAGAGTTTTGAAGATTTTAGATGGTGTTAGCCAATCCTTCTTTGATGCAAGTGAAACTTTTTTGTACTGATTTATTGAAGAAAAAATTGTGGTCTCTCGGGACTTCTTTGTTTTTTCTGGCTCATATTCAAATTTTGAGTCACTTGCCACTGCTCATATTTTCTGGTTTAATTGCTGAACTATGAGAAAATTTTTAAATTTTCCTGGTTCTGATAATGGAGCTTCTGTCTTACAAATCTAATTGACTAATTTTAGGTACTAACTTCCTATCTTGTTAGTTTTGATATGTTGTTTGTCCTATGCTCAACTTTGCAGGCTTCTTGTTCTGAGAATTTTTTGCCTGTCTTGTCACTACTAACGATACATTTTCTGTTAAGAGTTTTGAAGATTTTAGATGATGTTAGCCAATCCTTCTTTGATGCTAGTGAAATTTTTTTCGTACTGATTTATTGCAAAGATTGTGGTCTCTCGGGACTTCGTTGTTTTTTCTGGCTCATATTCAAATTTTCAGTCATTTGCCACTGCTCGTATTTTCTGTTTTAATTAGTATAAAAACAGTTTTTTAAACTTTTTCTTGGCTCTGTTTTTACAAATCTAATTGACGAATTTTAGGTTCCAACTTCCTATTTTTTAGTTTTGAAATGATGTTTTTCCTTAGCCCAGCCATGCAGGGATCCGCCTATTGTTCTGAGGTTTTTTGCTTGTCTTGTCACTACTAATGATACATTTTCTGTTTAGAGTTTTGAAGATTTTAGATGATGTTAGCCAATCCTTCTTTGATCCAAGTGAAACTTTTTTTGTACTGATTTATTGAAGAAAGGATTTTGGTCTCTCGTGACTTCTTTGTTTTTTCTGGCTCATTTTCAAATTTTTAGTGACTTGCCACTGCTCATTTTCTCTGTTAATTATTATAATCACAGTATTTTAAAATTTTCATGGTTCTGAAGTTTTTAGATGATGTTAGCCAATCCTTCTTTGATCCAAGTGAAACTTTTTGTACTGATTTATTGAGGAAAAGATTGTGCTCTCGGGACTTCTTTGTTTTTTCTGGCTCATATTCAAATTTTTAGTCACCTGCCACTGCTCATTTTCCCTGTTAATTCTTATAATCACAGTAATTTTAAATTTTCATGTTTCTGAAGTTTTTAGATGATGTTAGCCAATCCTTCTTTGATCCAAGTGAAACTTTTTTTGTACTGATTTATTGAGGAAAAGTTTGTGGTCTCTGGGACTTCGTTGTTTTTTCTGGATCATATTCAAATTGTTATTCACTTGCCACTGCTCATATTTTCTGTTTTAATTAGTATAATAACAGAAATTTAATTTTTTCCTGGTTCTGTTTCACAAATCTAATTGACGAATTTTAGGTACTAACTTCCTATCTTGCTAGTTTTGATATGATGTTTTTCTTTTGCTCAACTTTGCAGGGATCCGCCTCTTGTTCTGAGATTTTTTTGCTTGTCTTGTCACTACTAATGATACATTTTCTGTTTAGAGTTTTGAAGATTTTAGATGATGTTAGCCAATCCTTCTTTGATCCAAGTGAAACTGTCTTTGTACTGATTTATTGAAGAAAAGATTGTGGTATCGGGACTGCGTTGTTTTTTCTGGCTCATATTCAAATTTTCAGTCATTTGCCACTGCTCATATTTTCTGTTTTAATTAGTATAAAAACAGAGTTTTTTAAATTTTTCTTGGTTCTATATTACAAATCTAATGGACCAATATTAGGTTCTAACTTCCTATCTTGTTAGTTTTGAAATGATGTTTTTCTTTAGCCCAGCCATGCAGGGATCCGCCTACTGTTGTGAGATGTTTTTGCTTGTCTTGTCACTACTAATGATACATTTTCTATTTAGAGTTTTGAAGATTTTAGATGATGTTAGCCAATTCTTCTTTGATGCAAGTGAATTTTTTTTGTACTTATTTATTGAAGAAAAGATTGTGGTCTCTCGGAACTTCGTTGTTTTTTTTTTGGCTCATATTCAAATTTATAGTCACTTGCCACTGCTCATGTTTTTTGTTTTAATTAGTATAATAACAGAAATTTAATTTTTTCCTGGTTCTGTTTCACAAATCTAATTGACGAATATTAGGTTCTAACTTCCTATATTTTAGTTTTGAAATGATGTTTTTCCTTAGCCCAGCCATGCAGGGATCCGCCTATTGTTCTGAGATTTTTTTGCCTGTCTTGTCACTACTAACGATACATTTTCTGTTAAGAGTTTTGAAGATTTTAGATGATGTTAGCCAATCCTTCTTTGATGCTAGTGAAATTTTTTTCGTACTGATTTATTGCAAAGATTGTGGTCTCTCGGGACTTCGTTGTTTTTTCTGGCTCATATTCAAATTTTTAGTCATTTGCCACTGCTCATGTTTTCTGTTTTAATTGGTGTACTAACACAAAATTTTTCCTGGTTTTAATGATGGAGCTTCCATGTGTCAAATCTAACTGACTAATCTTAGGTTCTGACTTCCTGTCTTGTTAGTTTTGAAATGATGTTTTCCTTTGCCCAGCCATGCAGGGATCCGCCTATTGTTCTGAGATTTTTTTGCCTGTCTTGTCACTACTAACGATACATTTTCTGTTAAGAGTTTTGAAGATTTTAGATGATGTTAGCCAATCCTTCTTTGATGCTAGTGAAATTTTTTTCGTACTGATTTATTGCAAAGATTGTGGTCTCTCGGGACTTCGTTGTTTTTTCTGGCTCATATTCAAATTTTCAGTCACTTGCCACTGCTCATATTTTCTGTTTCAATTGGTGTACTAACACAAAATTTTTCCTGGTTTTAATAATGGAGCTTCCATGTGTCAAATCTAACTGACTAATTTTAGGTACTAACTTCCTATCTTGTTAGTTTTGATTTGTTGTTTGTCCTTTGCTCAACTTTGCAGGGATTCGCTTCTTGTTCTGAGATTTTTTTGCTTGTCTTATCACTACTAATGATACGTTTTCTGTTTAGAGTTTTGAAGATTTTAGATGATGTTAGCCAATCCTTCTTGGATCCAAGTGAAACTTTTTTTGTACTGATTTATTGAGGAAAAGTTTGTGGTCTCTGGGACTTCGTTGTTTTTTCTGGATCATATTCAAATTGTTATTCACTTGCCACTGCTCATATTTTCTGTTTTAATTAGTATAATAACAGAAATTTAATTTTTTTCCTGGTTCTGTTTCACAAATCTAATTGACGAATATTAGGTTCTAACTTCCTATATTTTAGTTTTGAAATGATGTTTTTCCTTAGCCGAGCCATGCAGGGATCCGCCTATTGTTCTGAGAATTTTTTTCTTGTCTTGTCACTACTAATGATACATTTTTTGTTTAGAGTTTTGAAGATTTTAGATGATGTTAGCCAATCCTTCTTTGACCCAAGTGAAACTGTCTTTGTACTGATTTATTGAAGAAAAGATTGTGGTTTCGGGACTGCGTTGTTTTTTTTGGCTCATATTCAAATTTTCAGTCATTTGCCACTGCTCATATTTTCTGTTTTAATTAGTATAAAAACAGAGTTTTTTAAATTTTTCTTGGTTCTATATTACAAATCTAATGGACCAATATTAGGTTCTAACTTCCTATCTTGTTAGTTTTGAAATGATGTTTTTCTTTAGCCCAGCCATGCAGGGATCCGCCTACTGTTGTGAGATGTTTTTGCTTGTCTTGTCACTACTAATGATACATTTTCTATTTAGAGTTTTGAAGATTTTAGATGATGTTAGCCAATTCTTCTTTGATGCAAGTGAATTTTTTTTGTACTTATTTATTGAAGAAAAGATTGTGGTCTCTCGGAACTTCGTTGTTTTTTTTGGCTCATATTCAAATTTATAGTCACTTGCCACTGCTCATGTTTTTTGTTTTAATTAGTATAATAACAGAAATTTAATTTTTTCCTGGTTCTGTTTCACAAATCTAATTGACGAATATTAGGTTCTAACTTCCTATATTTTAGTTTTGAAATGATGTTTTTCCTTAGCCCAGCCATGCAGGGATCCGCCTATTGTTCTGAGATTTTTTTGCCTGTCTTGTCACTACTAACGATACATTTTCTGTTAAGAGTCTGAAGATTTTAGATGATGTTAGCCAATCCTTCTTTGATGCTAGTGAAATTTTTTTCGTACTGATTTATTGCAAAGATTGTGGTCTCTCGGGACTTCGTTGTTTTTTCTGGCTCATATTCAAATTTTTAGTCATTTGCCACTGCTCATGTTTTCTGTTTTAATTGGTGTACTAACACAAAATTTTTCCTGGTTTTAATGATGGAGCTTCCATGTGTCAAATCTAACTGACTAATCTTAGGTTCTGACTTCCTGTCTTGTTAGTTTTGAAATGATGTTTTCCTTTGCCCAGCCATGCAGGGATCCGCCTATTGTTCTGAGATTTTTTTGCCTGTCTTGTCACTACTAACGATACATTTTCTGTTAAGAGTTTTGAAGATTTTAGATGATGTTAGCCAATCCTTCTTTGATGCTAGTGAAATTTTTTTCGTACTGATTTATTGCAAAGATTGTGGTCTCTCGGGACTTCGTTGTTTTTTCTGGCTCATATTCAAATTTTCAGTCACTTGCCACTGCTCATATTTTCTGTTTTAATTGGTGTACTAACACAAAATTTTTCCTGGTTTTAATAATGGAGCTTCCATGTGTCAAATCTAACTGACTAATTTTAGGTACTAACTTCCTATCTTGTTAGTTTTGATTTGTTGTTTGTCCTTTGCTCAACTTTGCAGGGATTCGCTTCTTGTTCTGAGATTTTTTTGCTTGTCTTATCACTACTAATGATACGTTTTCTGTTTAGAGTTTTGAAGATTTTAGATGATGTTAGCCAATCCTTCTTGGATCCAAGTGAAACTTTTTTTGTACTGATTTATTGAGGAAAAGTTTGTGGTCTCTGGGACTTCGTTGTTTTTTCTGGATCATATTCAAATTGTTATTCACTTGCCACTGCTCATATTTTCTGTTTTAATTAGTATAATAACAGAAATTTAATTTTTTCCTGGTTCTGTTTCACAAATCTAATTGACGAATATTAGGTTCTAACTTCCTATATTTTAGTTTTGAAATGATGTTTTTCCTTAGCCGAGCCATGCAGGGATCCGCCTATTGTTCTGAGAATTTTTTTCTTGTCTTGTCACTACTAATGATACATTTTTTGTTTAGAGTTTTGAAGATTTTAGATGATGTTAGCCAATCCTTCTTTGACCCAAGTGAAACTGTCTTTGTACTGATTTATTGAAGAAAAGATTGTGGTTTCGGGACTGCGTTGTTTTTTTTGGCTCATATTCAAATTTTCAGTCATTTGCCACTGCTCATATTTTCTGTTTTAATTAGTATAAAAACAGAGTTTAAATTTTTCTTGGTTCTATATTACAAATCTATTTGACCAATATTAGGTTCTAACTTCCTATCTTGTTAGTTTTGAAATGATGTTTTTCCTTAGCCCAGCCATGCAGGGATCCGCCTACTGTTGTGAGATGTTTTTGCTTGTCTTGTCACTACTAATGATACATTTTCTATTTAGGGTTTTGAAGATTTTAGAGAATGTTAGCCAATTCTTCTTTGATGCAAGTGAATTTTTTTTGTACTTATTTATTGAAGAAAAGATTGTGGTCTCTCGGAACTTCGTTGTTTTTTTTTGGCTCATATTCAAATTTATAGTCACTTGCCACTGCTCATGTTTTTTGTTTTAATTAGTATAATAACAGAAATTTAATTTTTTCCTGGTTCTGTTTCACAAATCTAATTGACGAATATTAGGTTCTAACTTCCTATATTTTAGTTTTGAAATGATGTTTTTCCTTAGCCCAGCCATGCAGGGATCCGCCTATTGTTCTGAGATTTTTTTGCCTGTCTTGTCACTACTAACGATACATTTTCTGTTAAGAGTTTTGAAGATTTTAGATGATGTTAGCCAATCCTTCTTTGATGTTAGTGAAATTTTTTTCGTACTGATTTATTGCAAAGATTGTGGTCTCTCGGGACTTCGTTGTTTTTTCTGGCTCATATTCAAATTTTTAGTCATTTGCCACTGCTCATGTTTTCTGTTTTAATTGGTGTACTAACACAAAATTTTTCCTGGTTTTAATGATGGAGCTTCCATGTGTCAAATCTAACTGACTAATCTTAGGTTCTGACTTCCTGTCTTGTTAGTTTTGAAATGATGTTTTCCTTTGCCCAGCCATGCAGGGATCCGCCTATTGTTCTGAGATTTTTTTGCCTGTCTTGTCACTACTAACGATACATTTTCTGTTAAGAGTTTTGAAGATTTTAGATGATGTTAGCCAATCCTTCTTTGATGCTAGTGAAATTTTTTTCGTACTGATTTATTGCAAAGATTGTGGTCTCTCGGGACTTCGTTGTTTTTTATGGCTCATATTCAAATTTTCAGTCACTTGCCACTGCTCATATTTTCTGTTTTAATTGGTGTACTAACACAAAATTTTTCCTGGTTTTAATAGTGGAGCTTCCATGTGTCAAATCTAACTGACTAATTTTAGGTACTAACTTCCTATCTTGTTAGTTTTGATTTGTTGTTTGTCCTTTGCTCAACTTTGCAGGGATTCGCTTCTTGTTCTGAGATTTTTTTGCTTGTCTTATCACTACTAATGATACGTTTTCTGTTTAGAGTTTTGAAGATTTTAGATGATGTTAGCCAATCCTTCTTGGATCCAAGTGAAACTTTTTTTGTACTGATTTATTGAGGAAAAGTTTGTGGTCTCTGGGACTTCGTTGTTTTTTCTGGATCATATTCAAATTGTTATTCACTTGCCACTGCTCATATTTTCTGTTTTAATTAGTATAATAACAGAAATTTAATTTTTTCCTGGTTCTGTTTCACAAATCTAATTGACGAATATTAGGTTCTAACTTCCTATATTTTAGTTTTGAAATGATGTTTTTCCTTAGCCGAGCCATGCAGGGATCCGCCTATTGTTCTGAGAATTTTTTTCTTGTCTTGTCACTACTAATGATACATTTTTTGTTTAGAGTTTTGAAGATTTTAGATGATGTTAGCCAATCCTTCTTTGACCCAAGTGAAACTGTCTTTGTACTGATTTATTGAAGAAAAGATTGTGGTTTCGGGACTGCGTTGTTTTTTTTGGCTCATATTCAAATTTTCAGTCATTTGCCACTGCTCATATTTTCTGTTTTAATTAGTATAAAAACAGAGTTTAAATTTTTCTTGGTTCTATATTACAAATCTATTTGACCAATATTAGGTTCTAACTTCCTATCTTGTTAGTTTTGAAATGATGTTTTTCCTTAGCCCAGCCATGCAGGGATCCGCCTACTGTTGTGAGATGTTTTTGCTTGTCTTGTCACTACTAATGATACATTTTCTATTTAGGGTTTTGAAGATTTTAGAGAATGTTAGCCAATTCTTCTTTGATGCAAGTGAATTTTTTTTGTACTTATTTATTGAAGAAAAGATTGTGGTCTCTCGGGACTTCGTTGTTTTTTCTGGCTCATATTCAAATTTATAGTCACTTGCCACTGCTCATGTTTTTTGTTTTAATTGGTGTACTAACACAAAATTTTTCCTGGTTTTAATAATGGAGCTTCCTTGTGTCAAATCTAACTGACTAATTTTAGGTACTAACTTCCTATCTTGTTAGTTTTGATATGTTGTTTGTCCTTTGCTCAACTTTTAAGGGATTCGCTTCTTGTTCTGAGATTTTTTTGCTTGTCTTGTCACTACTAATGATACTTTTTCTGTTTAGAGTTTTGAAGATTTTAGATGATGTTAGCCAATCCTTCTTTGATCCAAGTGAAACTGTCTTTGTACTGATTTATTGAAAAAAGGTTGCGGTATCGGGACTGCGTTGTTTTTTCTGGCTCATATTCAAATTTTCAGTCATTTGCCACTGCTCATATTTTCTGTTTTAATTAATATAAAAAGAGAGTTTTTTAAATTTTTCTTGGTTCTATATTACAAATCTATTTGACCAATATTAGGTTCTAACTTCCTATCTTGTTAGTTTTGAAATGATGTTTTTCCTTAGCCCAGCCATCCAGGGATCCGCCTACTGTTGTGAGATGTTTTTGCTTGTCTTGTCACTACTAATGAAACATTTTCTATTTAGAGTTTTGAAGATTTTAGATGATGTTAGCCAATTCTTCTTTGACCCAAGTGAAACTGTCTTTGTACTGATTTATTGAAGAAAAGATTGTGGTTTCGGGACTGCGTTGTTTTTTTGGCTCATATTCAAATTTTCAGTCATTTGCCACTGCTCATATTTTCTGTTTTAATTAGTATAAAAACAGAGTTTTTTTAAATTTTTCTTGGTTCTATATTACAAATCTATTTGACCAATATTAGGTTCTAACTTCCTATCTTGTTAGTTTTGAAATGATGTTTTTCCTTAGCCCAGCCATGCAGGGATCCGCCTACTGTTGTGAGATGTTTTTGCTTGTCTTGTCACTACTAATGATACATTTTCTATTTAGAGTTTTGAAGATTTTAGATGATGTTAGTCAATTCTTCTTTGATGCAAGTGAATTTTTTTTGTACTTATTTATTGAAGAAAAGATTGTGGTCTCTCGGGACTTCGTTGTTTTTTCTGGCTCATATTCAAATTTATAGTCACTTGCCACTGCTCATGTTTTTTGTTTTAATTGGTGTACTAACACAAAATTTTTCCTGGTTTTAATAATGGAGCTTCCATGTGTCAAATCTAACTGACTAATTTTAGGTACTAACTTCCTATCTTGTTAGTTTTGATATGTTGTTTGTCCTTTGCTCAACTTTGCAGGGATTCGCTTCTTGTTCTGAGATTTTTTTGCTTGTCTTGTCACTACTAATGATACTTTTTCTGTTTAGAGTTCTGAAGATTTTAGATGATGTTAGCCAATTCTTCTTTGACCCAAGTGAAACTGTCTTTGTACTGATTTATTGAAGAAAATATTGTGGTTTCGGGACTGCGTTGTTTTTTTGGCTCATATTCAAATTTTCAGTCATTTGCCACTGCTCATATTTTCTGTTTTAATTAGTATAAAAAGAGTTTTTTAAATTTTTCTTGGTTCTATATTACAAATCAAATTGACCAATATTAGGTTCTAACTTCCTATCTTGTTAGTTTTGAAATGCTGTTTTCCTTAGCCCAGCGATGCAGGGATCCGCCTATTGTTGTGAGATGTTTTTGCTTGTCTTGTCACTACTAATGATACAATTTCTGTTTAGAGTTTTGAAGATTTTAGATGATGTTAGCCAATCCTTCTTTGATCCAAGTGAAACTGTCTTTGAACTGATTTATTGAAAAAATGTTGCGGTATCGGGACTGCGTTGTTTTTTCTGGCTCATATTCAAATTTTCAGTCATTTGCCACTGCTCATATTTTCTGTTTTATTTGGTGTACTATCAGCAATTTTTGAATTTTCCTGGTTCTGACAAGGGAGCTTCTATCTTACAAAACTAATTGACTAATTTTAGGTACTGACTTTCTATATTGTTAGTTTTGATATGTGGTTTGTCCTTTGCTCGACATTGCAGGGATCCGCTTCTTGTTCTGAGAATTTTTTGCTTGTCTTGTCACTACTAATGATACATTTTCTGTTTTTTTGTACTGATTTATTGAGGAAAAGTTTGTGGTCTCTGGGACTTCGTTGTTTTTTCTGGATCATATTCAAATTGTTATTCACTTGCCACTGCTCATATTTTCTGTTTTAATTAGTATAATAACAGAAATTTAATTTTTTCCTGGTTCTGTTTCACAAATCTAATTGACGAATATTAGGTTCTAACTTCCTATATTTTAGTTTTGAAATGATGTTTTTCCTTAGCCGAGCCATGCAGGGATCCGCCTATTGTTCTGAGAATTTTTTTCTTGTCTTGTCACTACTAATGATACATTTTTTGTTTAGAGTTTTGAAGATTTTAGATGATGTTAGCCAATCCTTCTTTGATCCAAGTGAAACTGTCTTTGTACTGATTTATTGAAGAAAAGATTGTGGTATTGGGACTGCGTTGTTTTTTCTGGCTCATATTCAAATTTTCAGTCATTTGCCACTGCTCATATTTTCTGTTTTAATTAGTATAAAAACAGAGTTTTTTAAATTTTTCTTGGTTCTATATTACAAATCTAATTGACCAATATTAGGTTCTAACTTCCTATCTTGTTAGTTTTGAAATGATGTTTTTCCTTAGCCCAGCCATGCAGGGATCCGCCTATTGTTGTGAGATGTTTTTGCTTGTCTTGTCACTACTAATGATACATTTTCTATTTAGAGTTTTGAAGATTTTAGATGATGTTAGCCAATTCTTCTTTGATGCAAGTGAATTTTTTTGTACTTATTTATTGAAGAAAAGATTGTGGTCTCTCGGGACTTCGTTGTTTTTTCTGGCTCATATTCAAATTTATAGTCACTTGCCACTGCTCATGTTTTTTGTTTTAATTGGTGTACTAACACAAAATTTTTCCTGGTTTTAATAATGGAGCTTCCATGTGTCAAATCTAACTGACTAATTTTAGGTACTAACTTCCTATCTTGTTAGTTTTGATATGTTGTTTGTCCTTTGCTCAACTTTGCAGGGATTCGCTTCTTGTTCTGAGATTTTTTTGCTTGTCTTGTCACTACTAATGATACTTTTTCTGTTTAGAGTTCTGAAGATTTTAGATGATGTTAGCCAATTCTTCTTTGACCCAAGTGAAACTGTCTTTGTACTGATTTATTGAAGAAAAGATTGTGGTTTCGGGACTGCGTTGTTTTTTTGGCTCATATTCAAATTTTCAGTCATTTGCCACTGCTCATATTTTCTGTTTTAATTAGTATAAAAAGAGTTTTTTAAATTTTTCTTGGTTCTATATTACAAATCAAATTGACCAATATTAGGTTCTAACTTCCTATCTTGTTAGTTTTGAAATGCTGTTTTCCTTAGCCCAGCGATGCAGGGATCCGCCTATTGTTGTGAGATGTTTTTGCTTGTCTTGTCACTACTAATGATACAATTTCTGTTTAGAGTTTTGAAGATTTTAGATGATGTTAGCCAATCCTTCTTTGATCCAAGTGAAACTGTCTTTGAACTGATTTATTGAAAAAATGTTGCGGTATCGGGACTGCGTTGTTTTTTCTGGCTCATATTCAAATTTTCAGTCATTTGCCACTGCTCATATTTTCTGTTTTATTTGGTGTACTATCAGCAATTTTTGAATTTTCCTGGTTCTGACAAGGGAGCTTCTATCTTACAAAACTAATTGACTAATTTTAGGTACTGACTTTCTATATTGTTAGTTTTGATATGTGGTTTGTCCTTTGCTCGACATTGCAGGGATCCGCTTCTTGTTCTGAGAATTTTTTGCTTGTCTTGTCACTACTAATGATACATTTTCTGTTTTTTTGTACTGATTTATTGAGGAAAAGTTTGTGGTCTCTGGGACTTCGTTGTTTTTTCTGGATCATATTCAAATTGTTATTCACTTGCCACTGCTCATATTTTCTGTTTTAATTAGTATAATAACAGAAATTTAATTTTTTCCTGGTTCTGTTTCACAAATCTAATTGACGAATATTAGGTTCTAACTTCCTATATTTTAGTTTTGAAATGATGTTTTTCCTTAGCCGAGCCATGCAGGGATCCGCCTATTGTTCTGAGAATTTTTTTCTTGTCTTGTCACTACTAATGATACATTTTTTGTTTAGAGTTTTGAAGATTTTAGATGATGTTAGCCAATCCTTCTTTGATCCAAGTGAAACTGTCTTTGTACTGATTTATTGAAGAAAAGATTGTGGTATTGGGACTGCGTTGTTTTTTCTGGCTCATATTCAAATTTTCAGTCATTTGCCACTGCTCATATTTTCTGTTTTAATTAGTATAAAAACAGAGTTTTTTAAATTTTTCTTGGTTCTATATTACAAATCTAATTGACCAATATTAGGTTCTAACTTCCTATCTTGTTAGTTTTGAAATGATGTTTTTCCTTAGCCCAGCCATGCAGGGATCCGCCTATTGTTGTGAGATGTTTTTGCTTGTCTTGTCACTACTAATGATACATTTTCTATTTAGAGTTTTGAAGATTTTAGATGATGTTAGCCAATTCTTCTTTGATGCAAGTGAATTTTTTTGTACTTATTTATTGAAGAAAAGATTGTGGTCTCTCGGGACTTCGTTGTTTTTTCTGGCTCATATTCAAATTTATAGTCACTTGCCACTGCTCATGTTTTTTGTTTTAATTGGTGTACTAACACAAAATTTTTCCTGGTTTTAATAATGGAGCTTCCATGTGTCAAATCTAACTGACTAATTTTAGGTACTAACTTCCTATCTTGTTAGTTTTGATATGTTGTTTGTCCTTTGCTCAACTTTGCAGGGATTCGCTTCTTGTTCTGAGATTTTTTTGCTTGTCTTGTCACTACTAATGATACTTTTTCTGTTTAGAGTTTTGAAGATTTTAGATGATGTTAGCCAATCCTTCTTTGATCCAAGTGAAACTGTCTTTGTACTGATTTATTGAAAAAAGGTTGCGGTATCGGGACTGCGTTGTTTTTTCTGGCTCATATTCAAATTTTCAGTCATTTGCCACTGCTCATATTTTCTGTTTTAATTAATATAAAAAGAGAGTTTTTTAAATTTTTCTTGGTTCTATATTACAAATCTATTTGACCAATATTAGGTTCTAACTTCCTATCTTGTTAGTTTTGAAATGATGTTTTTCCTTAGCCCAGCCATCCAGGGATCCGCCTACTGTTGTGAGATGTTTTTGCTTTTCTTGTCACTACTAACGAAACATTTTCTATTTAGAGTTTTGAAGATTTTAGATGATGTTAGCCAATTCTTCTTTGACCCAAGTGAAACTGTCTTTGTACTGATTTATTGAAGAAAAGATTGTGGTTTCGGGACTGCGTTGTTTTTTTGGCTCATATTCAAATTTTCAGTCATTTGCCACTGCTCATATTTTCTGTTTTAATTAGTATAAAAACAGAGTTTTTTTAAATTTTTCTTGGTTCTATATTACAAATCTACTTGACCAATATTAGGTTCTAACTTCCTATCTTGTTAGTTTTGAAATGATGTTTTTCCTTAGCCCAGCCATGCAGGGATCCGCCTACTGTTGTGAGATGTTTTTGCTTGTCTTGTCACTACTAATGATACATTTTCTATTTAGAGTTTTGAAGATTTTAGATGATGTTAGCCAATTCTTCTTTGATGCAAGTGAATTTTTTTTGTACTTATTTATTGAAGAAAAGATTGTGGTCTCTCGGGACTTCGTTGTTTTTTCTGGCTCATATTCAAATTTATAGTCACTTGCCACTGCTCATGTTTTTTGTTTTAATTGGTGTACTAACACAAAATTTTTCCTGGTTTTAATAATGGAGCTTCCATGTGTCAAATCTAACTGACTAATTTTAGCTACTAACTTCCTATCTTGTTAGTTTTGATATGTTGTTTGTCCTTTGCTCAAGTTTGCAGGGATTCGCTTCTTGTTCTGAGATTTTTTTGCTTGTCTTGTCACTACTAATGATACTTTTTCTGTTTAGAGTTCTGAAGATTTTAGATGATGTTAGCCAATCCTTCTTTGATCCAAGTGAAACTGTCTTTGTACTGATTTATTGAAAAAAGGTTGCGGTATCGGGACTGCGTTGTTTTTTCTGGCTCATATTCAAATTTTCAGTCATTTGCCACTGCTCATATTTTCTGTTTTATTTAGTATAAAAAGAGTTTTTTAAATTTTTCTTGGTTCTATATTACAAATCAAATTGACCAATATTAGGTTCTAACTTCCTATCTTGTTAGTTTTGAAATGCTGTTTTCCTTAGCCCAGAGATGCAGGGATCCGCCTATTGTTGTGAGATGTTTTTGCTTGTCTTGTCACTACTAATGATACAATTTCTGTTTAGAGTTTTGAAGATTTTAGATGATGTTAGCCAATCCTTCTTTGATCCAAGTGAAACTGTCTTTGAACTGATTTATTGAAAAAAGGTTGCGGTATCGGGACTGCGTTGTTTTTTCTGGCTCATATTCAAATTTTCAGTCATTTGCCACTGCTCATATTTTCTGTTTTATTTGGTGTACTATCAGCAATTTTTGAATTTTCCTGGTTCTGACAAGGGAGCTTCTATCTTACAAAACTAATTGACTAATTTTAGGTACTGACTTTCTATATTGTTAGTTTTGATATGTGGTTTGTCCTTTGCTCGACATTGCAGGGATCCGCTTCTTGTTCTGAGAATTTTTTGCTTGTCTTGTCACTACTAATGATACATTTTCTGTTTAGAGTTTTGAAGATTTTAGATGATGTTAGCCAATCCTTCTTTGATCCAAGTGAAACTGTCTTTGTACTGATTTATTGAAGAAAAGATTGTGGTATTGGGACTGCGTTGTTTTTTCTGGCTCATATTCAAATTTTCAGTCATTTGCCACTGCTCATATTTTCTGTTTTAATTAGTATAAAAACAGAGTTTTTTAAATTTTTCTTGGTTCTATATTACAAATCTAATTGACCAATATTAGGTTCTAACTTCCTATCTTGTTAGTTTTGAAATGATGTTTTTCCTTAGCCCAGCCATGCAGGGATCCGCCTATTGTTGTGAGATGTTTTTGCTTGTCTTGTCACTACTAATGATACATTTTCTATTTAGAGTTTTGAAGATTTTAGATGATGTTAGCCAATTCTTCTTTGATGCAAGTGATTTTTTTGTGCTTATGTATTGAAGAAAAGATTGTGGTATCTCGGGACTTCGTTGTTTTTTCTGGCTAATATTCAAATTAATAGTCACTTGCCACTGCTCATGTTTTTTGTTTTAATTGGTGTACTAACACAAAATTTTTCCTGGTTTTAATAATGGAGCTTCCATGTGTCAAATCTAACTGACTAATTTTAGGTATTAACTTCCTATCTTGTTAGTTTTGATATGTTGTTTGTCCTCTGCTCAACTTTGCAGGGATTCGCTTCTTGTTCTGAGATTTTTTTGCTTGTCTTGTCACTACTAATGATACGTTTTCTGTTTAGAGTTTTGAAGATTTTAGATGATGTTAGCCAATCCTTCTTTGATCCAAGTGAAACTGTCTTTGTACTGATTTATTGAAAAAAGGTTGCGGTATCGGGACTGCGTTGTTTTTTCTGGCTCATATTCAAATTTTCAGTCATTTGCCACTGCTCATATTTTCTGTTTTAATTAGTATAAAAACAGAGTTTTTTAAATTTTTCTTGGTTCTATATTACAAATCTAATTGACCAATATTAGGATCTAACTTCCTATCTTGTTAGTTTTGAAATGATGTTTTTCCTTAGCCCAGCCATGCAGGGATCCTCCTATTGTTGTGAGATGTTTTTGCTTGTCTTGTCACTACTAATGATACATTTTCTATTTAGAGTTTTGAAGATTTTAGACGATGTTAGCCAATTCTTCTTTGATGCAAGTGATTTTTTTTGTACTTATGTATTGAAGAAAAGATTGTGGTATCTCGGGACTTCGTTGTTTTTTCTGGCTAATATTCAAATTTATAGTCACTTGCCACTGCTCATGTTTTTTGTTTTAATTGGTGTACTAACACAAAATTTTTCCTGGTTTTAATAATGGAGCTTCCATGTGTCAAATCTAACTGACTAATTTTAGGTATTAACATCCTATCTTGTTAGTTTTGATATGTTGTTTGTCCTTTGCTCAACTTTGCAGGGATTCGCTTCTTGTTCTGAGATTTTTTTGCTTGTCTTGTCACTACTAATGATACGTTTTCTGTTTAGAGTTTTGAAGATTTTAGATGATGTTAGCCAATCCTTCTTTGATCCAAGTGAAACTGTCTTCGTACTGATTTATTGAAAAAAGGTTGCGGTATCGGGACTGCGTTGTTTTTTCTGGCTCATATTCAAATTTTCAGTCATTTGCCACTGCTCATATTTTCTGTTTTAATTAGTATAAAAAGAGTTTTTTTAAATTTTTCTTGGTTCTATATTACAAATCAAATTGACCAATATTAGGTTCTAACTTCCTATCTTGTTAGTTTTGAAATGCTGTTTTTCCTTAGCCCTAGCGATGCAGGGATCCGCCTATTGTTGTGAGATGTTTTTGCTTGTCTTGTCACTACTAATGATACAATTTCTGTTTAGAGTTTTGAAGATTTTAGATGATGTTAGCCAATCCTTCTTTGATCCAAGTGAAACTGTCTTTGAACTGATTTATTGAAAAAAGGTTGCGGTATCGGGACTGCGTTGTTTTTTTCTGGCTCATATTCAAATTTTCAGTCACTTGCCACTGCTCATATTTTCTGTTTTAATTGGTGTACTAACACAAAATTTTTCCTGGTTTTAATAATGGAGCTTCCATGTGTCAAATCTAATTGACTAATCTTAGGTTCTGACTTCCTATCTGGTTAGGTTTGAAATGATGTTTTTCCTTAGCCCAGCCATGCAGGGAGCCGCCTATTGTTGTGAGATGTTTTTGCTTGTCTTGTCACTACTAATGATACATTTTCTATTTAGAGTTTTGAAGATTTTAGATGATGTTAGCCAATTCTTCTTTGATGCAAGTGATTTTTTTTGTACTTATTTATTGAAGAAAAGATTGTTGTCTCTCGGGACTTCGTTGTTTTTTCTGGCTCATATTCAAATTTATAGTCACTTGCCACTGCTCATTTTTTTTTTGTTTTAATTGGTGTACTAACACAAAATTTTTCCTGGTTTTAATAATGGAGCTTCCATGTGTCAAATCTAACTGACTAATTTTAGGTACTAACTTCCTATCTTGTTAGTTTTGAAATGATGTTTTTCCTTAGCCCAGCCATGCAGGGATCCGCTTATTGTTGTGAGATGTTTTTGCTTGTCTTGTCACTACTAATGATACGTTTTCTATTTAGAGTTTTGAAGATTTTAGATTATGTTAGCCAATTCTTCTTTGATGCAAGTGATTTTTTTGTACTTATTTATTGAAGAAAAGATTGTGGTCTCTCGGGACTTCGTTGTTTTTTCTGGCTCATATTCAAATTTATAGTCGCTTGCCACTGCTCATTTTTTTTTTGTTTTAATTGGTGTACTAACACAAAATTTTTCCTGGTTTTAATAATGGAGCTTCCATGTGTCAAATCTAACTGACTAATTTTAGGTACTAACTTCCTATCTTGTTAGTTTTGAAATGATGTTTTTCCTTAGCCCAGCCATGCAGGGATTCGCTTCTTGTTCTGAGATTTTTTTGCTTGTCTTATCACTACTAATGATACGTTTTCTGTTTAGAGTTTTGAAGATTTTAGATGATGTTAGCCAATCCTTCTTTGATCCAAGTGAAACTGTCTTTGTACTGATTTATTGAAAAAAGGTTGCGGTATCGGGACTGCGTTGTTTTTTCTGGCTCATATTCAAATTTTCAGTCAATTGCCACTGCTCATATTTTCTGTTTTAATTAGTATAAAAAGAGTTTTTTCAAATTTTTCTTGGTTCTGTATTACAAATCAAATTGACCAATATTAGGTTTTAACTTCCTATATTGCTATTTTTGATATGACGTTTTCCTTTGCCCAGCTTTGCAGGGATCCACCTCTTGTTCTGAGATTTTTTGCTTGTCTGGTCACAACTATTAATACATTTCTGTTTAGAGTTTTGAAGATTTTAGATGATGTTAGCCAATCCTTCTTTGATCCAAGTGAAACTGTCTTTGTACTGATTTATTGAAGAAAAGATTGCGGTATCGGGACTGCGTTGTTTTTTCTGGCTCATATTCAAATTTTCAGTCATTTGCCACTGCTCATATTTTCTGTTTTAATTAGTATAAAAAGAGAGTTTTTTAAATTTTTCTTGGTTCTATATTACAAATCAAATTGACCAATATTAGGTTCTAACTTCCTATCTTGTTAGTTTTGAAATGCTGTTTTTCCTTAGCCCAGCGATGCAGGAATACGCCTATTGTTGTGAGATGTTTTTGCATGTCTTGTCACTACTAATGATACAATTTCTGTTTAGAGTTTTGAAGATTTTAGATGATGTTAGCCAATCCTTCTTTGATCCAAGTGAAACTGTCTTTGAACTGATTTATTGAAAAAAGGTTGCGGTATGGGGACTGCGTTTTTTTTCTGGCTCATATTCAAATTTTCAGTCACTTGCCACTGCTCATATTTTCTGTTTTAATTGGTGTACTAACACAAAATTTTTCCTGGTTTTAATAATGGAGCTTCCATGTGTCAAATCTAATTGACTAATCTTAGGTTCTGACTTCCTATCTTGTTAGTTTTGAAATGATGTTTTTCCTTAGCCCAGCGATGCAGGGATCCGCCTATTGTTGTGAGATGTTTTTGCTTGTCTTGTCACTACTAATGATACAATTTCTGTTTAGAGTTTTGAAGATTTTAGATGATGTTAGCCAATCCTTCTTTGATCCAAGTGAAACTGTCTTTGAACTGATTTATTGAAAAAAGGTTGCGGTATCGGGACTGCGTTGTTTTTTCTGGCTCATATTCAAGTTTTCAGTCACTTGCCACTGCTCATATTTTCTGTTTTAATTGGTGTACTAACACAAAATTTTTCCTGGTTTTAATAATGGAGCTTCCATGTGTCAAATCTAATTGACTAATCTTAGGTTCTGACTTCCTATCTTGTTAGTTTTGAAATGATGTTTTTCCTTAGCCCAGCCGTGCAGGGATCCGCCTATTGTTGTGAGATGTTTTTGCTTGTCTTGTCACTACTAATGATACATTTTCTATTTAGAGTTTTGAAGATTTTAGATTATGTTAGCCAATTCTTCTTTGATGCAAGTGATTTTTTTTGTACTTATTTATTGAAGAAATGATTGTGGTCTCTCGGGACTTCGTTGTTTTTTCTGGCTCATATTCAAATTTATAGTCACTTGCCACTGCTCATTTTTTTTGTTTTAATTGGTGTACTAACACAAAATTTTTCCTGGTTTTAATAATGGAGCTTCCATGTGTCAAATCTAACTGACTAATTTTAGGTACTAACTTCCTATCTTGTTAGTTTTGATATGTTGTTTGTCCTTTGCTCAACTTTGCAGGGATTCGCTTCTTGTTCTGAGATTTTTTTGCTTGTCTTATCACTACTAATGATACGTTTTCTGTTTAGAGTTTTGAAGATTTTAGATGATGTTAGCCAATCCTTCTTTGATCCAAGTGAAACTGTCTTTGAACTGATTTATTGAAAAAAGGTTGCGGTATCGGGACTGCGTTGTTTTTTCTGGCTCATTTTCAAATTTTCAGTCACTTGCCACTGCTCATGTTTTCTGTTTTAATTGGTGTGCTAACACAATTTTTCCTGGTTTTAATAATGGAGCTTCCATGTGTCAAATCTAATTGACTAATCTTAGGTTCTGACTTCCTATCTTGTTAGTTTTGAAATGATGGTTTTCCTTAGCCCAGCCATGCAGGGATCCGCCTATTGTTGTGAGATGTTTTTGCTTGTCTTATCACTACTAATGATACGTTTTCTGTTTAGAGTTTTGAAGATTTTAGATGATGTTAGCCAATCCTTCTTTGATCCAAGTGAAACTGTCTTTGAACTGATTTATTGAAAAAAGGTTGCGGTATGGGGACTGCGTTTTTTTTCTGGCTCATATTCAAATTTTCAGTCACTTGCCACTGCTCATATTTTCTGTTTTAATTGGTGTACTAACACAAAATTTTTCCTGGTTTTAATAATGGAGCTTCCATGTGTCAAATCTAATTGACTAATCTTAGGTTCTGACTTCCTATCTTGTTAGTTTTGAAATGATGTTTTTCCTTAGCCCAGCGATGCAGGGATCCGCCTATTGTTGTGAGATGTTTTTGCTTGTCTTGTCACTACTAATGATACAATTTCTGTTTAGAGTTTTGAAGATTTTAGATGATGTTAGCCAATCCTTCTTTGATCCAAGTGAAACTGTCTTTGAACTGATTTATTGAAAAAAGGTTGCGGTATCGGGACTGCGTTGTTTTTTCTGGCTCATATTCAAGTTTTCAGTCACTTGCCACTGCTCATATTTTCTGTTTTAATTGGTGTACTAACACAAAATTTTTCCTGGTTTTAATAATGGAGCTTCCATGTGTCAAATCTAATTGACTAATCTTAGGTTCTGACTTCCTATCTTGTTAGTTTTGAAATGATGTTTTTCCTTAGCCCAGCCGTGCAGGGATCCGCCTATTGTTGTGAGATGTTTTTGCTTGTCTTGTCACTACTAATGATACATTTTCTATTTAGAGTTTTGAAGATTTTAGATTATGTTAGCCAATTCTTCTTTGATGCAAGTGATTTTTTTTGTACTTATTTATTGAAGAAATGATTGTGGTCTCTCGGGACTTCGTTGTTTTTTCTGGCTCATATTCAAATTTATAGTCACTTGCCACTGCTCATTTTTTTTGTTTTAATTGGTGTACTAACACAAAATTTTTCCTGGTTTTAATAATGGAGCTTCCATGTGTCAAATCTAACTGACTAATTTTAGGTACTAACTTCCTATCTTGTTAGTTTTGATATGTTGTTTGTCCTTTGCTCAACTTTGCAGGGATTCGCTTCTTGTTCTGAGATTTTTTTGCTTGTCTTATCACTACTAATGATACGTTTTCTGTTTAGAGTTTTGAAGATTTTAGATGATGTTAGCCAATCCTTCTTTGATCCAAGTGAAACTGTCTTTGAACTGATTTATTGAAAAAAGGTTGCGGTATCGGGACTGCGTTGTTTTTTCTGGCTCATTTTCAAATTTTCAGTCACTTGCCACTGCTCATGTTTTCTGTTTTAATTGGTGTGCTAACACAATTTTTCCTGGTTTTAATAATGGAGCTTCCATGTGTCAAATCTAATTGACTAATCTTAGGTTCTGACTTCCTATCTTGTTAGTTTTGAAATGATGGTTTTCCTTAGCCCAGCCATGCAGGGATCCGCCTATTGTTGTGAGATGTTTTTGCTTGTCTTGTCACTACTAATGATACATTTTCTATTTAGAGTTTTGAAGATTTTAGATGATGTTAGCCAATTCTTCTTTGATGCAAGTGATTTTTTTTGTACTTATTTATTGAAGAAAAGATTGTGGTCTCTCGGGACTTCGTTGTTTTTTCTGGCTCATATTCAAATTTATAGTCACTTGCCACTGCTCATTTTTTTTTTGTTTTAATTGGTGTACTAACACAAAATTTTTCCTGGTTTTAATAATGGAGCTTCCCTGTGTCAAATCTAACTGACTAATTTTAGCTACTAACTTCCTATCTTGTTAGTTTTGATATGTTGTTTGTCCTTTGCTCAACTTTGCTGGGATTCGCTTCTTGTTCTGAGATTTTTTTGCTTGTCTTATCACTACTAATGATACGTTTTCTGTTTAGAGTTTTGAAGATTTTAGATGATGTTAGCCAATCCTTCTTTGATCCAAGTGAAACTGTCTTTGTACTGATTTATTGAAAAAAGGTTGCGGTATCGGGACTGCGTTGTTTTTTCTGGCTCATTCAAATTTTCAGTCATTTGCCACTGCTCATATTTTCTGTTTTAATTAGTATAAGAGAGTTTTTTCAATTTTTTCTTGGTTCTGTATTACAAATCAAATTGACCAATATTAGGTTTTAACTTCCTATATTGATATTTTTGATATGATGTTTTCCTTTGCCCAGCTTTGCAGGGATCCACCTCTTGTTCTGAAATTTTTTTGCTTGTCTGGTCACAACTATTAATACATTTCTGTTTAGAGTTTTGAAGATTTTAAATGATGTTAGCCAATCCTTCTTTGATGCAAGTGAATTTTTTTTGTACTGATTTATTAAAAAGATTGTGGTCTCTCGGGACTTCGTTGTTTTTTTCTGGCTCATAATCAAATTTTTAGTCACTTGCCACTGCTCATATTTTCTGTTTAATTGGTGTAACACAAAATTTTTCCTGGTTTTAATAATGGAGCTTCCATGTGTCAAATCTAATTGACTAATCTTATATTCTGACTTCCTATCTTTTTAGTTTTGAAATGATTTTTTTCCTTTGCCCAGCCATGCAGGGATCCGACTATTGTTCTGAGATTTTTTTTGCATGTCTTGTCACTACTAATGATACATTTTCTGTTTAGAGTTTTGAAGATTTTAGATGATGTTAGCCAATCCTTCTTTGATCCAAGTGAAACTTTTTTGTACTGATTTATTGAGGAAAAGATTGTGGTCTCTCGGGACTTCGTAGTTTTATCTGGCTCATTCAAATTTTTAGTTCCTGGTTCTGATAATGGAGCTTCTATCTTACAAATCTAACTGACTAATTTTAGGTACTAACTTCCTATCTTGTTATTTTTGGTATGTTGTTTGTCCTTTGCTCAACTTTGCAGGGATTCGCCTCTTGTTCTGAGATTTTTTTGCTTGTCTTGTCACTACTAATGATACGTTTTCTGTTTAGAGTTTTGAAGATTTTAGATGATGTTAGCCAATCCTTCTTTGATCCAAGTGGAACTGTCTTTGTACTGATTTATTGAAGAAAAGATTGCGGTATCGGGACTGCGTTGTTTTTCTTGGCTCATATTCAAATTTTCAGTCATTTGCCACTGCTCATATTTTCTGTTTTAATCAGTATAAAAACATAATTTTTTAAATTTTTTCTTGGTTCTATTTTACAAATCTAATTGAAGAATGTTAGGTTCTAATTTCTATCTTGTTAGTTTTGATATGTTGTTTTTCCTTTGCTCAACTTTACAGGGATTCGCCTCTTGTTCTGAGATTTTTTTGCTTGTCTTGTCACTACTATTGATACAATTTCTGTTTAGAGTTTTGAAGATTTTAGATGATGTTAGCCAATCCTTCTTTGATCCAAGTGAAATTTTTTTGTACTGATTTATTGAAGAAAAGATTGTGGTCTCTCGGGACTTCGTTGTTTTGTCTGCCTCATTCACATTTTTAGTCTCTTGCCACTGCTCATATTTTCGGTACTAACACAAAAGTTTAAAACTTTTCCTGGTTCTGATAATGGAGCTTCCATGTGTCAAATCTAATTGACTAATCTGAGGTTCTAACTTGCGATCTTGTTAGTTTTGATATGGTGTTTTTCTGTTTAGAGTTTTGAGGATTTTAAGATGATGTTAACCAATCCTTCTTTGACCTAAGTGATTTTTTTTCTGTACTGATTAACTGAAAAAAAATTGTGGTCTCGGGGACTTTGTTGTTTTTTCTGGATCATATTCAAATTGTTAGTCACTTGCCAATGCTCATATTTGTTGTTTTAATTAGTATAATAACAGAAATTTATTTAAATTTTTCCTGGTTCTTTTTTACAAATCTAATTGACGAATATTAGGTTCTAACTTCCTATTTTTTAGTTTTGAAATGATGTTTTTCCTTTGCTCAGCTTTGCTGGGATCCACCTCTTGTTCTGAGATTTTTTTGCTTGTCTGGTCACTACTATTAATACATTTCTATTTAGAGTTTTGAAGATTTTAGATGATGTTGGCCAATCCTTCTTTGATGCAAGTGAAACTTTTTTGTACTGATTTAATTAAGAAAAGATTGTGGTCTCTCGGGACTTCGTTGTTTTTTCTGGCTCACATTCAAATTTTTAGTCACTTGTCACTGCTCAAATTTTCTGTTTTAATTGGTGTGTTAACAGAAAATTTTTTAATTTTTCCTGGTTCTGATAATGGAGCTTCTATATTACAAATCTAATCGACTAATCTTAGGTTCTAACTTCCTATCTTGTCAGTTTTGAGATGATGTTTTCCTTTGCTCAACTTTGCAGAGATCGCCTCTTGTTCAGAGATTTTTTTGCTTGTCTTGCCACTACTAATAATACATTGTCTAAAGTCCTGATTGTTTGAGATGATGTTTGCCAATCCTTGTTTGATCCAAGTGAAATTTTTCTGTACTGATTTATTGATGAAAAGTTTGTGGTCTCTCTAAACTTCGTTGTTTTTCTGGCTCATTCAAATTGTTAGTCGCATGCCACTGCTCATATTTTCCCTTTTAATTAGTATAATAATAGAAAATTTTCCTGGTTCTGAAGATTCTAGATGATGTTAGCTAATCCTATTTTGATCCAAGTGAAACGTTTTTTGTCCGGACTTATTGAAGAAAAGATTGTGGTCTCTCGGGACTTCGTTGTTTTTTCTGGCTCATTCACATTTTTAGTCACTTGCCACTGCTCATATTTTCCGTTTTTAATTTTTTTACTATGAGAAAGTTTTTAAATTTTCCTGGTTCTGATAATGGAGCTTCTATCTTAAAAATCTAACTGACTAATTTTAGGTACTAACTTCCTATCTTGCTAGTTTTGATATGATGTTTTTCTTTTGCTCAACTTTGCAGGGATCCGCCTCTTGTTCTGAGATTTTTTTGCTTGTCTTGTCACTACTAATGATACAATTTCTGTTTAGAGTTTTGAAGATTTTAGATGATGTTGGCCAATCCTTCTTTGATGCAAGTGAAACTTTTTTTGTACTGATTTAATTAAGAAAAGATTGTGAACTCTCGGGAATTCGTTGTTTTTTCTGGCTCACATTCAAATTTTTAGTCACTTGTCACTGCTCATATTTTCGGTTTTAATTTGTGTACTAACACACAAGTTAAAAATTTTTCCTTGTCCTAATAATAGAGCTTCAATTTTACAAATCTAATTGACTAATCTTAGGTTCTAACTTCCTATCTTGCCAGTTTTGATATGATGTTTTCCTTTGCTCAACTTTGCAGAGATCCGCTTCTTGATCTGAGATTTTTTGCTTGTCTTGCCACTGCTAATAATACGTTGTCTAAAGTCCTGATTGTTTGAGATGTTTGCCAATCCTTGTTTTATCCAAGTGAAATTTTTCTGTACTGATTTACTAAAAAAATTGTGGTCTCTCTAAACTTCGTTGTTTTTCTGGCTCATTCAAATTGTTAGTCACATGCCACTGCTCATATTTTCCCTTTTAATTAGTATAAAAATAGAAAATTTTCCTGGTTCTGAAGATTCTAGATGATGTTAGCTAATCCTATTTTGATCCAAGTGAAACGTTTTTTGTCCGGACTTATTGAAGAAAAGATTGCGGTCTCTCGGGACTTCGTTGTTTTTTCATTCACATTTTTCGTCTCTTGTCACTGCTCATATTTTCGGTTTTAATTGGTATACTAACACACTAGTTTAAATTTTTTCCTGGTTCTGATAATGGATTTTCCATATTACAAATCTAATTGACTAATCTTAGGTTCTAACTTCCTATCTTGCTAGTTATGATATGATGTTTTCCTTTGCTCAACTTTGCAGGGATCCGACTCTTGTTCTGAGACGCTTGTCTTGTCACTACTAATGATACTTTTTCTGTTTAGAGTTTTGAAGATTTTAGATGATGTTAGCTAATCCTATTTTGATCCAAGTGAGATTTTTTGCTTGTCTTGTCACTATTAGTAATACACTGTCTGTGTAGAGTTCTGATTTTTAGTTGACGTTTTAATTGACGTTAGTTGAATTTTTAGTTGATGAACTTTCTCTGTACTGAGAAAGTGAAAAAATGATGTCTTTCGTGACTTCGTTATTTTTTCTGGCTCGTATTGAAATTTGTATTTAAAGGCAACTGCTCATAATTTTTGTTTCAATTTTTATAATACAAAATTTATAATTTTTGCTGTTGATAATGGCGTTTCTGTGATACAAATCTAAACGACGACTAATCGTAGGTCCAAACTTTCTATCTTGTTAGATTTGATATGATGTTTTTCCTTCGCTCAAACTTGCAGGCATCCTCCTCTCGTTGTGAGATTTTTTGCTTGTCATGTCACTATTAATAATACACTGTCTGTTTAGAGTTCTTATTTTTTTAGTTGACGTTTGGCAATCCTTCTTTGATTCCAGTGAACTTTTTCTGTACTGGGAAAGTGAAAAAATGATGTCTCTCGTGACTTCATTGTTTTTTCTAGCTCGTATCGAAATTTTTATTTAAAGGCAGCTGCTCATATTTTTTGTTTTAATTTTATAATAGAAAGTTTATAAATTTTGGTGTTGATAATGGCCTTTCTATGATACAAATCTAAGCGACTAATCGTAGGTCCTAATTTCCTATAGTATTAGATCTGATTTGATGTTTTTCCTTTGACTAAACTTGCAGATATCCGCCTCTATTTCTTGGATTTTTTTGCTGGTCTTGTCACTACTAATGATACATCGTCTGTTTTAAGGTTTGAAAATTTCAGATCTTCGCCAATCCTTCTTTGATCCAAGTAAATTTTTTTCTGTACTGATTCAGTAAATCTTTTCTGTTAAAATTGTGGTCTGTCCAGACTTTGTTGTTTGTTTCTTGCTCATATTATTCAAATTTTTAGTCACTTGTCACTGCTCATATTTTCGGTTTTAATTTGTGTACTAACACACAAGTTAAAAATTTTTCCTTGTCCTAATAATAGAGCTTCAATTTTACAAATCTAATTGACTAATCTTAGGTTCTAACTTCCTATCTTGCCAGTTTTGATATGATGTTTTCCTTTGCTCAACTTTGCAGAGATCCGCTTCTTGATCTGAGATTTTTTGCTTGTCTTGCCACTGCTAATAATACGTTGTCTAAAGTCCTGATTGTTTGAGATGTTTGCCAATCCTTGTTTTATCCAAGTGAAATTTTTCTGTACTGATTTACTAAAAAAATTGTGGTCTCTCTAAACTTCGTTGTTTTTCTGGCTCATTCAAATTGTTAGTCACATGCCACTGCTCATATTTTCCCTTTTAATTAGTATAAAAATAGAAAATTTTCCTGGTTCTGAAGATTCTAGATGATGTTAGCTAATCCTATTTTGATCCAAGTGAAACGTTTTTTGTCCGGACTTATTGAAGAAAAGATTGCGGTCTCTCGGGACTTCGTTGTTTTTTCATTCACATTTTTCGTCTCTTGTCACTGCTCATATTTTCGGTTTTAATTGGTATACTAACACACTAGTTTAAATTTTTTCCTGGTTCTGATAATGGATTTTCCATATTACAAATCTAATTGACTAATCTTAGGTTCTAACTTCCTATCTTGCTAGTTATGATATGATGTTTTCCTTTGCTCAACTTTGCAGGGATCCGACTCTTGTTCTGAGACGCTTGTCTTGTCACTACTAATGATACTTTTTCTGTTTAGAGTTTTGAAGATTTTAGATGATGTTAGCTAATCCTATTTTGATCCAAGTGAGATTTTTTGCTTGTCTTGTCACTATTAGTAATACACTGTCTGTGTAGAGTTCTGATTTTTAGTTGACGTTTTAATTGACGTTAGTTGAATTTTTAGTTGATGAACTTTCTCTGTACTGAGAAAGTGAAAAAATGATGTCTTTCGTGACTTCGTTATTTTTTCTGGCTCGTATTGAAATTTGTATTTAAAGGCAACTGCTCATAATTTTTGTTTCAATTTTTATAATACAAAATTTATAATTTTTGCTGTTGATAATGGCGTTTCTGTGATACAAATCTAAACGACGACTAATCGTAGGTCCAAACTTCCTATCTTGTTAGATTTGATATGATGTTTTTCCTTCGCTCAAACTTGCAGGCATCCTCCTCTCGTTGTGAGATTTTTTGCTTGTCATGTCACTATTAATAATACACTGTCTGTTTAGAGTTCTTATTTTTTTAGTTGACGTTTGGCAATCCTTCTTTGATTCCAGTGAACTTTTTCTGTACTGGGAAAGTGAAAAAATGATGTCTCTCGTGACTTCATTGTTTTTTCTAGCTCGTATCGAAATTTTTATTTAAAGGCAGCTGCTCATATTTTTTGTTTTAATTTTATAATAGAAAGTTTATAAATTTTGGTGTTGATAATGGCCTTTCTATGATACAAATCTAAGCGACTAATCGTAGGTCCTAATTTCCTATAGTATTAGATCTGATTTGATGTTTTTCCTTTGACTAAACTTGCAGATATCCGCCTCTATTTCTTGGATTTTTTTGCTGGTCTTGTCACTACTAATGATACATCGTCTGTTTTAAGGTTTGAAAATTTCAGATCTTCGCCAATCCTTCTTTGATCCAAGTAAATTTTTTTCTGTACTGATTCAGTAAATCTTTTCTGTTAAAATTGTGGTCTGTCCAGACTTTGTTGTTTGTTTCTTGCTCATATTATTCAAATTTTTAGTCACTTGTCACTGCTCATATTTTCGGTTTTAATTTGTGTACTAACACACAAGTTAAAAATTTTTCCTTGTCCTAATAATAGAGCTTCAATTTTACAAATCTAATTGACTAATCTTAGGTTCTAACTTCCTATCTTGCCAGTTTTGATATGATGTTTTCCTTTGCTCAACTTTGCAGAGATCCGCTTCTTGATCTGAGATTTTTTGCTTGTCTTGCCACTGCTAATAATACGTTGTCTAAAGTCCTGATTGTTTGAGATGTTTGCCAATCCTTGTTTTATCCAAGTGAAATTTTTCTGTACTGATTTACTAAAAAAATTGTGGTCTCTCTAAACTTCGTTGTTTTTCTGGCTCATTCAAATTGTTAGTCACATGCCACTGCTCATATTTTCCCTTTTAATTAGTATAAAAATAGAAAATTTTCCTGGTTCTGAAGATTCTAGATGATGTTAGCTAATCCTATTTTGATCCAAGTGAAACGTTTTTTGTCCGGACTTATTGAAGAAAAGATTGCGGTCTCTCGGGACTTCGTTGTTTTTTCATTCACATTTTTCGTCTCTTGTCACTGCTCATATTTTCGGTTTTAATTGGTATACTAACACACTAGTTTAAATTTTTTCCTGGTTCTGATAATGGATTTTCCATATTACAAATCTAATTGACTAATCTTAGGTTCTAACTTCCTATCTTGCTAGTTATGATATGATGTTTTCCTTTGCTCAACTTTGCAGGGATCCGACTCTTGTTCTGAGACGCTTGTCTTGTCACTACTAATGATACTTTTTCTGTTTAGAGTTTTGAAGATTTTAGATGATGTTAGCTAATCCTATTTTGATCCAAGTGAGATTTTTTGCTTGTCTTGTCACTATTAGTAATACACTGTCTGTGTAGAGTTCTGATTTTTAGTTGACGTTTTAATTGACGTTAGTTGAATTTTTAGTTGATGAACTTTCTCTGTACTGAGAAAGTGAAAAAATGATGTCTTTCGTGACTTCGTTATTTTTTCTGGCTCGTATTGAAATTTGTATTTAAAGGCAACTGCTCATAATTTTTGTTTCAATTTTTATAATACAAAATTTATAATTTTTGCTGTTGATAATGGCGTTTCTGTGATACAAATCTAAACGACGACTAATCGTAGGTCCAAACTTCCTATCTTGTTAGATTTGATATGATGTTTTTCCTTCGCTCAAACTTGCAGGCATCCTCCTCTCGTTGTGAGATTTTTTGCTTGTCATGTCACTATTAATAATACACTGTCTGTTTAGAGTTCTTATTTTTTTAGTTGACGTTTGGCAATCCTTCTTTGATTCCAGTGAACTTTTTCTGTACTGGGAAAGTGAAAAAATGATGTCTCTCGTGACTTCATTGTTTTTTCTAGCTCGTATCGAAATTTTTATTTAAAGGCAGCTGCTCATATTTTTTGTTTTAATTTTATAATAGAAAGTTTATAAATTTTGGTGTTGATAATGGCCTTTCTATGATACAAATCTAAGCGACTAATCGTAGGTCCTAATTTCCTATAGTATTAGATCTGATTTGATGTTTTTCCTTTGACTAAACTTGCAGATATCCGCCTCTATTTCTTGGATTTTTTTGCTGGTCTTGTCACTACTAATGATACATCGTCTGTTTTAAGGTTTGAAAATTTCAGATCTTCGCCAATCCTTCTTTGATCCAAGTAAATTTTTTTCTGTACTGATTCAGTAAATCTTTTCTGTTAAAATTGTGGTCTGTCCAGACTTTGTTGTTTGTTTCTTGCTCATATTATTCAAATTTTAGTCAGTTGCCACTGCTCATATTATCTGATTTCATTTCAATAATAACAGAATTTTTTAAATTTTCTGGGATCTGAGAATGGCTTTTCTATATTACAAATCTAAGTGACTAGTCTTAGGATCGAACTTCCTAACTTCCTATCGTGTTAGTTTTGATGTTTTTCCTTTGCCCAAACTTGTAGATATCTGCCTCTTGTTCAGAGATTTTTTGCTTGTCTTGTCACTACTAATAATACACTGTCTGTTTAGAGTTCTTATTTTTTTAGTTGACGTTTGGCAATCCTTCTTTGATTCCAGTGAACTTTTTCTGTACTGGGAAAGTGAAAAAATGATGTCTCTCGTGACTTCGTTGTTTTTTCTAGCTCGTATCGAAATTTTTATTTAAAGGCAGCTGCTCATATTTTTTGTTTTAATTTTATAATAGAAAGTTTATAAATTTTGGTGTTGATAATGGCCTTTCTATGATACAAATCTAAGCGACTAATCGTAGGTCCTAATTTCCTATAGTATTAGATCTGATTTGATGTTTTTCCTTTGACTAAACTTGCAGATATCCGCCTCTATTTCTTGGATTTTTTTGCTGGTCTTGTCACTACTAATGATACATCGTCTGTTTTAAGGTTTGAAAATTTCAGATCTTCGCCAATCCTTCTTTGATCCAAGTAAATTTTTTTCTGTACTGATTCAGTAAATCTTTTCTGTTAAAATTGTGGTCTGTCCAGACTTTGTTGTTTGTTTCTTGCTCATATTATTCAAATTTTAGTCAGTTGCCACTGCTCATATTATCTGATTTCATTTCAATAATAACAGAATTTTTTAAATTTTCTGGGATCTGAGAATGGCTTTTCTATATTACAAATCTAAGTGACTAGTCTTAGGATCGAACTTCCTAACTTCCTATCGTGTTAGTTTTGATGTTTTTCCTTTGCCCAAACTTGTAGATATCTGCCTCTTGTTCAGAGATTTTTTGCTCGTCTTGTCACTACTAATAATACAGTCTGTTTAGAGTTCTTATTTTTTTAGTTGACGTTTGGCAATCCTTTTTTGATTCCAGTGAACTTTTTCTGTACTGGGAAAGTGAAAAAATGATGTCTCTCGTGACTTCGTTGTTTTTTCTAGCTCGTATTGAATTTTTTATTTAAAGGCAACTGCTCATATTTTTTGTTTTAATTTTTATAATAGAAAGTTTATAATTTTTTGGTGTTGATAATGGCGTTTCTATGATACAAATCTAAGCGACTAATCGTGGGTCCTAATTTCCTATAGTATTAGATCTGATTTGATGTTTTTCCTTTGCCCAAACTTGTAGATATCTGCCTCTTGTTCAGAGATTTTTTGCTCGTCTTGTCACTATTAATAATACACTGTCTGTTTAGAGTTCTTATTTTTTTAGTTGACGTTTGGCAATCCTTCTTTGATTCCAGTGAACTTTTTCTGTACTGGGAAAGTGAAAAAATGATGTCTCTCGTGACTTCATTGTTTTTTCTAGCTCGTATCGAAATTTTTATTTAAAGGCAGCTGCTCATATTTTTTGTTTTAATTTTATAATAGAAAGTTTATAAATTTTGGTGTTGATAATGGCCTTTCTATGATACAAATCTAAGCGACTAATCGTAGGTCCTAATTTCCTATAGTATTAGATCTGATTTGATGTTTTTCCTTTGACTAAACTTGCAGATATCCGCCTCTATTTCTTGGATTTTTTTGCTGGTCTTGTCACTACTAATGATACATCGTCTGTTTTAAGTTTTGAAAATTTCAGATCTTTGCCAATCTTTCTTTGATCCAAGTAAATCTTTTTCTGTACTGATTCATTGTAAAAATTGTGGTCTGTCCAGACTTTTTTGTTTGTTTCTTGCTCATGTTATTCAAATTTTAGTCAGTTGCCACTGCTCATATTATCTGATTTCATTTCAATAATAACAGAATTTTTTAAATACTCTGGGATCTGATAATGGCTTTTCTATATTACAAATCTAAGTGACTAGTCTTAGGATCGAACTTCCTAACTTCCTATCGTGTTAGTTTTGATGTTTTTCCTCAGCCCAAACTTTTGTTGTAATTTTTTGTTGTGACTCTTATTGTTTTTTTTGCTATGTCACTAATAATGGTTCATCGTCTGTTTAGTGTTCGAAAATTTTTAGATGGTATTTGCCAATTCATCTTTGATTCAAGTGAAACTTTTTCTGTATTTGTTTGTTGGAGAACAACTCGTCTGTCGGGCTCTTACTCAATTTTTTATTTAATTGCCACTGCTAATAGTATCTTATTTCATTTTGTAATAGAACTTTCCCTGGTTCTGATTGCGCTTCTATTTTACAAATCTAAACGACTAGTCTTAGGATATAACTTCCTATCTTATTAGTGTTGATGTTTTTCCTTTGCCCAAACTTGCAGAGATCTGCCTCTTGTTCAGAGATTTTTTACTTGTCTTGTCACTACTAATAATACACTGTCTGTTTAGAGTTCTGATTTTTTAGTTGACGTTTGGCAATCCTTCTTTGATTCAAGTGAACTTTTTCTGTACTGAGAAAGTGAAAAAATGATGTCTCTCGTGACTTCGTTGTTTTTTCTAGCTCGTATTGAAATTTTTATTTAAAGGCAGCTGCTCATATTTTTTGTTTTAATTTTATAATAGAAAGTTTATAATTTTTGGTTTTGATAATGGCGTTCCTATGATACAAATCTAAGCGACTTATCGTAGGTCCTAATTTCCTATCGTATTAGATCTGATTTGATGTTTTTCCTTTGACTAAACTTGCAGATATCCGCTTCTATTTCTTGGATTTTTTTTGCTGGTCTTGTCACTAATAATGATACATCGTCTGTTTTAAGTTTTGAAAACTTCAGATCTTTGCCAATCCTTCTTTGATCCAAGTAAATCTTTTTCTGTACTGATTCATTGTAAAAATTGTGGTCTGTCCAGACTTTTTTGTTTGTTTCTTGCTCATGTTATTCAAATTTTAGTCAGTTGCCACTGCTCATATCTGATTTCATTTCAGTAATAACAGAGTTTTTTAAATTTTCTGGGATCTGATAATGGCTTTTCTATATTACAAATCTAAGTGACTAGTCTTAGGATCGAACTTCCTAACTTTCTATCGTGTTAGTTTTATGTTTTTCCTCAGCCCAAACTTTTGTTGTAACTCTTGTTTTTGTTTGCTATGTCACTAATAATGGTTTATCGTCTGTTTAGTGTTCGAAAATTTTTAGATGATATTTGCCAATTCATCTTTGATCTAAGTGAAACTTTTTCTGTACTTGTTTGTTGGAGAACAGCTGTCGTCTGTCTGGCTCGCATTCAATTTTTTGTTTAATTGCCACTGCTAATTTTATCTTATTTCATTTAATAATAGAACTTTGCCTGGTTCTGATGGCGCTTCTATGTTGCAAATCTAAACGACTAGTCTTAGGATCTAACTTCCTATCTTGTTAGTGTTGATATGTTTTTCCTTTGCCCAAACTTGCAGAGATCCACCTCTTGTTCTGAGATTTTTTGCTTGTCTTGTCACTACTAATGATACATTGTTTGCTGGAGTTCTAAAGTTATAGATAATGTTCTCCAATCCCCTCTTGATCCAAGTGATTTTTTTCTGTACTGATTTATTTGAAAAAATGTGGTCCTTCGGGACTTCCTTTTTTTTGGCCTCATATAATTGAAATTTTTTGTCAATTAACACTGCTAATTTTATCTGATTTCCAATACCAGAAATTTTAAAATGTCCATGTTTGTGATAATGGCGCTTCTATTCTACAAACTTAAGTGACTAACCTTAGGTTCTGACTTCCTATCTTGTTAGTTTTTATATGATGCTTTTCCTCTGCTCAACCTTTCAGGGATCCGCCTCTTGATCAGATTTTTTGCTTTTCTTGTCATTACTAATTATACATTGTTTTGAGCTTTGAAAATTTTAGATCATGTTTGCCATTCTTTTCTTGCTCAAGTAAAATTTTTCTGTGCTGTAATAAGTTATTCAAAGAATGTGATGTTTCGGGACTTCGCGGTTTTTTCCTGGCTCATATTATTCAATTTTTAGTCATTTGCCACTGCTATTATTTTTCTGATTTCATTTCTCTAATAAAAAAAAATATGTCTTCTTGGTTTTGATAATGGCGCTTCGCTATCAAAACTGTAAGTGGCAAATCTTGGGTTCTGACTTCCTCTCTCGTTTGTTTCGATGTGATGGTTTTCCTAATGTCAACCTTTCGGGGATCTGCCTCTTGCTCTAACATTTTTGCTTGTCTTTTCACTAATAATGATACCTTGTCTGTTTCGATTTCTGAACATTTTAGATGTTGTTTGCCAAACTAGTCTCTTTGTATTGGTTTTGTCAAAACTGTTTTGAGGAGAAAATTTTGTGGTGTGACGGATGGTTCTTACTCTTGAAAGGTTGACGAAGTCACCCCCCCCCCCCCCCCCCACACACACACACGCTCAGACAAAATCAATTCTCCTCCCCACCACTCACGCACCCTGTCCATCCTGCTCTAAACTGGCGGTTGGCACCCCCTCTCGTCTCTAGCCCTCCCGAGACTACCCCCACTCTCCCCTCCCAACAATAGCATCTCTGAGCCCCAGCTGGGTTTTACCGAAGGCAGGCGCTCGCTGGTCGTTTGAGAGCAATTCGCCTGACGATAGTCGGTTATGTTTTAAGTTTTGTTACTTATTTTTGGGTACGCCAATTCTACATAAAAATGTGATGCTGGGAATTACTGAGGAAACTGTTTTTTTTCTTGCGCATGTTTCCCCAATTTGTTTGAACCGCTGTATTTGATTAATTTTCAGGTTGCTTTTAAACTATAGGTTATCTATTAGAGCCTTTGATCTTCAATTGATACTTCTGAGACTGAAGGTCTTAAGTAATAAGTGTATTTTTTCTGACTTGGTCAAAAAAAATTTAATTGGATTCGTAAGCCAATTCACTGTTGTTTGATTTTGTGACCCTCCCAGGGATCATCTACCTCTTCGGAATATTTGTTTTTGTATTCCTCAATTAATTATAATTTTATCTTCAGTTGTTTGTGTTCATTCTTGGACTTCTGCTAAGTATGAGCGTTCTTCTTTTATTAATGATTTAAGTAAACAGCATCCAGTTGTTTTCAAGTGTTCTATTTTTTTAAACTTTTTTATATGATTTTACTGATTTTATATCTTTTGCTTCGTCGGAATTTTTTTGCTCCTACTGCTGGTCATTTATTTATTTGTTTTTTTTTGAGTTTTGATTATTTTAATTATGATGTACCAATTCTTCTTTGATCAAAATGATATTATTTCTGTGCTCATTTACATGAAGATTTTTTGCCGGTTCTGTTTTGTTAGAATAGTTCAATGCGTTTTTAGTTACTGAGTTCTCGTATCTCTGCGGAGGGGCAGTTTTGATTATTCTCTCTTTTTACTTGATTATTACTCTTTCTAATACTTGGTAGTCGTTCTACTGATGGTGATGGTGAAGGTATAATAATTGATCAATACCAGGTCTTTTTGATTGCAAAGTTTTGACTGGTTACATGGGCCAGTCCTACGAGAAGTTGTAATTTCATTTTCTGACTACTCTGCTGGTGTCTGCTTTTGTTCGGCAGCAATCGTGACTTGATATTAAGATCTGAATGATAGTTTCTTAACTGACTTTTTCGAAAATTATATTGTCATAAATAACGGTAATATTGGCTGATGAAGTGCTGCGCACTGTTTCAGACGTGAGCAAAGCCAGTCGAACGTTATTCGACCAAGTTGGAGCGAGTAAAACAGGATGGAATAGCAGTTGTGACTCGTATGGTGCCAAATACTACCCTAGTTCCTCATCTCATCATGCTACAGCAGGGAGTAGTGATCATCACTCCTCAATTCCAATTGAGTCAATGTGTGAACAGAACAGACCTCGGATGGCTGCTCTGATGAATGACAACAAGCGACTGGTAGAGATACTGGAGAGGAAGGATGCTGAGATTGACTACCTTCTCAGGTCTCGAAAGAGTGCTGTAAACAACAACAACCCCACCTCAGGTTGGAGAGAGTTGAGGTTTCACTTTTGCAGCTCTGTTCATTTTCGAATCCAAATACTGCAATATTCTGACTGGAAACTAAACATCTGCTACAATGCGCTAAAGATCTATTCGGGGCATTTTGTATTAGCAAAAAAGTTTTGCACCTCTAACCATTATCCGAAAATCTATTTATAATCAAAATTAAACTCAATCAAATCAGTTTCGGAGTCAGAATGTTATGAGATGTACGTGAACGACGCTTGAGTCATTTTGAATTCTGTGATCACTTGAGGTTAAAAGGTACTGTATTTGTAGCGTTATGCTTCATCCACTTGTTATGAATCAAAACACGATCTAACTAATGGAAAAACAAATCAGTCAATGTGCTGCGTGGTTTTCAAAAAAGCTAGATATGGTAATCAATAGAATAAAATTGTCTACAGATTTCTCGGCTCTGAACATTTCGCGCTCTTTAGTTGATGCTTCCAAGATGCAACTAAAAATCGTCAAAATGTGAAATTGAAAAACTATCTAGTCATTGCTAGCATCAGTTTCTGCCAATAGTTTTTATTTTTAAATGTAGCAAAACTCATTAAATTATAACCTTACTAATCTTCAAAACATCTCTTCAATTGTGCTTTTTAAACCGATATTTGGTGCTAAGCCATAGTAGTTCAATGTTTCCACTTTTGAGCTCCTGTAAAAAGTGGGTAAACCACCAAAATTATTACTAAGAACACTTAGAAAAGCGGTCTTGCAACACTTATAAAATTTAAAAAGCGGTCTTGCTGGAATCGTAAGCACAATTCACAAAATGAAAATGAGAGAAATGTTTACAAAATTGCTGGTGCAATTCACAATTTTTGCAATGGTTAACCCTGGGAAGAGACCCTTGCTAGCGCATGTACAACAAATTTCTCAATTTTGGCTTTAATTAGTCAGTAATGTGGACAATCGTTTTAATAAGAATTGTTGTTGCCAGCGGTACCTCCTATTGGCTCTGGGGCTAGTGGCGACAGTGGTAGTATGAGATATGAGAGTGAGCACAAGAGAGACAGGGAAAAGGAGAGGGAGAGAGACACTGCTGCTAGTGAGAGAGTGTGCATGCTCACTGACAAACTCACCAAACTGCTAGATGAGAACAAACAGCTCAAACAATGCATCAGGGGACTGGATAACCGAGTCACCAACACCACCTCCACGGCAGGTGTTGACCCAACCAGTTGCAAAGGTATGAGGAAATATTGTATACTTGATATTCAACGTTTCAAGCGTCTACCGGTACCGAATTGTTGAGTAAATTTGCTCACTTTTATAGCTGGTTTACTTTTTTTTGTCATATCCTTTGATTTGCCCCTGGAGCCCCTAGATGGAGCCACTTTCTCTGAAAGTAGGGTTGTTTCGGTACCTGTGGACACTTGTTATGAAGTGAGTAGAATGTAGAGATTCAACATGCAAAATGTCAAATTTTTGTCATCTTGTGTTTGCAATGTTCATAAGTAATCGACTAAATAATGGTCGAATATGTTAGAAGTACGATGTATCAAACAAAGTGCAATAAATTTGCGATTAGGGTCCAAGACGGTGCCTGGGTTTGACAGTGGGTTAGTGATAGGGACTACATTCACTCTATTTCACCAGTTGAGAGACCAGATATCAGATGCGAGGATTCTTGCCAAGACAGCATCTGTCAGACTCAAGGACAGACTGGACTGTGGCCCACCAAACCTATTCTCCCCAAAGGTGCTATATTAACGATGTAACTTTTATAGCGCTTTTCTGGAATCGAACTGGAAATACTTCATTTCATTTTCTGCTGAAATAGAAAGAAAGAATTTCGCTAATGCGAGTACAAATAACGACATCTTGAGACCTTCTTTTTCAAAATGCCCCTAATGCTTCATAAGTGAATGCTTCATAATTCAAGCAATCTTCTATGCTGAAGATTCAAGCCATTGAAACATTTCATAATTAAAACATCAGATAACATACAAAACAGTAGCAATATATTAATATGCTTTACAAAGAGTTACATAGGAAGTACTAGTAGGATGGTAAATTTTAGTATGGAGCACAATTAGGTAAAACAACATCTCTGTCTTCAGATAAAGAGGGCCTTGTCCATATAACTTTCAGATAAGCTCATAAATGTAGCTTTCTCTTCATAATGAGTAGAAGTTTGAGGATATTGTACTTTGTAACCAGTGTTCTGTGCTTGTTTAGAAAAGTGCCTGTACAGACTTAGCAGCAGACATTCCTCTGCTGGGTTCCCTATCTCGTGACGTCACCTCAGTTGCCAAAATTCTGGAGGTGTGTCAGAACTTCTTGCTCAAATTCAAGCGAGTCTACTTTGACCAGATCACGTCTTCCATTCACATGTCTTCCTACACTGGCACTTCTGGAGTGGCCTTAGAAAACAATACAACAGCAGCTGGATCTGCTAGTGGTACTAACACCAAAGATCTTCTTGTAAATAGTGGAAATGAGAGAAGTTGTCACGCTGCCAAAAACGGAATTTCAAGTGAGTTGGTGTTTCGGAAACTCCATGTGCAATATGACCGTCTGTTGTTGACGCTGTTTGTATAACTTTTATGACCGTTATTACTAATTATTAATTGCTCTCAAACAAAGTTTGATGCAATTATATTAGTCCGTTGGTCTTTTTTTGCGATTTTTCGCTTGGCTTTTTCGTCTGATCATTTTGACTTTTCGTCCTCAAAAACGGGATGAACAGGCAACGCGCGGAGGGCGTTTAATTCTCTTCGAGCCCTACGGCGTACTAGTCTCTAAGTATGCAATTGAAAGAAACTGTTTCGGAGACACAAATTCATGATCTGAAGGGCGGTTTTCACCTTGAATTTAGGTCTCCGAAATCCAAAACAGTTTCGTTGAATTGCACATTTACACATGCTCCTATTTTTTTGAGTTGGAGAGAACAAAACTGACTCTCCAAATATCTAGACTCTAATTATCAGTACTCAAAAGAAGCCGTATGTGGCTCTAATGGTACTGATTTTTCCGCACTCTGAGAGGAGTGCTATAAGAGGTGCACAAAATGATAGAAAATTTTCACATCAAATCTGCGTTATTTGTTAATGATAAAATTGTTTGCTCTGGCGGTCGGATCTCAACTTAGGTTGACTAATTTAGGTTCTGTCATCAAATTGGTCTTATCAGGAAAATAAAAGGCGAGTTGATCCGCATAATTTCTTGTTCTGAACTTTCCCAAATTTTCTCTAAACTCGAAATTACAAGTTTGGAAGAACCATTTCAATTTCTAAATTCAAGGTTAAGTAATCAACTTTTATTAATGCAATTTTTTTAGTGTGTTGTTTATTTGACGTCAGTTTTCACTCTTATTGGAGCAAATGTTTTTTTTCTTGCTAGTGAATAAATTTTGGTCACACTTTTTCTCATTCTCAAATATACTTTAGATACTTCAATTTGAGCATTTAAGCTGAAATGAAGATGCTTCAATCTAATTAAAGGTTATCTGAGGGAACTTTCTAGAAACAAGATTTAAGTCTACATCAATTTGAGACATCTTGTTTCGTTTTGCTTATTATTTTTGCTTCAATTTTTTTGGTGTTTTGAGATTCCAGGTCTACAAAGCTATCGCAGATATTTGCTGGCAATCTGACAGTCATGTGCGAAATGCTCGTTTTCCCACTTGCTTTTAATTTATGTATGTTGCTCATTGTCTGCCCAGTGCACCGATGAATTTGTGCGTGCAAAAGTAGTTCCCCAACTATAAGTTGGTTAACTTCAGATTGAGTTCAAATGCAAGTTGCCTAAATTTGCTTGATTGATTTACATAATAATTTTGCGGAGCAGCTATTAGCTAACCAGAGAGACTCCGTAATCTTAAAGATCCCAATACGTGAAGAGAACTACAAGAAAGAGGACTATAAGGCTATAAAGTTTAGCTGCTTCTTTTTCTGGTACAACAGTTAAAATTTGTAAAGATTCAGCCGAGGTTTGCTCATTTTTTGAACACTTTCTACCTAAGCTTACTAAGACAAACAAGACCGTCTCAAGAGCACGTTCTTAGTTGCTCTCAAACGGAGATTGTAGCAATTGTATTAGTCTTGTTGTCTTTTTCTTAATGCGATTTTTCGCTTGGCCGCATTTTCCTCCGGCTTTTGACTTTTGGTCCTCAAAAACAGCCCAGGCACGGAGAGCATTAAATAACTGAGCAACATTCTTAGAGCTCTGCTAGTCGCTATTTGTACAATTGGCCGAAGCTGCTCCGCTGACGTACAATCATGGTGCAAAACCAGTTTGGACCTCGCTCCACCCCCTAATCTGACCCCTACGGCTGTCCTCCCGAAGACCAAGCTGACTACTGCCAAAGCCAAACGATGACCGCTGTTTAAAAGTGATTTGTCTAACGTTAGTCTGTGTTTTTTCTTCAAACCCTTGAATACAATCTACCAAGGAACTGTTAGACAAAACAAGTGTCAATTGTTCTGAATTAGGAATTGCTATTGATCTTGATTTGAAGCAATTACTGTGGTCGTGGGTGTTTTTCATGGGACATTTTTTGCGTTTTCATTTTTAAATGTCCATGATTGTTACGTCCGTGTATTATTGAATTTTGAGTGATCTAAATGTACAATTTTAAGTAGCTTTGCTCATTTGAGGCCACTTAAGGTGTGATTCTCCGAAAGGTGGCTTGCATCTCAAACGGTTTTATAAAGATTTTGTTTTGTGGCTGAGTTGTCTATATCTTTGGTTTCGTGTCAATCTTATCCTATATAATAAATGCATCACAATTTAAATGGCACCATGTTCAACAAAAGGCGAAAATGTATGTTTAAGAGGCGTCTGATGAGCACGTTTAAGAGTCCCCGGGCAGCACGGTTAGGAGGACAAAACGCGAGAGGTTAAGAAAAAGTTGCTCTCTGAAAACCTCAATGTCCGAGAAAGCTCAGACTGAAAAAGTCATTGACCAAAATGCAAACAGAGTCAGTGACCGAAAATTGCAGCGTTCAAAAGGTCCATGCTGTGAAAAAAACCGAAATGAAAGAAAAGTCAGTGGCTGAAAATATGTGTCAAAGTTTGAAATAGATGCAAAGCGAGGGTAGTGTCCGAAAAAAGTTCTTGTGCAAAATGATTCTTCAAAAAGAGCGGATTTTTCTATTGTCTTCCTTTCTATTTATTTAGAGCTGCGATAGTGATAGCTGAGTGGAGCTATTATTTGCTTTTACTTTATTATTTAATTTCGTCGACAAGATGTTTGTGGCGACGAAATGAGGTTACACTCCTTTTTTCGCCTTTTGCGAAATAGTTTTTGTTGGCTTTGTGAATTTACGATTTTTGTTCTCACGATCGAATAATTTATTGTTTAGTTACTTTCCAAAAATTTTGAGCAATGTTTTCGCTTGACGGATCTGGATTTTCGATATACTTTCTGCCTTTCCATTCCTGATTTTTACTAGATTGAAATTGTGATCTCATGCAGATTTTCAGGCACTCAAACTCAAAACAGCTTTATACTTTTGAAAGTGAGATAAATTTTGCACCAAGTTTTTAATTTTTCAGTTGTTTGTGGGAGGTTTTTATCTTGCGTTAAGCTGCTGTAGAGGTTTTTAGCTTACCCCACGGCCGGTTGCAGTTAATCCCTATTTCCATTTGAGGCACTTGAGGTTATTTTCTTGTAGGTGTGTCGGCTGTTTCACTGTCATCAGAAAGAACACATTATACTTCTATTTTTGTACCGATTTTGCAGTTTTGGTATAAATGCTTCTGACCATTGATTTGCGCTCATTTTCTTTATTTTTGAGAAGTTTTCAATCAGTACAGAATCGTATTCAAATAATCAGTGTTTGGTAACTGCATCATTAAAATTAATATTGGGACGGGCACATGTGTTGCCAAAGGTTTGTGAAAGTTTTTAATAAAGTTTATTTAGCTTGCTTTTACGGACCTGCTAGTAAAATTACAATTTTGTAAAGTGAAGATAAATCTATAAACAATATCTAGACTTTTACCTTTGTCAACACTGCTCAGGTCCTTCCCAGCCTTGTTGTTTCTCTTGATAATTCGCATCAGAAATGGCTGAGAAATCTCTGGCTGATTTAAGAAAAGAATGAGAAGGTTCTAGTGTCCAACGCTTGAACCTAACATTGTGGAAGTTTTGAGTCTGTATGTTTGTATGTACTAGGTCATCATCTCACAGGAACTCTCGGTGGATCTCTTCTAAGCTCACACAGCCGCAATAACAACCACAGTAGCTCTGGAGGGAGAGATGTACTGAGTGGACACCAATTGTTCCTGGCTGCCAAAAACAAGTCAAAAGCTAACAACACCCACAACTCAACCAGTGCAACTACTGCAAACAACAATAGTCGCCTTAGCTCCTACTATTAATAACTCATATTCGTACTTATAATAACTCATTTGCACTTTCATTGATTAAAATAGAGGTCTCTTCTGAGTTGAAAGACATCCATATTCGTTTCAATTTCATATTTCACGTGATATTTATTATACACGTAGTCCACTTCGCAATTGAGGTGAAAAATATAGGAAAATTGAGCAAATGATGATTATGATGTTTCAACTTGTGATATCTAATGACGTTTAAATAATTTGGCAACTGCTGTTGGTATGTTAATGCGTAGAGAAGAGACTTGAGGACTTGTTCCTCCTCTCCTTAGAACAAAGTGATGAAAAGGAAAAATGTGTTTATACATGTAAGTGTCTACTGATAGTCTTCTGTGCCATAACTGACCAAATAGTGAAACTTCAAACTGGTTCTACTCAAGTACTCGTCACTCTTTCTTGACTTGAATCTGTTTCCTGAATTATACACACTCCAAGGTCTATAAGAGATTACTTCGGTAACCTTTTCGGCAGTAGATTTTTCTTCAAGACAGTTCGTTAAATGCACTCAAAGCGGGGAATGCTTTACGGGCTGGGATATTGGTGAAATCAGGTCTGTAGAAGTTGATACAATTTAAGACGTTCCTGGACAGCGTGTCTAGAGTGAACAGTCCGAGACAAGATAGTGTTAAATAGAATTTGGCATAAGCATCTCATTGGAAACAAATTAATTGATAATAATTTATGATCAACCAATTTCTCTCACTAACTACTTTCATTTTATATGAAAATAATTGGTCTACGGCCAAACAGATTAAGAATCATCATCCCCATCGCCGTTGGTTTAGACACCCAACACTCTGGTACTTACACTCTGAATTGAGCTCCATCAGCATTTGGCCTAAAATTAAATATTTAATCATTGGACTGTTTTGTATGGGACAGTTTTGAGTGTTCAAGGTTTAAAAAAATGGACGTTAGGTAGGAATCATCTAGCACTGTATCACTGGAAAAGTTAGAAGTGAATGAAGACGTGAAACGTTATTATAAACAGGAAGCAGATTCGGTTAAAGAGTTTCGTCATTTGTTATGCAGTGATAGTTCGCACTATCAAAACTTATTATCGCAATATGTACCGTCATCCACGTGTAGTACGTTTAGTAAACGTACACGCTTTTGCAATAGCGAGTGGCAGTTAAAAACAGCTGTTATGACCAACCTTATCTAACTAAAAGTTGTTATCTCAAGTGTTGTTTTCCATTATTTTTCTGCTAATTTATCCATCCATTATGCTAATTTGCACTCACAGTTAACAGGTCAACCGTTTTTAGTCTCTCGATACTTTTTTGTTTCTTAGTTGTTGTCTGTAGATGATATTTTATGTTGCATAGTCTATTTAAATTAGTAGCTGTTATTAACTTGAGTATTTATTATGGTTTATTAATTTATTTTACGCTTTATTCTCTGTACTCTTTTCCAATTGTCCTAATCGTTTTCAACTATGTTTATTTTCAAAATAGATGTTACTAATTTGAAACTGATATGATCAAATGTTTTGAAGTATTTGAAATTTGTTAGATCACGTGCTCACATTGGTTCTATCATTACTACAATGTCTGATTACGTTTCATGGGCATAATTGGAAGATGAGACAAAATCATTCGTATAAGTAAGGTTTGAAAATTGGGTTATTGATCTACGAAACAACAATCCTATTCTTCCTATATATTAAACGCGTGAGATCTAAAATGAGACAAAATTTTTGCATGTTTAAGGGGCCATGCGCGAAGTGCACGTTTAAGAACCGCATTGAGCAGCATGGTTAAGTGAACATATCAATAGAGGTCAATGACCTAAACATAAAAAGCTCAAAGTAGATGGATGAAAACCGAACCTGGAGCGAAAGACTGTTTGCCAGGTGCAGTTACCACGAGGCTATGAGGGCTCGAAAGAAAGCTCGCCCAGAGAGAGGTTTTGTTGTCCTAGGAACTACGTATTTTCTAATTGCTCCCGAACGAAGTTTGAAGTTTTTATTGTAAACGCTTGTTCTTTGCAAAGTTTTAGCTTAATAGATTCTGCGCTATTCTAAAACACTCTTAGCCTTCAACAAAGTTTTCGAAGCTTTAATTTTTAAATATTGCGTGATCTCAATACTCTCAATCTAAAATATATGTATTGATAGGATAAAAGCGATTTTGGGAAACAGTGGTCTGTAGTGGTTACAGATCAGTTGATAAGATTGAGGACTGCTTTTCTGTGGGTCGAGGGTTGGAACCCGTGTCGCGTTCATTTCGTTGTCATAAGACTTTATACTCAACACCATTCTGCCTGTTGTTCGAGAGCTACTCTTGCGACGCTAGTCGGGTTATATTCATGTGTGTTTGCGGGATAAAAAATGGTAATCTTATATAGGAAACGGGTGAGCTCTAAATGAGACAAATTTTTTGCATGTTTAAGGAGCCACTCGAAGCGCTTGTTTAAGAGCTGCATTGAGCAGCATTGTTAAGCAAACCTATTGAGGGAGGTCAATGACCTAAAAGTCTCGAGAGTAGTTGGGTGAGCACCCATCCTGGGAAAAGAGTGCGAGTCAGGTGCAGTTACCACGAGGCTATGAGGGCTTGAAAGTATGCTTGCCCAGAGGAAGGATTTGCTGTCCTGGGTATTACGTGTTTTTTTGCACTCGAACGAAGTTTGAAGTATTTACTAAATATGTTTTACAGATTCTGCGCTAATGTAGAACACTCTTATCTTTCACCTAAGGCTTTCACGCTTTACTTTTTGATGTTTGCGTAATCTCAGATGCTCTCAATCTGAAATATGTTTATTGATTATATAAAAGCGATTGTGAGAAACCTTGGTTTGTAGTGGTTCTAGCGCAGTTAGTAAGATGGAGGACTGCTTATCTGAAGTTTGAAGTTTTTTTCTGTTATCCATAAAATTGCTATGAAACTAAGTTTTGAGCATTTTTTGTATTGTCTCATCTTCCTGTTTGGAGTAAATATTAATCGCAATTGAGCACAACGGTCAACAACGCTCCTATTCTAACTTGTTTTTGGGGTCCTTAATGATGCAATCTAGCGTAATAAATGCGTTTCGAGGCGCGCTTTACCATCATTGTTAAGCTCCTAAATTGCATTTTTTTGCGCTCATTAAACATGCAATATAGAAAAAAAACAAGTAACAAACGCCATTGTCCAGAAATTTGCTGTAGAAAGAGCAGAAGACAATTGCATTACGCATGGATAGCTGAAGTGGTCCTATGGCTGTTAAACGGGGAGCATAGGTTCGAGCCCGAATTTTTGAGAAACAGAAACCTTTACTTTTTTAAACCTCCTATTCGTGTAAATGATTTTCTTGTTATGGTTTTGCGGGCCTGCTAGTAAGCCTAAAATACAAAAAGCCTGCCTGATTAGCGGAATGTATCGAGGGTTGGGCTGTGAGTTAGAAATGGAACCAATAAAACTGTGGAGAAAAGAATTTTATCATGAGAACGAAACAAGCAATGCTCGCCTAGTGCAATAGTGTAGGATAGTGAACAGCTTATAAAGTTGTGCAATTTTTGCTCACAACGGAGGCGCATGGAATCATAACTGTGCGACAATTGTTTTCAAAAGAGCATTAAAATGCTCATGATAAATCCGTATTTCTAACCTCTGAAATGCAACCAAAACGATAGAGCAGTGGATTTAACTCATTAACAGTGGAACCTATTTTGACAAATTTCCAATTGCCGCACAATATGCAGACCAATACAGCAATTGATGCCAGAATTATTTGGATTTTTGATAATTTATGTACCCTCTATGGTGTTTAAAGGACCATTAAATGCTGGCAAACAGTTTGTAGCAATTATATTAGTCCTGCTGGTTTTATCTATGCGTTTTTTATCTGAACATTTGTCCTCAAAGACTGGGGAAAAACAGGTCACGGTTGCTTGCTTGCATTCTGGTACACTTTTCGTCGAAGAGAAATAAATTTTGACTTTCGTCCTTATAAACGGGATAAACAGGTAGCGCCCAGCGAGCATTAAGTTTCATTAGAAGCCCTTTGCCGCGTTTAGTAGTCCTTCACGTGCATAGTGTGATGAAGCTACTGGGAATGCCGTAGTTTAAGGTTAAGATCATTTTTAGGAGCTTTTGAGCCCAAAAGGTTGCATTTTTTCGTGTATTTCCGTCATTTTTCAATTTTTTCGTTGGAACAGTCTGAAATTGAGGCTGGTTAAAAATGATAGAGCCCTTCCAAGACATGAGTGCTTTTTATGACCTTTCTAAGAGCTATATGTTTTGGTAATCCAAACAAAAACACGCAAATTTATACTAATTTTCACAATTTTTTCAAGCTTTTTAAAAATTGTTTTTGAGTTTTTGAGTTCTATCAGCCCTAGATGTCAAGAAACCTCCTCTAGGGTTGATAATACATTACTGCACAGTTTTTAGTGGTAATGGAGTGGTTTTCAACATTTTAATATCACGAAATTTAGCCTTTTTTAAAACAAAACTTGCAATTTTTCTCTCTTTTTTTACATTTTTTGTCATTATTCAAGTTTTTCTAGACCCAGGGGCCAGAAAACCTCCTTACAAGTTTCATAATAAAATACTGGATTTTTTTTGCGCTGGCCATGGAATAGTTTTCAATTTTTTAATATCACAAATTGTTGCAGTTTTTTGACAAAACTTGCAAATGTTTTTCAATTTTTTTAAAAGATTTATTGTCATTTTATTGTCATTATTCAGGTCTTTTAGCCTCATGGGTCAGAAAACCTCCTTAAGGGTTTGAAAATGAGTTACTAAATGCGTATCTTTTGTAGACAATTTCTTCGAAAAAAGGCTCTTAGAAACTTAACAGGACTGTTTATCCTTTTTAGGGATTCAGTTCATTATTTGACAATCACTGAGTCTTGTTATGATCATGAGAAATCAAATTCGGAAATCCTTTTCTCATGGTTTCCCATGACTTGAAATTTACCATACCGACGATTTTCTTAAAAAAACTGAACCTATATTTCCGAATTTAAGAAGAGGAACATACGGACTATTTGTTTACGTTTGAAACCGAACACACAGACGAGTCCTTACGTTTAAAAATCGAGCCTGGGGACGATACCAAAGAAAAAAAATCTAAGCATTTTTTGTTTTAGTCTAACTAAAACCAACCATAACGACCGTTATCTTACGTTTACAAAAGATGAATTCTGAATCAAAGTAAAGTTTGTCATGTGAGTGCAAATTTGAGTCAAAAGACTCAAAAATTGCAGTTTGGCAATTTCATACCTCAAGGTGTATGATAATCAGAGTTGAGCAGTCGGTATACCAATGAGAGAGGCTTGAAAACTTTTTTTAATAGTTTTAAGAAAAAAGGAAAAATATAATTTTTGCAAACAATTCAGAATGTATAGTTTTGTCTACCTCAGTGAGAACCAACCCTAAAGAAGTGAGAATAATAATTTATAAAGTTTTTCAGATAAAATTTTGAGATTTTAACTGTAGAATTGATTGCCTTTCCTACCAAAGAATCTTTCATTTTTACGAAGAATGATTTAAAAAATTGAATTGACTTGATAGGTTTGCTTTTGAGATGTTGAACAAAACTGACATATTAACCGTTTGGTGGGCGCTATTTTTTAAAAAAAGGAAAACGTTGGGTACTTTATTAAATCTGTCTCTTAATTCCATTTTATTGATATATGTGTCAACCAAAACAATTGCCATCATGGCCTAAGAATTGCTAATTTGCAAAATCAAAACCAAGAGAAGCCGTAACAGCCTTCAATCTTTATGGGCAAATGAAAAGATTTTTTTGTCTGAAAATTGGTTTATTGGATTGTTTCTGGCGACAATGAAATCGTCCAGAAGGTATTAAGATCTCGAAATTTAGAAACATTTCAAAAAAAGTTAGCAATTGTTTACATTATTTTTTGAAAAAGTTTGTCAATTTTTGGGTTTGTCAATCTTTAAGGGCATATGAAAGTTTTTTGATCTTGTATATGAGTTACTGGAAAGATCATGCAGACTAAAAATTGTTTTGAACACATTAATACTTCGAATTTTTTAAACCTTCAATAAATGATAATTTTCTAAACTTCAAAGAATTTGTCTTATTTCTCGAGTTTTTCTGTCTTTTGTGTCGTATATAAAAATCTTTCATGGCTTGTCGGTCTACTTAAGTAGATAATATTTGGCCTTCAGTTTAAAGGTTTCAAGAGTTTAAGCAACAATTGTATTTTTTGTTTACTTTGTTTGATTTTTTTCAGATACAGCTGGTCAGATACACTAGTTCTAATTTTTAATCCACGTCCTTGGATTGTATTTCAGGGCCTGTTTTGCTATGTTTTTCGTGAGAAGTTTTCACGCATGTTTCCATGCGTTTAATCATTTGAAACTGGATAAACAGGTAACGCCCAGTTGGTATTAAACTTCAGTCTAGTCCTTTAGATAGTTTTAGTAATCTTTCAATTCTTTCAAGTGCAGCAGCTGCTGGGTAAGCCTTACTTCAACCTTATTTCTAATTGTTCATTTTTTTAGGTTTCTGTTTGATTTGTCTTAAATTCAGATTTTTGAAAGATGCTAAATAGCTTTTGTGAAGCATAAAAGTTTTTTACAGCTATTTTTTGAGCTACAGTTCTCTGTGGTGCCAACATAAACGTACAAAATAATAGATATTAATCTTGGCCATTTCTCTTTCAAATTTTAGAAATTTTGTCGTTTTTTGAGGTTTGCCATTTTTAGGTGCCATGGTAACTCCTCTAGGATCTGACAAAAAGTTATTGCATAGTTTTTATGTGCATTAGAACGGTTCTGAAGAACTGAATATCAGAACTTTAGAATGTTTTTCAAAATGGCATTTTAAAAAAAAAATTACGGAAAACAATTATCATTTTTTGAGTTTATTTGTCCGTATAGACAACATTTTATAAACTGGATATTTTCTGGACAGAACGAAATAATTTTGAAGATATTAATAGCACGAGTTTTAGAATTCTTCAAAAAATGTTGCAATTATTTTCAATTTTTTTTGAAAATGGTAAACATTTTCTGATTTTGTCGACTTTTAAGGGCTTGTGAATTATTAAAAGTCTTGTTTTTGGGTTGCTGGAGATATCTGAGAGCCAAAAAAGATTTTAAACAAATAATAATATTGTGGAACTAAGAGAGTTTCAATAAGTTTTGCAGTTTTCAGTTTTTTGAAGAATTTGCCACATTTCTCTATTTTTCCTATCAGGTCTTGTGCGCGGGTCAAAGGTTACATTTAGATTAATCAAATTTGGCCTTAAAGGTAAATACTTCAAGATTTTTAGCAATGATTATTTTTTTGTTTAGTTTTTATATTCTTTTAGTTTCTCTAAATCTTAGTGAAACTCATCGGCGGGCATTATTCAATAGGTCTGCTAGTCAGGCACAGTGGTTATAATCTTTCCATTCATTTCCTTGGATTGTTTTTCAGGACTTATTTTGTTATGTTTTTTGTTTCTTACTCTTGATGAGTATGCCGACCGCTTTATTGTTTTGCCATAAAACCTAATTTTAAAAAAATATATAAAAAATGAATTGGTTTATTTGGTTTGTTTTTGAGATGTTGAACAAAATTGACCTGTTAACGTTTAAAATTTGCATTTTATTTTGGTGTCTCCACCAAAACAATTGCCTTCCAGGCCCTAGACATGCTCTTTTGCAAAATTAAAAACGAGAGAAGCTGTACTAGCCTCAAAGATTTATTCAGTTTTGAAATTTCAGCTTTAAATAGGTATATGCTTTGTAACGGCTGACTTTTCCTCAAAAAATTGCTCTATTTTTCACCAAAAATGGTCCCTCAGTTTTGAGATCTATCAAAAAACAGTCTTGTAAGCAAATTTTAGATCGGCACTTAAACTTTCTGTCAAGTCAAAAAAGTTTTTTTTGTATCTTGGTTAGCTTCCATTCTTCAATTGCAAAGCAAAATAAATCTAAAGAGTTTAAACTGCATTCCATTTCTATTAGCAGAAAAAGAATTTTTCCCGTTCTCCTTTGAAGCTCCGTCTATTTATATTTATCTCTATCTGATATTCTCAGTTTGCCTAATCTTGTGATGTTCACTACTGTTTTGTTTCTCCGCTGATTGGGCGAGACGAAAAAAAGACCGTAAAGATATTTTGTCCCCTCTCACTGTTCGACATTATGAGCAAAAGCTGGAAATCATTGGAGAGAATCTCGAGATCAGAATTGCGGCTTATCCACTACTGGTCTTAAACATAATTTAATTTTTATCAAACTTGCAAAGAAAGGACAGCAGTTCCTAAAAGGAGGTGGGGGGGGGGGGGGGGGGAGTAGTGGGTGGTATAGTTTTGGAGTAGAAAAGATCTGTTTTTATCTTCAGCTGGGTTTAAAAAAGCCGTATGAATTTTGGCTGACCATTCTGGACTTAAAATGGACTCACTTAAAACTGTACTCTCTATAACCAAGGTGAGAAAATGGATATAAATTAAGTCTGTGCTTTGACACGTGATTAATTTTACAAGCCTTCCAACGTCGTATTGGGAATAACCCTGATCAACATTAGGGCTATTTTGGCACCTGCTTATTACACAGGGTTCTCTCTCTCTCTCTCTCTCTCTCTCTCTCTCTTTCTCTCTTTCCCTTTCAGTCTTTGTTTGTTTGTAGTCAAGTTAGTCCCCTCGGATGCCAAATTAGATTAACATCCGGTTATACCTGCCCAGTTCATAGGCCAGACCTTAACTTAACTATCCATAGACTACCCCTAACCGGACACTTGAAAACCCTCCGGGCTGTTATGCCCTTACTATGAACAAATTGGAACTGCGTGATCAAGTTATGCCCTCTCGCGGGTTGTTTATTTTATGTTCATTTTATCAGATCCATAAACACGATTGATATCAAATTTCCATACTCGCCTAAAAATATCTTTTTTCCTCAGCTTTGCTTTTTTGATAAAGTGGTCGTCGTTATAGTCACAATAGAATACGGAGATGAGATCAAATTTCGCTTCAATATTCTTTCTTTTCAAATTTCTATAAAAGGCAATTCTTTCGTCGAGTGTTAAATCGATATCTTTATTTTTTGCCATAAAGAAATTTGAGGCGTGAAATCTTAGTTTAGTCTCTCTTTTCCATTTATTTTAATCTCCTTCATTTTATTGTTTTTGGGTTATTAAATTTCACAAAAAGGAAGTCGTATGCAGTTCCCTTAAGTTCAACTTCCAAAAGATATAAAAAAAGATTTTATTTATTTGAAAAAAATAGAAATTGTTTTTAAATGGCGACTTACAAAACATCCTCGTAATGGCAGTAAATTTTAACGTTTATGTGCTCAATTTTCTTTGAAATTATTTGGCTTAATTGAAATATTTAAAATATTCAAACACGATGACTATTTCGCATTGTTTTTGGGTAAAAACTCTCGTCCCCACGGATATAATTTATAGTCATCATTTTATATTCAAAACGCAATCAAAGTTAGCTGGAATATAAATATCAATTATTGAATTGCAAATTCAAACAAGTTCGATTTCAAGAGAACTTCACTTTAAGAACCGTAATTTAATTGAAACCACAAATTTCGCGGGCCTTCGTTGAAACATAATAAAATTGATAAGTTAGTTAGCAACATAGTTAATACTTCAGACGCTCTAGTTATTACGGTTATCAAAGGTAATAAAAATTATTACGTAATATCCTCTTCATAGACGTACACATGCATGCGTGAACAAAGAAAGTGCATTTGACCATAATACCTGTGACTTCGTTTCAATATATATTTAGCATAAGTCTTATGAATTAATGCGGTCATCAAATATACTAACTAGATTTAGTTAATATTTATACCCAGATTAACGTCACCTACGTGCGTCATTTAAAATGGTTCTTTGTAATGGACGATTTGCTAAATTGTTCTTGAACAGATCAAAAGATACAAGTTTACAGGAAGCTTTCAATGTTCCGTTTTTGATTGATCAGCTGGAATTGTGAAGATCAGAAAACGGAAGATTTTTAATAACCAAGAAGTTATATTCTCTGTTCAATCTATTTACACTTATTTTGCTTTGTTTCGAAATTTCGAAATTATCTTTGTTTGGAATTTGTTTTGTTTCTATAATATTCTTTATTAGCAAATTCCGTAACCGAAATTAAACGTTCATCTATTCCAATCTGAAAAAAAATATTTCTGAAAATTAATTCGAGTTGTTTACTTTATATCACAATTTTACCAGATTGAACAGCTCAAAACATGTATGAATTTTGATTCTCTATTTGATTACATTTTGGGAGTATTTTGACGACAGTGAACTTAAAACTATTAACACAGAAACGTTTATCTTTGATTTCATTTGGACGTTTGCCTGCCTTAATTTATTGTTTTGTTTATCCCTCTAGACCCAAACGACAATAAACAGTTGACACGAATTCGGCGTGAATTTATATTTTGGGAAAGCCAGGAATGCAGTCGTCTTTTGAAGATTTTATTTTATTTGTCTCAGATTTCTGACCCAAATTCTTGTTTGGTTGTTTCTTATAAAGCTAAAATGTTACTTGTGTAACTATTACCTCCTTTGAAAGGATTTTGAGGAAAAATTTAGCCAAGATATTGAATAAAAATTGTAAAAAAAATTACAAAAAAATAATTTAAGTGTTGAGGTTTTTTAAGGTATTTTACTGAGCTATTATAAAAATTTTGTCAAGCTAACTGCCAACAATTGAAATTGAACAGCCGTTTTATATCCTTTTGCAATCGACTTTTGGCTACTGAAAATATATCATTACAGTTGAAAATGGAAATTGACACTGTTATCTCCTAAGACTTAATTATTTGAAATCTTTTTATCAGGAATATTTAATCCCTGCAGACTTATCTTTCTTATCAACTATGATAGCTCCCAGCAGGAAACGGTAAGATCTTTCTGTCAACTATAAATCTTTCAAGATATCTTTCAACAATATCTTTGTTTTGTCTTTTCGCTTTTCTCATTCTACCTCTGAACTTTTTGTTCTCTATTTTATCAAAGGTCAAAGTATCATTTCTCTTGCTGAGATCAAAAAGATTTAGGAAAGCGAGCGCGAGCGGTCTTTGATCAGATCTCTGAATTTACACATAAGAGTTGGAATTTAAACCAAACTTGATGGAACTCTGGTAAAACCGGGAGACCGCAAGAAGGTCTGATCAGACACCTTTATCCTAATGGCGGCCTATGATTGATTTCTGGCAATCTGACCGCATTCTTTAGTTAATAAAACTTGTTCTAAAGAGTAATCAATTCAGCTAGATTACAGGTCCCATTTTTGATTAACTTTACATTGGGTGAATCAGGATAAATTATATGGTTGTGTTTGGATCAGAACTAAGAAAAAATCAAGAAGGATCGAAGGATCTGCAATGTGCATTTGCAGATAATGTGATGACCCCCCCCCCCACTCATCCAAATTTTGGCTTATTTTTCTACCAAAATGACGCGAGGAAAGTTTCAACATAATATACAGTAATTCGTACTTTGTAAATCATGTTGGATTCTCAAATAAGAAAGACATCTACAGCAAAGAATTTTTTATTTCTCAAAAATTCTCAAACAAAGAAAAACATTTTTTAAAACCGAGTAAACACCTAGTTTTGCCAAACAACGGAAATGGAGAAATTCTTCTAGTTAAATCTTTTTTCAAACGCTTTTTTCAAAATCAGCTAAAGAGTGAAAAAATCACCAAATTGATTTGATTTTTTGACGAGTCATGCATAAATCAAGAAAGACGACAAAGTAGGAAAATGAATTAAAATTAGCATGACAGATCTTCAATTACAAACCAAATGAAGGAATAAATTGATTACTTAACCATCAATGTTCAAAGCTTTACGCTAACTAAAGTTTTTGATATCCATGAAAAGGCATTTGACACTATATGGTCAAAAATTATTTGACAACCAGAAAACAATAGAAAAACAGGATCACTTTTAAATGTTAAGAAACAGTCAATATCGTTTCTTAATTCTGCTAAATGAAAAATTGAGACAATTAAGATAAAATTTAAATGAGACAAAATCAAAGGGAAACTGAAAAAAAATCTCACAATGTTTTCAAAATTATAGGATTAACGGTACATTAATTAATAACAGTAGTTTCACCCTAAAGAAAACCTAATTGTGAAAAAAACACTGAAAAAAGGCGCTAACCTCTTTTTTTATTTTGATGGCTAGACATTTTATGATGCTCTGATTAGTTCTTCTGTCGACCCTGGTTGCAGTAGTTGTTTTTTGAAAGACGTGATTATCAAAGGGTTTGAACCAACAATTAAAAAAATTTTGGAAAAAATGTGTTCCAACCTTTTAGAAACTTTTCGTTGTTTCCCTTGTTTTTTTGTCAGGTTAGAGTGCTGCTAAAGATTACTCCCTTCATGTCTGCGATCTTGTCTATCCCTTGAGAGTTTTTTATTCTAGTTCTATATTAACAAAACTATAGCAGTTTGATTTTTAATTTTTGTATTTTTGACCTGTAATGGTCCATTAGTCTGCTGATTAACTTGAACTGCTGTGTTTATAGCTGCCCAGCCGGAAGCTGAACGGAACTATAGTGCAGGGATCTTTTTTTGCAATCTTAAATATTTGGATTGTATTGGTGCGCTGTTTTTTAAAGATCTGTGCACACTTTTTAGATTTTTCCCACTTCAATGACAAGTCTTGTTAGAGTGGTGAGTTTAGTTACGTCGGAGTAGTAAAAGAGCGAAAAACGCGTAAGTTTGAAGCTTGACTTTTTCCAGGTGCTCTTAAAGTGGAGTTAGATTTCTGCACTTGAACAAATTTTCGGTTTTTGAAAGCAATTTTTTTCACACGCGGAAATCTCTTGATTGCTAGTAATGTGATACATATGTGTTCTAATTGCGGCTATTTGCAATTGCTTAATTTCATCAATGGGTAGCTAATGCTTTTTATGGCATTCGCACACTAAATAATTCATTTTTGCCCCTTTTTGAAATGTTTTTGTTGTCTAATCACTTAGTATCCTTATTGACACTTTCCATTGGTTGCGAATGAGACGCAAAAACGCATGAGTTTTTGTGGTACTTTTTTGGCTTATCTTTCAATCCTTTTAAGGAATGCTATCATAGGTTGCTAATAGCGATTTCGCTATTCGATATAAATGTTTCAGTTGAATATGACGATTTCTCTGACTTTGATATTAACTGTCACTTTTGTCACTTTTACGGTTTTGCGAGCTTTTTATTGTTAACTTTTTTGTCTTATCTCTTGGTTTCAACAATGAGAGGTGTCATTCGTTTCTAACCATGCTTTAGTTAGTTAATTTAATCGTTCTAGTTCTTTGTTAGGGATTTTATGGACTATACGCTAATCTTTTCTCAAAGAAGTGTAGTCATTTTTTTTGGTATTTGATGTATATATTGCTGTCTAATCACTGAACTTCGATAATGACAAGTCTCATTTTTTCCTATTGAGGAGTTAACTGGTGGAAACAACTGTTTCATACTGTAGCTATTGCTTCGGTAATTTTCATGTAACTTGTTTTCACAAAAGATTGGCCGTTTTGTGATGCTTAGCAAAAATAGATTTTTTGGGTTCTCATTTACTTTTCATTCTACTTTTAAATAGCGTTTTTTTTCTGAGATAGTCTTTGTTTTCGAAACCTTCAAGTGAATTGGAGAACCATGCTTTCTTTTGTAGATCCTTTTTCTCTGCAAATTGTATTTTTCGTCCTTGTAAAAAGAAAATTCAAGGCTTCTTATGTGTTATGGCATGCTGTAGTTAAGAATTGCGTTGTGTAGTTTTGATGCTCTTTTCCTTCGACGCCATTGAGTTCGGAAGATAATCTGATTTTTGCCAATTTCTAGTTTTTACCGCTTCTTTTGCTTTGTATGTTATTGATTCCCACAAGCTTGTTGTTCTGGGTACAACCTGGAAGCGTTGAGTAGTTTTTGTTCAAAAATATGTAATTATGTCCAGTAATTCTAAAAACACTTAGTCTTGGAAAAACAGATTTTCTATTGGTTTTTCGATTTCGTTAAAAAATTTTTACTCGATTAGAGTTATGCTTTCTGTTGACTTTCGTAGTTTGATGTTTCTTTAAACATGTTAAATTTCAAGTTAATAATAATTTCAATTTTTTGAATTATAACTCAGGACTTGTCCTGCTGTGTTGTTTTCTTTCGCCATATGGCGCTCTTTTTCTTTTTACACTTGTTCTGATACATTCTTTCGCTTGAATTTTTCAGTAACTTTTTCACGTCTGATTTGTAGTTTTTCACAAGAACTAAATTGCCTGCATTCAGAAACTGTCTGTTTCTGAAACAAGTTTGATTGAATGATAAGCGGTCTGAAGGGCCTGGAAGCCGAATGGTTCATGCTTCCGATTGGTTCGAACCTCTGCGTCATTTCAACGTTGATCAGTGGACTCCACAGTGGCTGTGTTCCTGCTAATTTTTATCACATGCAAAAATTGCAGTATCAGGTTTAGTTTTTTCCCTCATTATAGGATCCTTTCAGTTGCATATTAACCAATCACTTTGCTCGCCTGACGTCTGATAAAAATCTACTGTTTTTTAAACATACAGCGAAGATATGCAAACATATTTTAATTGATATTTTCAAACAGCAATTTTCAAGATGTATACAAGCAACAAATGAGCTGTCCATACGGGAGCGGGAGGTAGATTGTTTGTGTACATTTAGTAACGCTCAGTTCTTTCTTTTTTTCTTGTCGAAATTGTTTCCGTAAATGGGCCGTATAATTTTTGCGTCTGAAATTTTTATTTTTGCTTTCTTCATCTTTACTCTGAGCTGTTTTGCGCTTGTTTTGTAAAATGACCTTTTAAAAGAAGTCGTTACCTTTTCAACAAAATTATAATCCTCATGAAAGCTCGGTTCAAACAGACTTCAACTATCGACTTTTCATCTACTGTTTTTAGTTAAACTGACTTCAATAATCGGCTTTTGTTCTACTGTTTTTATTTAAAATAAACAGATGAAGTTTACATCAAACTTGATGGTACCCTGGTGACGCCAAGATCGCAAATGTTGCTAATAGAGATTTTGCTATTCAATATAATTGTTTCAGTTGAATATGACGATTTCTCTGACTTTGATATTTACTGTCACTTTTGTCATTTTTGTCATATTTTTGGCTTTGCGAGCTTTTATTGTTATCTTTTTTTGTCTTATCTTTTAGCTTCAACAATGAGAGGTGTAAGTTGTTTCTAAGGACGCTTTAGTTAATCAATTTAGTCGTTCCAATTCTTTGTTAAGGCTTTTTATGGATTATGCGTTAATCTTTTCTCAAGAAAGTTTAGTAAATGTTTGTCTTTTTGGTCGACTTTTGACCTACTGTTTTTAGTTAAACTGACTTCAGTGATCAACTTTTGTTCTATACTGTTTTTAGTTAAACTTAACAGATGAAGTTTGAATCAAATTTGATGGTACCTTGGTGACGCCAAGATCGCAAATGTTGCTAATAGAGATTTTTGCTATTCAATATAATTGTTTCAGTTGAATATGACGATTTCTCTGACTTTGATATTTACTGTCACTTTTGTCATTTTTGTCATTTTTTTGGCTTTGCGAGCTTTTTATTGTTAACTTTTTTTTGTCTTATCTTTTAGCTTCAACAATGAGAGGTGTCAGTTGTTTCTAAGGACGCTTTAGTTAATCAATTTAGTCGTTCCAATTCTTTGTTAAGGCTTTTTATGGATTATGCGTTAATCTTTTCTCAAGAAAGTTTAGTAAATGTTTGTCTTTTTGGTCGACTTTTGATCTACTGTTTTTAGTTAAACTGACTTCAGTGATCAACTTTTGTTCTATACTGTTTTTAGTTAAACTTAACAGATGAAGTTTGAATCAAACTTGATGGTACCCTGGTGACGCCAAGATCGCAAATGTTGCTAATAGAGATTTTGCTATTCAATATAATTGTTTTCAGTTGAATATGGACGATTTCTCTGACTTTGATATTTACTGTCACTTTTGTCAATTTTGTCATTTTTTTGGCTTTGCGAGCTTTTATTGTTAACTTTATAGGTGTCAGTTGTTTCTAAGGACGCTTTAGTTAATCAATTAAGTCGTTCCAATTCTTTGTTAAGCTTT
>NC_134476.1:49799510-49991593 GCF_964194025.1 Convolutriloba macropyga
TCCGCGCAAGGCTTCTGAAACTGATTAAAGGAGAAGAAGTGGGATAAAAAATGGTTCTTCTGATCAAAATGTTGTGAGGGGTTATTATAGTTTTAATCGTCAAATTTTGAACATAAATTAAGTGATCAAAACTTAACTTAAAGCCGGTTGAACTTACAGCGAGGGACAGTTGTTCGTTTAAGCCGTCAAGGCCGCTGAAACTTATTAAATGAGAAAAAGTAGGATGGAATTAGTACCTCTTATCAAAATGAGGCGATGGGTATTACTAATATTAATCCTACAGAATTTTGAATATAAAATAAAGGTTAAAGTGCAGTGATGACGATGCCCCTGATCCCAAATTATAGAAACTGATGACTTGAAAACACGATTTTTCCGAGATAAGTGACAGAACTTTGTAAGAAATGACCGCATTGTCACTGCTGTACACAATTTAACCATGTTTGTTCTACGCGGTAAGTAGTTGCAAAATATCGTCACTCATATTCGCAAACGCGACCCTGCTGAGTTTGTAGGATTGGCGACGTAATGCCGGTATAATACAGAGCAGGGTAATCAGTTGTTTGGGAAATAGAGGACACGATAAGTCACTGGGAATTCGACAAATTTGCTCACTGGCAACAGCTGACGTAACGCTACGCAAGAGTCCCTAGTTGGAAACATTCCAGTTGGCTGTGATGGCAACACAAGAGAACATTACTCACAACTTAGAATATGACTGGACGTTATTATGATCAGATATAGCATCACTAAGTGCCAAAAAGAAATTGGCGCAGGTCAAAAGATACTTTTAAACGTACATCTATGTTTGGGACAGAGACAGGTATTCTAGGGAATAAGAACAGTTTTCGGGTGTCCCCAGACCACTGTGTTAATCAACGAAAGGCCAGGTTGGACACAATAAATCCGCCATGTTGAATCACACAGAATCCCCGCGCACAAAACGGCCGTGGGTAGAACTAAAGGCAGACACGCTAAGTTGTCAGAAATTGCCCATCCAAAAATTGCCCATCGAAAAAAAAGATGGAGAACGAAACAAGAAAAATTTTTTTGCGGCGATCAGGTTGCCAATCGTTGGCAGAGACACACTCTAAAATTTAGGAATCTCACCAATGCAAGTTCATCCAAAAACAATGAAAACTGCTTCTATTCAAGAGGACCGATTAGTAGAAACGGTAGAACAAGAATTAAAGAAATCGGTTAAGGAGAGTTTATTTAGTTACTATCATTTAACAAGAATTTGACGATTAAAAATTCGGTTCGATCAAACTTCAAAATATCACTAAAATTGGTACAACATTGAGGTGAAGAGCTCTAAATTTCAGTACATGACATGATTGAATCTAAAGCAAAAACAATTATCAATGAAAGCCACGTTCACAAACTGGTAGTGTAAAAAGACTACAAAAAATTCCCTTATAATTATCACATTAAAAAAGGGGCTTTATAAACGTAGATTGACTATGCAGATTTTATTAAACAGATTTAAAAATTATCAGACAAATTGTCAAAAAATACGCTTATGCAGAAAGAATTACAACCTGAATCAATAACTTACTGTAACTTTGAAAAAGTGATGAATCAGTCACAAACACCTCTATTTTTAAAGATAACATCTAGGCATTGAACTCAGATCTGGCTTGGTCGCAAAAAGTAATACAGAATATTTCTCGATACAAAAAACGCAGTTGTCAACCGTAAACAAATGATATTTTACTCGTAAGTCGAGAAAAATAAAAACATAATAAACACTTTTCAAATTTTGATCAGTTCAAAAGTGAATTTTATTTCTCAATTTTTACAACGGCAAGTTTCTGAAAAACCAGATTTTGGGGCTAGGTAATACAATAGAAGCTTCTGGCATCAAACCAACAAGAACCAAAGTCGCAGCAATAGCAAAATAAAATTTGCTCAAACGACATAATGGTTTGAGAACCCATTTAAAACCCAAAATAAGGCTCATTAAATTGATTTCGAAGTTAGCAAAAATTGTCATTTCGGACAACTATTAAGCAAAGTAAACAAATTCACAAAACATTTCAATCGGCTGTGATGGCAACACAAGAGAACATTACTCACAACCTGGAATATGGCTGGACATTATCATCATCAGATATAGCATCACTAAGTGCCAAAAACATATTGGTGCAGCAAAAAAGATACCCTTAAAAGTACATCTATGTTTGGGACTCAAAGGCCAAACGACGACCCATTTTGTGATGCGATTGCAAAGATAATCAGGCGTGCTGTCAAAGTTTTAAGAGGTATTCAAAAGAGACACGAATTTATTTATCGAACTGTTCAAGATCTTAAGTGGAGAACAATGGATGGTGTAGACTTTCTGGAAGAACAGCGAAAAGTGCGTTCGAGGTTCAAGGAATCGATGGTTTGAGATGTATTTATTTTCAACATGACATATAAAGAAACTCAAAAATAATTGTGTTTGGAAACAAATGCGCTTGGAAAACTATTAGCTTACAATAGGTGCTAAAAGTACTTCCCATTAGAAGTTCTTTTCAATGATATTGATAGGAAAAAAACGGAGCAATCTAAGTTGTTGAAAAAGAGAAACAGCCCTGGTTATGTGGAAAAATTAAATCGACGAGAGGACCCAGTACGAATAATGTGTGATGTATGTTACGTTACAATTTTTTGATAACAATACAAGAAATCACAAAGCTTATTTTTCCGTTTTTTTGCGATTGATTATCTGAATGTTTGTGTGACGGCAATCGTTAATGTGTTCTATACAAGGATATCATGCAAATTTTCTGTAGTGTTTTTACAGCTTACAAGAATCACCTCATTCAGTGAAAAAACTGTGCGCCCATTTTTGTCGAACTGCAGTTGACTCTTACTAAATTCAGGTCTCTTAAGTTCTCTAATGAAGGCTATCACAAAAGATTTTAATTTTCATTTAACGGTTTTTTTACTCTGATAATGTTTGCAATTGTGAAATAGTGAATTTTTGAGTTTGAATTGTATTTTTTTGCTATCTTGAAACTCGTTTTAGCGTGAAAAAGTAGAGACCCCGTTTGCCCTCGATTTTGTTCGTCTTCGAATTTTGGCACTTTTCAATTGAGTTGTGCTTCAAGCTCAGATTTTTTTATATACAAGTGCAGTTTTTTGAATGTTTGAGTGATTTTTTTCAAAATCTTGCCTCATCTTGTTGTTTTTGTGTACCTTGATGTTCTTCTGTCATTTTGTTGCCTATGAGTGCTGACAGTTTTGTTGCTTTAAGTACGAATAGTGTTGGTGGTTAAAGAAAGGAGTATATGGTTACCTGTTTTTTTTTTACTTTGGCTCTAGTTTTCGAGTTTTGCGCTTGTTCATTTGAGTTCCTACAAATGTAGTGTACGTGTTCTGAGAAGTAGTATTGCGCAATTCATCAACCTGATGTGATTGGTTTGGATACTTTTATCACTACTAGTATAGGAGAAGAAAGAGTTCTTTTTCTCAGAGTTTTGTCTGTTCTCGTTTATTTCCCCACCTGTAGGCTCCTTCTTTGTTGTCAATCAAGCGCTATCGTTACACTAAAAGTTTTGATATGTTCACTAAAAGTTCTTGTCCAAAGTCAATTCAATTGTTGTGTTGGAATTCGATAGATATTGAGCTCAGAAATCGTTATTTGTAGTTTGACAAGAATCGGTGTTAACATGATTAAATTGTTTTTTTTTGCTGCTTGAGAAAATGTAACAGATTCTTTCCTTTTCCTGACTAAATTTTTTGCTGAAATAAACTATTGTTCATGCTAGTAAAATAAAAAATGCCGCAGTTGTATGCCTGTCTATGAAATTAATGCGTATCCTTCAGAGTCCATTACGTAATATTGAACGTTAACGTTTCCTTTCTCCACATCATTTGCAGACAATTAAGTCAAGAATGTGGATGAGCTGTACAGGAACATTATGTGCAAACACACATTGCCGAGCCTCCGCGTTGAAAAAAATCTGTAGATATGCATCTGGGCTGAACTCATTTCATAATTTTAAATTTAATTCAATAGTTTAGTAAGAGTCGGGTTGGGACGTTATATGCAAACACATATCACGGTTACTGACTGTGTTACGTAGTAAATGGACTAATTATTAGCCAATCAGAATTGAGTATTTATATTCGAATATAAATGCGTACAGAAATTGTCCTAGATTAATAAAACGTTCTATTATACGTAGAAAGTTCCGAAAAAGTTCATTTAACCTAATTTTAAGTAAATATAAGCACTATATATATATATATATATATATATATATATATATATATATATATATATATATCGATTACGCTGGTTTTCGGCTTTATATTTTTAGGTTTTCTAGACAATTGTCGATTGAATACGAACTGATTTTGACGTCAATGACATCAGACGAAAAAACCTGTTAAATGAACAACAAAAAATCTTGCCGTCTAAGTTTCACTTGTTGCTTTGTACTTGACAATGCTTATACGTGTTGCCGATAATACGTTTCTGTATATTTGATTGAACAATAGATCGTGATGAATTGAATATCCTCGAACTTCAGTGTATTTACTGAGTTATATTGGTGCCGCCTCCCGGGTTAACGAACACCCATTTTTTCCATTGCTTTTAACAACAACACCCACCCAACACGCTTAATCATCAATGACCGCAGTCACAACGAGCAATCAACAGCATCCTTTTTTTCTGTCGCTTCTTCTGATGACGCTGATTTCACTAATCAACCGTTTCTGTGAATTTTGAGAAAAGTAACATTCGTTTCAATGAGAGCCCAGATCGAACGCTGATTCATCGCAAAAGTACACCGAGGAAACTTGACGATTATACTTCAAGTAATCAAGGAGATGTTCTTGACACTGGCTGGAGCCCGATTGATAAAGAGAGGCCTCCAGATATCACAGAAGGTGATTTGGGTGGAACTTAATTGGCGGAAAGTGGAAGTACAACTTGGAACAACTGTTTTGAAGGAACGACTGATTTGTGGAATTCAGAAAATGGACAGAATCTGATCACAAAAAATATGAACAGAAGGTTTGGTATGGATCCAAAGCAACAAAACTGTAAGACAGAACCTCTAAATCATAATTCGATATATCTCTATTTGAATTTAGACGGCAAGAAACCCAACCCTTGAATTTTTGATCTTGCATGGGTTGCTAAATAAAACAATTTCCTGAAAAATATCCGATCGGTAAAAGGTCACCATTAACAGCAAACATTTTTTAAGAGCGGAAAACATTGATATGAAAATTTTTGTGAGATTTATCAAAAATTCAAAAAAATTGATACAGTCGGTTCGTATATCAAAAAACAACTTCTGATATAGTGAAAATTGAGAGATAGTAACGCTAAATTGTTCAATTTTGAAACTTTTTGGTCAATTTTGAGGCAATTCAAAGAAATTAGAAAATCAATACCGAATATTGATAAACCGTCTTTCCCAGCATGAAACCGTCCAGTTTACTGTATTACCGTTCCGTAATCAAGAATTTGCAAAAAAATTGACCAAAATATGAAAAAATTGGACAAAAGCATAAATTTGTGACAAGGTTCTCAAAAATCAATTTCTCCAAAAAGAAGCCCGTACTGAACGCCAAGTCAATATCAGTACTGGGCAAGTCTAATTCAAAGTCTAGATATCAGCACTGATTCAGAGCTAAGACCATAACACATTTAAGACTTGTCAGACTTGGCCAAGACTTGGCAAATCTTAATACACGTGCGAAAATAAAGTTCAGTATGGGAGGTTCGTTAATTGAGTGAAACTCATTACACAGAAAAAGTTGTGAAAATATTCAGAACCTCCGGCCTAAAGAAAAATTGATCGAATCCCTATAATTGTTGCTCGTCGCTCTCTTATGTACCGTTTCGTCCGCATCCTTTTCGTCCTTTAACTTTTCAATTCTCCGTGTTCCGTTTTTTTCTTCAATAACGTCGCCCAAGACTTTGCTTTTCGTTTTTGTCCTTCTACGTTTCTGGATTTTGTTGTAGTATGTCTTATGTGATGAAGTATGTTGTCGTTTTTGCTGTAGTATGTTGAGTATGCTAGTACGCTTGTTTGTTGTTTAGGTCTTATAGCTTTCTAGGGTGTGACTTAAGTTTATTCTTGAGTTACGGCTGGATTGTCATTTGACTTTGCAACTTTACTAATTTACTAGCCTTCCTGTTGTAGTATATAGATTTTGCTGCTTTATATTTGTGTGTACCTGTATGATTGCTAGTTGGTTTGGTCTTGTTGCCTTCTAGGGTGTGACTTGAGTTTATTCTCGAATTACGGCTGGGTTGTTTCTTGACTTTTCCAACTATCTTAGTCTACAAATACACTATTGTAGTTTATTCAATTTTGCTGTAGTTTGTTTAATACCGTTAGTATGCTGATTGTTTGTTTTGGTTTGGGTTTTGATAGGATGTGACTTAAGTTTATTCTGGAGTTACGGCTAGTAAATTTCTCGACCTTTTCATCCTTTTAGTGTACTACTGCATTGCTGTAAATTAGTTTGTCGTTAAATTTGTCGTTATAGCCCCATAATGAACTATATTAGTTTGTCTTGCAGGAACTTTTCTCCTTCTTCCTAGGGTGTTACTTAAGTTTGTTCTGGATTTATGGCTAGTTTGTTTGGTTCAGTTTTTGCTGTGGTCTGCTAACGTAGTTCTTTTCAACCTCATTTCCCTCCCGTTCTTTCCCACCGTCCCGTTTCGTTGAGTTGCGTGTTTTCACTCGACTCCCCGTCCGTCCCGTTTCCATTCCGTCGCGCACTGCTCGCTCGTCTTGTTTCCGTTGCGTTTCCGCTCGACTTCCAAGAATAATTCGGCCCAGCGAATATGCTCCCGACAACAAATTAATTGTGTGCCCCGAGCACCAAACGCCACTCTTCCTCCTTTTCCGACAACAAATTATCCAGCCCCGTAGTAAACGTCCCCTTGCACCCAAGTGCCCCACCAAATCCAAACACTCAACAGCACAACTCCGAACCCGCTCATACTAATGACCTTTCCATTCCAAACCCGGTTTTCGTACCTAACCTAACTGCCCCCATCCCACACGCCCCTTTGATTAATCAGCCTCTCGTCAACAACACTTTTCAGAATAGTAATAACCGAGTACACAAAGTTGTACGTTCCGTTGCCCCTCCTGTCCCAAATATGCCCAATATCCCTCTTCGCCAAAACTTTGTGCCAAATATGAGTCATTGGCGGTTTCCACAGCACAGACCGTCAATAGTCAACCAAGACATAACCACCGTGAATAGTCTGCCTCCAAATGTACACACCCATATCGCACCATCAAGCACTAATGTTCCACTAGGATTTTATCAGAATTCGCCCCCTTTGATTGATATGCAATCACCATCAGGTGCACAGCAAGAAAACCTGATCGCGACTACTGGTAATGTTGTACCTGGTCTAGCCACTCCGGTTTTTCAGCCATTATACCCCTATGTTAGGCCCTTTCCGTTGAGTTGTAGTGGTCCGCAGGTGTCTGCACCCGCCCCTCCAATACCAGACAATGCGTCATTGATTAGGGAATTAGCTGATGCAATAACAAGTAAGAGAAACGACCCTTTGCCCGAGTGGAAACTTGCAGAGTTCAATGGCGACCCATTACAATGGCACGAGTGGTATGGTCAATTCAAAAGCGCGATTGACTCTCAATCGCTCACTGATGACGTTAAATTGACATACCTTAAAACACTCGTCACCGGTAAAGCAAAGATTGCAATCGCCGAGTTTGCTTACTGTGGTTTAATGTACAAGGATGCACTAAGGACTTTAGAACGTAAATTCGGCCAGCCACAGGCAGTCGTAAGTGCACACTTGGATAAACTAAGCAGTTTTCCGCCTCTTAAAATGCACAATAGTGATAACATCATTAACTATTCTGCAGCCATATCCAGTCCGTTGGGGTTTTCAAGTCACTATCATATGATGCTGACTTGAAGAGTGCTTCCTTACTTAACCATGCGGTACAGACGTTACCACCAAACATGAAAGAGTCGTGGTCCCTCTTTACGGTTAAGAAGCACTGGGTTAAGCTTAGATAAGCTTAGCACTGTAGTATGTTGAGTATGCTAGTACGCTTGTTTGATGTTTAGGTCCTATAGCTTTCTAGGGTGTGACTTAAGTTTATTCTTGAGTTACGGCTGGATTGTCATTTGACTTTGCAACTTTACTAATTTACTAGCCTTCCTGTTGTAGTATATAGATTTTGCTGCTTTATATTTGTGTGTACCTGTATGATTGCTAGTTGGTTTGGTCTTGTTGCCTTCTAGGGTGTGACTTAAGTTTAATCTCGAGTTACGGCTGGGTTGTTTCTTGACTTTTCCAACTATCTTAGTCTAAAAATACACTATTGTAGTTTATTCAATTTTGCTGTAGTTTGTTTAATACCGTTAGTGTGCTGATTGTTTGTTTTGGTTTGGGTTTTGATAGGATGTGACTTAAGTTTATTCTGGAGTTACGGCTAGTAAATTTCTCGACCTTTTCATCCTTTTAGTGTACTACTGCATTGCCGTAAATTAGTTTGTCGTTAAATTTGTCGTTATAGCCCCATAATGAACTATATTAGATTGTCTTGCAGTAACTTCTCTCCTTCTTCCTAGGGTGTGACTTAAGTTTGTTCTGGATTTATGGCTAGTTTGTTTGGTTGAGTTTTTGCTGTGGTCTGCTAACGTAGTTCTTTTCGACCTCATTTCCCTCCCGTTCTTTCCCACCGTCCCGTTTCGTTGAGTTGCGTGTTTTCACTCGACTTCCCGTCCGTCCCGTTTCCGTTCCGTCGCGCACTGCTCGCTCGACTTCTCGTCTGTCTTGTTTCCGTTGCGTCGCGCGTTGCTCGCCCAACTTCACGTCCGTCACGTTTCCGTTTCGTCGCGCGTTCCCCGCTCGACTTCCCGTGTGTCCTTTGTCTCCCTCCGCGTTGAGAAAATAGCGTTCAGCGCTCCACTTGTTTTTGTTGGGCACTGTGTGCTCGACGACCTTTTTCTGCTCTTTGGGCGGTTTGTTTACAGACTGTCTACGCTTTGCTGTGTTTGGTGCATTTTGCGTTGGGTTTGTTTTGCGTGGGTTTGGTTTGGTTGGAGTGTGCATATAATAGGTAACCGTTAACAGTGGTAGTTCTGCTGGTCTTTGGAAGTAATAACATCACGATGTCTAATAGTGTTGATCAAAAAGTCAAAAATTTGTACGCTGCCAGGTCAAAGCGTGAAGCTGAATTGCAAGCTATACATGAAAATATTCTTCCTTGTATAAATAGTCAAAGTAGGCGAGTGAAAATTGAACGCCTAGTAACAAAGTGCAACGAAGCATTTATAACTGTTTTAGACAAAAATGAGGACCTGATTGCATTTGCTGGAAAAACGGAGGATCCAAGTGCACTTGTTCCTTCATTAGAGTCTTACTTGGAGGCAATGACAACTAAGAATGACAAGATACTCACTTCAGCACGAAACTACATCAACTCTGCTGATGATAAAGTGAGTGAGTTCCAGGAACCAAGGGCTCCCATTCTTTCTAGACTTCCCTCAATTATGACCTCGTCAAAAACATCTAATCAGCGTAAACATGATTACGTATTTGCTAAGACGAAGCGTGAAGAAATTGAAAAACAGAATGAGGCAGCCATTCGCCTTGCTAGGACAACAGTCACAACGACGACAGTCACAACGAGCAATCAACAGCATCCTTTTATTCTGTCGCTTCTTCTGATGACTCTGATTTCACTAATCAACCGTTTCTGTGAGTTTTGAGAAAAGTAACTTTCGTTTCAATGAGAGCCCAGATCGAACGCTGATTCATAGCAAATGTACACCGAGGAAATTTGACTTAAGTTTATTCTCGAGTTACGGCTGGATTGTCCTTTGACTTTGCAACTTTACTAATTTACTAGCCTTCCTGTTGTAGTATATAGATTTTGCTGCTTTATATTTGTGTGTACCTGTATGATTGCTAGTTGGTTTGGTCTTGTTGCCTTCTAGGGTGTGACTTGAGTTTATTCTCGAGTTACGGCTGGGTTGTTTCTTGACTTTTCCAACTATCTTAGTCTACAAATACACTATTGTAGTTTATTCAATTTTGCTGTAGTTTGTTTAATACCGTTAGTATGCTGATTCTTTGTTTTGGTTTGGGTTTTGATAGGATGTGACTTAAGTTTATTCTGGAGTTACGGCTAGTAAATTTCTCGACCTTTTCATCCTTTTAGTGTACTACTGCATTGCCGTAAATTAGTTTGTCGTTAAATTTGTCGTTATAGCCCCATAATGAACTATATTAGATTGTCTTGCAGTAACTTTTCTCCTACTTCCTAGGGTGTGACTTAAGTTTGTTCTGGAGTTACGGCTAGTTTGTTTGGTTCAGTTTTTGCTGTGGTCTGCTAACGTAGTTCTTTTCGACCTCATTTCCCTCCCGTTCTTTCCCACCGTCCCGTTTCGTTGAGTTGCGTGTTTTCACTCGACTTCCCGTCCGTCCCGTTTCCGTTCCGTCGCGCACTGCTCGCTCGACTTCTCGTCTGTCTTGTTTCCGTTGCGTCGCGCGTTGCTCGCCCAACTTCACGTCCGTCACGTTTCCGTTTCGTCGCGCGTTCCCCGCTCGACTTCCCGTGTGTCCTTTGTCTCCCTCCACGTTGAGCGCATAGCGTTCAGCGCTCCACTTGTTTTTGTTGGGCACTGTGTGCTCGACGACCTTTTTCTGCTCTTTGGGCGGTTTGTTTACAGACTGTCTACGCTTTGCTGTGTTTGGTGCATTTTGCGTTGGGTTTGTTTTGCGTGGGTTTGGTTTGTTTGGATTGTGCATATAATAGATAACCGTTAACAGTGGTAGTTCTGCTGGTCTTTGGAAATAATAACATCACGATGTCTAATAGTCTTGATCAAAAAATCAAAAAATTGTACGCTGCCAGGTCAAATCGTGAAGCTGAATTGCATGCTGTACATGAAGATATTCTTCCTTGTATAAATAGTCAAAGTAGGCGAGTGAAAGTTGAACGCCTAGTAACAAAGTGCAACGAAGCATTTATAACTGTTTTAGACAAAAATGAGGACCTGATTGAATTTGCTGGAAAAACGGAGGATCCAAGTGCACTTGTTCCTTCATTAGAGTCTTACTTGGAGGCAATGACAACTAAGAATGACAAGATAATCACTTCAGCACGAAACTACATCAACTCTGCTGATGATAAAGTGAGTGAGTTCCAGGAACCAAGCGCTCCAATTCTTTCTAGACTTCCCTCAATTATGACCTCGTCAAAAACATCTAGTCAGCGTAAACATGATTACGTATTTGCTAAGATGAAGCGTGAAGAAATTGAAAAACAGAACGAGGCAGCCATTCGCCTTGCTAAACAGAAAAAGCAAATGCAATTAGATGAACTGGAGGAAAACAACAGGAAATGGTTGGCAGAGGCAACTCTGCCACAATTTGAATTGCTGGACGCCGTTTCTCAAGGTAGCCAATCTGAAACAACTGCAAGTGCTAGGAGCCCAATGAGAAGTGAAAAGGTTGTCCAGGATTGGATCAAAACCTCACTTGCTTTAAGTTTTAATAACGAGAAAACTGGTGAACCAGAGGTTACGAAAGACCCTACAGAAAGCCCTAGCAACAATAACGGCGAAGCAGTGGAAGATCATAATACTGACATTTCAAAGCTTTCCATTCCAAAAAATTGTCGAGGCAATTACTTTTTAAGCATTGAGACCTTGCAGCAACTCGATCCCTATTATACCCCACCTAAAAACTTTTTGGCTGCTGCTTACACACAGGCGTTGTACCAGGCGCACCTAAGGGCGCAAATGGATCAAACAGGCCAGCAAGGCACGGCGCTTCCAACCTTAACTAACCAAGGAACCGCGGATAGTCAGCCGCCTTCTGTACACGCCCCAGAGGCTTCTTCACCGCCCATTCAACAGCCCATTCCACCACAGCCGTTCGCACCGCAAAGAAACCGAAATAATACATCCGAAGTATTTCCCAACGCACAAATTCAAATTTCATAATCCAGGGGACCTGAAACATCAAGTCTGCCCAAGAATAATTCGGCCCAGCGAATATGCTCCCGACAACAAATTAATTGTGTGCCCCGAGCACCAAACGCCACTCTTCCTCCTTTTCCGACAACAAATTATCCAGCCCCGTAGTAAACGTCCCCTTGCACCCAAGTGCCCCACCAAATCCAAACACTCAACAGCACAACTCCGAACCCGCTCATACTAATGACCTTTCCATTCCAAACCCGGTTTTCGTACCTAACCTAACTGCCCCCATCCCACACGCCCCTTTGATTAATCAGCCTCTCGTCAACAACACTTTTCAGAATAGTAATAACCGAGTACACAAAGTTGTACGTTCCGTTGCCCCTCCTGTCCCAAATATGCCCAATATCACTCTTCGCCAAAACTTTGTGCCAAATATGAGTCATTGGCGGTTTCCACAGCACAGACCTTCAATAGTCAACCAAGACATAACCACCGTGAATAGTCTGCCTCCAAATGTACACACCCATATCGCACTATCAAGCACTAATGTTCCACTACGATTTTATCAGAATTCGCCCCCTTTGATTGATATGCAATCACCATCAGGTGCACAGCAAGAAAACCTGATCGCGACTACTGGTAATGTTGTACCTGGTCTAGCCACTCCGGTTTTTCAGCCATTATACCCCTATGTTAGGCCCTTTCCGTTGAGTTGTAGTGGTCCGCAGGTGTCTGCACCCGCCCCTCCAATACCAGACAATGCGTCATTGATTAGGGAATTAGCTGATGCAATAACAAGTAAGAGAAACGACCCTTTGCCCGAGTGGAAACTTGCAGAGTTCAATGGCGACCCATTACAATGGCACGAGTGGTATGGTCAATTCAAAAGCGCGATTGACTCTCAATCGCTCACTGATGACGTTAAATTGACATACCTTAAAACACTCGTCACCGGTAAAGCAAAGATTGCAATCGCCGAGTTTGCTTACTGTGGTTTAATGTACAAGGATGCACTAAGGACTTTAGAACGTAAATTCGGCCAGCCACAGGCAGTCGTAAGTGCACACTTGGAAAAACTAAGCAGTTTTCCGCCTCTTAAAATGCACAATAGTGATAACATCATTAACTATTCTGCAGCCATATCCAGTCTCGATGGGCTTTTCAGGTCACTATCATATGATGCTGACTTGAAGAGTGCTTCCTTACTTAACCATGAGGTACAGAAGTTACCACCATACATGAAAGAGTCCATTTACGGTTAAGAAGCACTGGGTTAAGCCTACCCTCCTTGACTTTAACGATTGGCTTAAAGAAAAAGCCGAGGCCAATGACCTTATGAAACAAAGCGCAACCATGGCCAAACCTGAAGAGAACATCACTTCAGTAACCAAGACCAAAACAGCCTCAAAAGTGTTTGCATCAAACTCACAACACAGGGACAAAAAGAAGCTAATTCCATCTTCTTCCACAAACACTTACTCTCGGTGCATTGTATGCAAGGGTAACCACCGTCTATGCGAGTGTCGTGTTTTCAAAGAAAAGACTCCAACCCAGAGAGCTAAGTTGGTGGCGGATAACAAACTTTGCTTTTCGTGCTTAAGGGACAAGCACACGTTTCGCCAGTGGCCTCAAACGAGAAAGTGCGGAGCAGAGGGGTGCAATAGTTCGCATAACACACTATTGCATGGAGCAGATAGGGTTTTCCCAACAAAACAGTCAACAAAATCCAATACCATTCAGCCTCCTGGCAATACAGGTCAAAGTAATGCAACCACTAGTCAACAGCCGTCTAATAAGACCACAACAATATCATCTGTTACTGATGTTAAGGGACTCCTCCAGGTAACAGAATTGCAGTTGGTCAATTCGTCTTGTGTAGATACCAAGGCTTTTGTTTTGTGTGATACCGCCTGCAGTAACTCATGGGTGGCCGGTAGTCTCGCAGATAGACTCGGTTTGCACGGTAAAGCACTAAAGCTAACTGTTAAGGGTATTAGTACCGAGGAAGTAGTTGATACTAGGGTTGTTGAAATTACTGTGAAACCAAGAGAACATCAAGATTTCGAAACATTTAACATCAACCGTTTCGTGAAAGAGAGTCTGAACGTCGGCTCTGATATAATTAAAGTACAGGCCCTACAAGAGACTTACCCACACTTAGCATTCCTTGATCCCGTGACTTATTCTTATAAAGACATTGAGATGATACTCGGACAAGATGTCTATCATGCCATCCGCCCGTTAGAATACTTCTCTACCGATGAGAAGCGTTCACCTGTTGCCGTACGCTTACCCATAGGTTGGGTCTTAAGCGGTCTGTTACCATCAAGTTCTTGTATAACCTCAACGTGCTTTAAAGTGAATATCGAACATGACAATGAGTTAGCAAGTCAGGTAAAGTCATGGTACGACTTTGAATCTTTCGGGGCAAACAAGCAGGTTGACTCAAGATCTGCAGCAGACGCAAGGGCTTAAGAAATCCTTGAGAATACCACCGTACACAATGGCCTGAGATACGATGTCGGAATGCTGTGGGCAGCAGATAACACCCAGCACCCAATAAATTACTTTTCCTCCCCTGTGCAACTAAAGTCTCTCGAAAAACGATTGGCCAAGGATGAAGACCTTAGGGAGAAGTATACTAGTACCATCGAGGAAGATCTAAATAAGGGGTATGTAATTGAGGTTCCGGACGCTCACAAGGTTGAGAACCGGTCCGATAAAGAGGGGTACCTACCCCACCATCCGGTTTTAAACCCGAAAAAACCGGGTAAGGTGCGTAGGGTGCTCAATGGGGCAGCAAAATTTAATGGTGCCTCACTGAATAAATCTTTGCTCACTGGCCCCGATCTGCTCCAAAACCTTATTTACGTACTTCTTCGCTTACGACAACATCCATATGCCGTCTCTGCCGACATCGAGGGAATGTTTCTACAGGTTGGCGTATTACCATCAGATCAACCATCACCTCGCTTTCTGTGGCGGGAGGACCCCACAACTAACGTTGTAGTGTATCAATATACGCGCCACATATTCGGGGCTAAAGACTCATCTACATGCGCCAACTATGCACTGCAACGCACCGCGAGAGACAATGCTAAGTTTTACCCCGAAGCTGCAAAAGCCGCCCTTGAAAACTTTTACATGAACGATTACCTTGACTCAGTGGAGTATCCTGAGAAGGCCATCAACAGATCGAAGGAATTGGTACATCTTCTCCATCTCGGTGGGTTCAAGCTTACAAAGTTCGTGAGCAATGTGCCAAATCTGGTTGACAGAATTGATGGTTCTCCTCAATCTACTGAGCCCAAGGTTATTGTTTCATGTCAAGAGGATTCATTGCACGTGCTTGTGCTAAAATGGGACCACACTAAAGACACTTTAGTTGTGAGTCGGGGTACAAGCTGCGCTATCACCAAGTCCCTCACGCAACGCTTGGTCCTAAGTCTAGTCTCGAAAGTCTTTGACCCCATTGATCTTGTCGCACCGTTTACTGTCGGTGCGCGACTGCTCTTAAAAGACATCTGGCGTGTCACAGGACAACAATGGGACGACGAGCTCCCACAAGACATGGTTCAAAGATTTTTGGCTTGGAGTGCGGACTTACCAAAGCTTGAACACATCAAAATTGCTCGAAGTTATTTTACTGGACCCTCTGATAATGTAGAATTGCACATGTTCGGTGACAGTTCCCAGGATATTTTTAGTGCCGTCGCATTTCTTCGAGCCCGAGTAACAACTTCTACGGGCAAGGTAAAAAACAGAGCTTGCGTTTGTTTTGAGGAAAGCGCGCGTGGCGCCAATGAAAGTAATGACTGTCCCAAAACTGGAGTTGCAAGCAGCTCTACCCGCCGCTCGATTGAAAAGGGAGATTATGCAAGCACTTAGTGTATCTGTTAACCAAGTGTTCATGAGCACAGACAACACGACCGTTCTCTAATAAAATAACTCAAATGAAAAGCAACCAATCTTTTTTGCAAACCGTGTTTGCGAAATTTTGGAGTATACCAGCGTTGACCAATGGAACCACGTCGCAACTAAGGATAGTCCAGCTGACGCTGGCACGCGTGGAATGTCCGCTGAAAATTTGCAACTAAGCAGTTGGGTCAAAGGTCCACATTTCTTAACTAATTCATGTTTCCCGTTTGTACCGAACAAAGACGTCATTAATAACATCAAACTTGGCGTCAACAAAGCAGTCACTTTAGAAGACACTGTTTCTCTCCCTACATCTGTTAAAAAACAGACAACTGCCGTTCCGTCGTTATTCCCATTTGATAAGTTTAGTTCTTATCAAAAGTACTTGCGCATTGCCGCAGATGTTCTCCGGCTTTTGCCGAAACAGGCCGGCTACCGTAATCTTGTTGGTAGCATTACTGATCCTACTGAGCTTGACGAAGCCGAGCGTCATCTACAGTACTTGGTGCAAGGAGGGTCTTTTGAAGCCGAAAGAAATGATCTTCTTGACAATAAGTTCGTCAAACGGAGTAGCCGAATTGCTTCACATTCACCGTTTATTAGTCCAAATGGACTAATCCGTTCCTCGGGCCGCATCAAGCACTTAATTGAAGTTGGGTTTAACGTAAAGTACCCAATCATCTTAGACGCACGTCATACGTTTGTAAAACTGTTCCTTGAACACACTCACGTAAATCATTATCATCAAGGCGTTGAATACCTAAGATCAATTGTGCAGGAACACTATACAGTACTGAATCTAAGATCATCCTTGCGTTCCGTCAAAGCACACTGCCTGAGATGCCGAGAATGGCAAGCTGTAACTATGCAACCAATCATGTCTGACTTACCCAAGGAGAGACTTGCTTACCAGTCTCCTCCTTTCACGAACACTGGCGTTGACTACTTTGGGCCATTCTATGTTACTGTCCGCCGTACTACTGAGAAAAGGTGGGGCTTCCTCTTCACCTGTCTCACTACTCGCGCTGTTCATGTCGAGATAGTTACATCCATGGACACCAGTTCTTGTGTTATGGGAGTTGAGCGGTTTGTGTCACGTAGGGGTACACCTGCCATGATTTGGTCGGACAATGGCACTAACTTTATTGGAGCGGAGAAAGAACTCCGAGAAAGTATTGAAAAGTGGAACGTTGTCAACATTGCAGCTGAGCTCGCTCACAAAGGTATAAAGTGAAGGTTCAATCCACCCAGAGCACCACATCAAGGTGGCATCTGGGAGAGGTTGGGACGCAGTTTCAAGCGCGTGTTGTATACTATTCTCGGCACGCGTCGCCTCACGGATGAGGTACTGCATACTACCTTTTTTTCCTCGTGGAGAATGCCCTCAATTTGCGTCCTTTAACACCCGTAAGCGCTGATCCGTGCGATTTGAACGCTTTAACGCCCAACCACTTTCTTTTAGGAGAACACTCTACCGGTATTGTGTCTGTTGTCGGCAATAATGAGATCGACCATCGTGAACGTTACACCCGTGCGCAGTCGTACGCTAATGTGATCTTGTCCCGTTGGATCAAAGTGTAAGTACCGACGCTGAACCGACGCTCTAAGTGGCAGACGCCTGCCTAGCAAAACCTTAAGACCGGTGACTTGGTTTGGATAGTTGAGGAAACCAACCCTAGGGGTTACTACCCAACCGCTCGGATTGTGGAACTCCGTTACGGCTCCGATAGCGTCGCGCGCTCCGCCGTTTTACGTACGTCGACCAGTTCACTCGTCCGTCCGCTTGTAAAACTTGTACCAGTTTTCCCAACATCTTCTTCCGGGCTGGAGGATGTTACGTAGTAAATGAACTAATTATTAGCCAATCAGAATTGAGTATTTATATTCGAATTTAATTGCGTACAAAAATCGTTCTAAATTAATAAAACGTTCTAATACATGTAGAAAGTTCCGAAAAATTTCTTTTAACCTAATTTTAAGTAAATATAAGCACTATATGTATCGATTAAGCTGGTTTTCTGCTTTATATTTTTAGGTTTTCTAGACAATTGGCGATTGAATACGAACTGATTTTGACGTCAAGGACATCAGACGAAAAAACCTGTTAAAAGAACAACAAAAAATCTTGCCACCAAAGTGTCACTTGTTGCTTTGTACTTGACAATGCTTATACGTGTTGCCGATAATACGTTGCTGTATTTTTGATTGAACTATAGATCGTGATGAATTGAATATCCTCGAACTTCAGTGTATTTACTGAGTTATAGACTGTTTTATATGACACGCCTTCTAATACACACAAATTGAGGAAAATATGATTTTTATTGGATTCTTTTAAATTTTTCGGCTCAACAACCATTTTAAAATCCGCCCATAATTGATGAAGCCACTTTTCCTAAATTACTTCTTCCTCTATCTTCAGTCTAGAACTTAATTTCGTTCTTGAGTGTATGTATAGTTTTGTTCCGCTGTACATGGATTTTTGATATGTGAGATAAGTATTCAAATCAGACAACTTTTTTGTTTCTTTTACACTCTCGAGGGGTTACAAGATGCCTTCACCTGCAAAGAACGGGGAACGAAATATCCTAAAATAGTTCAGAAATCCGACCACTATTTTTTGGATTTGATAAGCTTTGCTTATAAAGGAATTGTTTTCGGTTGATTAATTTCAGTTTGAAACGAAGATTACTGGACAGAAAATAATATATTAATTGATAAGAAATATTTCGATTAGAAATCATTCCGGTCGTAGTTCGTTTTCAATTTTCAACAAATTATGATCGCAATCTAGTGCCATTTCAGCTCGCTAACTCAAGTTCACTTTAGTTGAAGATGTCTAGTTTAACAGCAACTTTTCTTAGCGCATTCATAGTACTGTTTATTAATGAAAGCAAACTATAATGGCTGCTTTCCTTTCATTTTAAATACAAAGAGTAACATTATTTTTGTTTTGTACTAAATACTAACCTTAGTATCGACGTTGAAAGGTAGAAAATTTCCCCTAAGATTGTTTTTGCGTCATCAAAATGATAGAATAGTAGAACTAACAGCAATAATATGAATTTATACCAGAATATTTGTGATATATCTTTTTCTTCTTCCATCCAATTATTTCAACTTCACCTCCACCCAAATATTTGTTTTCATCACAATGTGCCCAAAAACTGACAAAAATCGAGGTCACTCAAGTTACAGCTATACTTGTAGTTGGAAACATTTCCCTAATTTAATCAGGTTAATAAAATATACGTGCTAACTGTGATAACCAAATTATATTACCACCCCGTACCCTTGCTACCCCCTCCCCCTACCAGCATTAGATTCCGCCCTCACCAACCCGTTTTCTAAACTACTTCATATCTTTACCTTTTCTGGCTTTTGAGATTTTTATCGACGTAATTTAAATCTGGAATCAAATCTGGCCTTGCGAAAACACTGAATTTTACTTTCAACATTTAATTTTTTTTCTGTTTTTAATAAAATTGGGTTACTTATGACGTGAAATATTAGATCGCAGCTTATTGGCCGACTTTTTGTCGCCATTTTGAACAATTTGGTGTTGGAAACAAAAATGCAAATGACGTTTTAAGTCTTTTACAACTTTTGGTTGTTCAAAAGTTGGCTTCTTTTTTTCTTAATGTGTCGCATTATTGTGGTCGCATTATTGTGGTAACATGCGATGCTACATTTTTGGTAATCAATTTCTTTTCCCCTTTTCCAGTTTTCCAGGAAATATAGGACAGGGAAAATGACCATCTATATTTGCCCCAAGCCACGAGAGCTCAAAATTTGTGGTTTCGAAATGAAGCGATGGCCTAATTTCAATTTCCCAGTAGGAGAAAATTGGATGACTTTATGAACAAATGACTCCTAACAATTACTATATGGATAGAGTGGAGTAAATAAATCCTCACCTTATTGTGGTCCTTTGTGTCTGCTAATTCCCAAGATGCCCCGTCAAACAAGTGGGAAAAGTGAACAACTTTAGGATAACCTCTTTCCCCCTTTTGAGATTATTCTTTCAACTATATTCCGACCCCCCTCCCTTCTAGACTGTTTACTGCCTGCTGATTAGATTATACTCTGCGCTGCTGCTCTGGTTTCTTGTTCAACAGCTCAGCCATGCCCAGGTAAGAATTTGCGTGAGCAAAAAGAGTGTTGTTACACAGATGGCTTAATTAGCATAAAATTAGATTTAAAAAAAACATTTTACATGACTATTTTTAAAATCACAATAAGACTGACCAGAATTTGAATGATGATGGAACTTTTTATGGAAAAGTTTGTCACAGGTCGAATCAGTTTACGAAGAATGAGGTACATAAAATGTTTTTGATTATAAAACTAGACCTGCTTTTGAAAAATGACCTCAATTTTTTTTTTCTAAAGAAAAAAGTCTTCTTAATCCCCAGAAATATATTTATTTTCTGGTATGATGATGACCGAAACTTTAAAAATTCTATCTACGGTGCACCTTTCTAGAGGTAGCACAGACCACTTAATTAACCAGAGTGAAAGTAAACAACCTATTTCATAATTCATCTCATCATTATTGAAACAATTTTGTTTCACCATTTCTTTATTATGTCTTACCAAGCCGACTCTTGCCAAATAAAAAGATAAAGATATGAACATTAATTTTTTTAGCAATTTTTAACATTAAACAAAACAAAATTTTCCCCAGAATTATGTTGCGAAAATATTTAAACAGCAAAAACTTTGTTTTCACTTTTTAATTTACTGTCATTAGATCACAGTTAAACTTTTAGGTAATTACAAAGCTTCAATTTGAGAACATTCTTTTTTCTAGAGGCTTCTAACTTATCTAATTGGCTTGAGGAGAATAAAAATAATTGCAGAATATCTTATCTCCAGAAAAAATGATACATCATGATTTGTATTGCTGTAAAATAGATTTTAAATGGATCATGGTTCGGAAAAACCAATTTACTCAAGCAAAGATGACCTCATAAAGCATATGCGTGGTAAATAAGAGGTCAAATAATCGCTAAGTTTAGTTATTACATGGTCAAAATTGCTTAGACACCCATGAAACAGCCGATAATCTCTGGGAAGATGGTATTAAAAAATTTTTCAGAACACATTGATAATTTTCTACTTGAAATATATTGGTCGAGCAAAACTGAGTTCAAAATTTTATTTCGCGAGAAAATTTTTGGAGTAAATCTTTGTGTTCTTAGCCTAAGATGGATTAGAAAAGTGACTACAGCAATGAAGATAACTTAGTATAAAACATTAGTAGCATTAAAAAGCAGTAGTTCTGATCGGAAACATATCAATTTGGTCATACTACTTCAAGTTTACCCAAGCACTGGGTCATATTTTGGTAGATTTAGTGCATTTATGCTAAATGCTGTGATACATCATTTGTTCTAACATTTGAGGCGATTCATGCGTGGTAATCAGAATCAAAGATTAAAAAAGTTGAGCTTACAAACAAATATTCGAACCCGGGTCGAAGTTTTTTCTACCCATTAAAATTATGTAAAAAATGCACTGACAGGCACTGAAAAAAAAACGTTTTTTTTTTACCGGATAAAACTTACACACTTATCGGTTCAATCTATTCGATTTTAAAGGCATTTCCTGAATGTTCTCAGCACTTGTCAACATATTAAGCTGATAATTATGCAAGATTTATCCGCTGACATTTTTTCAGCGGCTGTCAGCGCATTTCTTACAAAATTTTATAGATTTCTCATCACTTATCTTGCTTAACTTCAGCACTTAGCCACTATATTTGATTGAATAAAACCAGGTAGTTTAAGTGTAATGGTCTTTCTTGCGTTAGCATTATTGAAATTGTGATGCTTTTCAGTTGTTCTCCATTCCATAAAATTGAATTATCAATTTAAAAAAAAAACAACTTAAATTTTTGAATGTTTAGTGGCTCTTTAGAATTGCAAATGATGAAGGGGCGCTCATGCTGACTACGTTATAAGCAATAATGAGCAGAAAATTTGCACGTAATTTGTTTTTTGTAAGGAATGCGTTGAAAGCGCTGAAATTGTCTTCTCCCAAAGTTTTTTTTCTGAAAAAATTAGTTTTTTGATTGACAAAGTGCAAAAATTATGTCAGAATTGTGCTGAAATATCCAAGTTTTGACCTTACGGAAGGAGTGTGTTGATGTTGTGCTGACTTTTTGTAAGAATTGTGCTGAAGTTGTGTAAGGAATGTGGCGAAAGTGCGGAATTTGGGATTGTTGGAAGTGCTGAAATTTTGTAAGATATGTGTTGAAAAGCTCTGAAAATACTTTTATTCGGCGTTTTCAGCACCTAAAATTAATCTTTCTACACATTCTGCAAACTCAATACATAATTTCAGCACATTCAGCGCATTTCTTACAAAATTTTCCATTCACTCCCGCTGACATCTCGACCCGGGAATGTTCGTCTGAGAACAGGTACTTCTGGTCATGTGAAATAGTTCGCGAACAATAAACAATGACTATATGGATAGCTTTATCCACCCTTGAGTTGAAAATCGGCCATTAACTCTTCATAGCTAAGTGACTTTTGACAAATACTTCTTGTAATCTCCGTGCCATTCAGCCCATCAAAAGACTTCCTCAAACTTCCCTTCCACGATCAATCTTGCTTCTACTATTTGATAGATTGTTTTCTATTTTATCTGATACTGTCAAAAGTGAACATCTGATATTCGCTCTAGTTAAAAGAGACGTGCTTTGAAAAGGATTGTATTTTAATTGCACGACAAATTTGATGGTGAAAACATTGTACTTTTTTATGTTGTTTATTAATACATTGATGTTTTCATTATCAAGTTTATTCTTTAAAAATTGTAGTTTTTATTCTGTAACTTCGAAAACAATACTCAAATCTCAGAAAGTATCTTTAAACAAAGATGTAATATCATTTCATAGTTATACACATACCTCTATTTCAAAAACGAATTTCAGCGCTTTCTAATGTAAACATGGCTGACAACTGGGGACAGAATAAAAATCTCGCACTTTTTTCCAGCAAAATAATTCAACGAATTATCGAAATTTCATATACACCCTAAGAGTATTTAGGTTTACAATTTTCATGTTCTTACTTGGCCTTACAGCGAAAATAACTGTCTGGGGCCAGTGTTGGAGTGTTACTGTTGCATTTTATTTTTTGCCTCTAATTGAATGAGGTCAGATTTTGATGACTAATTGAGACGGATAATAATTCATCACCAATTCCAAACACCTGCCTGTCTTAATTGTCATTTATTCATTAACTTTCATTCAGGTTATCAGTTCCTTCTCTTCCCTGTTTTTCCTACGTTGATGCTTGTCTGACATCAGTAAATATGTTGCCACACAGTTTTTCCTGTCCTATCATCGCTGGACGTCAGAAGAGGTGAGTTCATTCAACCCCCCCCCCCCCGCACACAGTAGTTCATGGCCTATTATTGAAAAACTATGAGACTAGTCTATATACCACGGAATTACCCGAGGTGAGGTAGTAGAAGTATCAAATAGACCACGACTAGACGATCTAAAGGAAAAATTGCATTACGTCGCCAATCCTACAAATTCAGCAGAGTCCGCGTTTGCGAACACGAGTGACGACATTTTGTCTCCACTTCTCGCGTGGAAGAAATATGGTTAAATTTCAATGCCAATAGATAGGAAATAACCGATCGCGTATATCAGTGACGATATTACCATGGGTACATATTTGAGTAATTTGCAATGGTTTTCCTAACTGTCACTGTTGTCCGCGAATGCCTATAACGCCCAATCTTAAAACACGGGGAGAGGACAACGCTGACATTAGCAAGCAAATTTGCTTGCACAAAATGTAGGAAGGGCGACGTAATGTGACAATCAGTAGAAGTAGCTCGAATTAAACCGAACTGCCGCGAAGCAATCTACAACTCGCTTTTATTTTTCGACCCTGCAGGACTATGCGAAGTGCTATGATTCGAAACTGTGAGACTATGATCAGACATAAACAAAGGATGTGGTAGAATTATGAACCGAGTGGTCTGATGAAAATTAGCCATGATCAGGTACTCAGACACGCAACGTACATATTTCCAAACTGTGTGCTTATGCGCGTAGTTCGAAATAGTTCAAAATTGTGCAATTAAGACAAACAAGATGGCAGTAAAAAATGCGCGACTATGATTCGAAAACACAGACAGTGCAAAATTGCCCACTATCATAAAATTTTAATGCGTGCTGAAATTTTTTTGTCAAGTTAATATTCTTTTTTCCATGTCATCCATTTTTGAAATTGATGTTTTTTACTTTCTAATAAGCGGTAACGAGTCCGTAATTCGATGCAGCCGAGTTATGAAACAGGATAATTTTGACTATGAATCGAATTACTGCGTTTTTTGCGGCCTTATGAATTGAAATATCCCGCTCGAACTAGATGGGCTATGATTCTTTGCTTTGCTCGAACTAGATGGGTTATGATTCCGAATGGTTGGCTTCTGATCCAAAATTATGGGCTTATGGTTTGAAATTGCGCAGCACTCCGAACAATGTGTTTAATCTCCATGAGGCTCTCACCCGGACAACAATCGTCGACTCATATTTGATCTACCTCACTCCAGTTGGTTCAATCATTAGAGGGCAATTGAATCAATCCTTGAGAAAACTTATTGCTTTTTTGAAATTAGAAACCGAGTTTAAGAATTTCAGCAATTTTTCCAACTTCAGGTTTATCGCGCATCCTTTACACAAGGAATGCTTGTCTGTTCACACTCGTAGTCCTCGTGATGTAATAAAGCTGCTATTATACTGAACTTCGTTTGCAAAGTTTTTCATTACAAAGTATATGATATCTAGTAGCTCTTTCTTTGAGTGGTAAAGCAAGACGAGGCGGCAATTCGATTACCAAAAAGCAAAAATTAATTACTTTTTTTGCAATTTTTTGGATTGGTCATCATATTCATCTACCGCAGTTATCCATTGGAAATGAATATACTGATGTAATTGTTTCCGAATGTAAAAAGTCCAATTTAAGTAAAAAAAAAACTTTGGAGTCAACAAAGTTTGGGCAAATAGAAGGAGTAACTCACGCTTGTTTGCTTTCAAGATAGCCGTTTTTTAAATCTGCATGGTCGGGAGAACATTTCTGTTGATGAAATGATTTAGGTTCCTGGAAAACAAAGAATTGGTAAGAAAACAATTGTTTGATTAACTTGGAGAGGTCGAGATCATGTTTTTTGCCAAAACTAATTATCTCATCTTTTCAAACGATGAAATTTGGTAAATATGGTGTAGTTTATGTTATTGTATGGGGATTGATTTGAAAACAACAAGTTTTTGAGGTCGTTGCTTGTAATAAAATGCAACACCTCACAAGAACTCTTTCTTACCTGAATTCTTGACGCTCTCAACAATTTCAAGAGATAAGAAAAATTCTATGCCGTTATCTGAATTGAATAAAATTAACACTGGAAGATTTGGTATTCTTTTGATTTTGCGTTCAAGTAAAAAAGTTTATTTCGAGTACAATTTATTTTTCCGATTAGTTTTTTTTGAAGCAGTTCGAAATGGGTAGCAAAAGTTTGTAAATTTTTCGGCTTATTGAATTGTAGAATAAACTTTTTACCGTAGAGATCTAGAAAAAGTATGATAAAAACTAATACTTTGTTACTCAGTTCTAGACTTTCTTTTTTAATTTTTGTTCTTTTCTGAAAGAGTTTCACAGTAATAGTTTAGTAGTCTTCATGATAAATTCTCTTAGATCTTTTTGATAAACAGATAAAAAAATAAGGCTCTCCACCTGGCTATATTTTCGTGTTATTTGAGCTACTTTAAAAACAACTGCTGAGATGGAGCTCTATCACTTGAAAAAGTCGCTTTTTCCTTTTTTCTGTGTTGTTGTTCCCCTATTTGGTGATAGTATACTAATAAGATTCGACGCTCTAGAAAACGCACTCTAGACACCATTAGTGGCCTTTGTAAGCACTAAAAACATATTTTGAAGCTCCCTGGCAAAATCAAAGCTGAGCTTCATAATATCAAAATAATAACATATTTTATTCTTACTTGACCAAAATGGAGAGAATGGAAGGATAAATTTCATGTGTAAAGAAATGAAATGGACTCAAGAAAAATGGCTCATTAAACTGTTGGTCTGTTGTTTTGATAAACCTAGTCATGTTAACCAAGTTGATTGTCAATTTACCTTGAGTGAAAAACTCAGACTTCGGAGTAATAATTCACAGATTTTTTGAGTAAAGTGATTACAAGTGAAATCGGAGCAGTGAGTATTGATCAGATGCTGCGAATTATCTGTGAACAAAAGTAAAAAACTTTTTTCCAGGCCAGTCTTCAAGAACGACCAAAAAATTGCCAACTGTTCACTTTCATTAATAAAGTTAGAAGCAGAGAGAAACGTGTTTAATTCTTACTGATGTAAATATGATCCAATTCATGTCTTTAAAAGTATTTGAGTAGTCAACTCTGTAAAATTGTAACCCGGTGGCCCCCAAAATGACAAAGTCGTTACTTTTTTTCAGGAATACGATTTTCAACAATGTTTGATCCTAAAATTTGAATCAAAAATTAGAAATTAGTAAGTTTCGATGATAGACAAAAATATTAGAAGTAGTTTTGTCATGGAATGAAAGATATTGAAGGTTCTATGTCGTATCAGAGTGTTTGATTTTCAATCTTTTTCTCAAAAAGTGGCGAGGCATTATTCATATAAATTTTGAAGTTATTGTGTACAATTTTTACTGTTAGAGAAAGTTTTTGGGTGTGAAAAATTTTTTGTCTAAAAAATCTATTTGTTTTTTACATTCTAAAACTATTTTCTTCATTAATCTAGAGAGCTCAGTAATGTCGCACAATAAAGTTGATTACGTGGATATTAATAATCAAATCCGATCGAGATAATCGGATATTTTAGATAAATTCATGGAAATAGCGTTCAAAAAGCATATTTTATACGAATAATTTTCAGACAGTCTGTAATAAACAAGCGGCAAAAAATTTCTTTGTTTTACTCCTGAAATTATATTTTAATTCAACCTCGCGTATATGAGGTTTTTTGTTCATGAGTTGTGTTTTAATTAACGATGTTTTTTTGCAGAACCAAAAATAAAAAGTTATCATTTTTTCCAACGTTATCAGTAAACAGTCAGTTCTGTTCTTGAGATCACCAATATGGTTTTGACTGTTTCGAATTGCACTAATTGTCAACTGTTTTTGATTGGACTTTCTTAGAAATTGATCTGTTGTTTTCAAATATTTCAATTAGAAACCATGATTTATCTTGTCAACTCTTTATGAGAAATAATCACTCAGATGGCATTTCCTTGCAAAAATTTATTAATCTCAGATAAATAAAAGGTCAATGACATGCAAAGCAAAAAGGTTCGTGGAAAATATTTGTATCAATAAATATTTTATCTGACTATAACCGATAACATAATTTCCAATAGGATACACATGGTTTTCTCAACTTAAGCATTACTAATTACCCCCCCCCCCCCTAACAAATACTGGTTTCAGTTGAGCAATTGTTGTGAACAATTGCTGATGTTTGACTGTTTCAGAACCTGACCTGCCTCCTGTTTGTTTAAGTGAAGTAAGTATTGTATTTTTTTGTATTTTTTCCGGTTCCTAATCAAAAGATAGCAAAATGAGCTGAATCACGCATCGATTAACATACACCTACTTATAATTATTCATATTTGCTAACATTCATTGTCTTTTATCCGTAATTTTTCCCACTATTTTTTTAACCTACTTAATAGTGTCAAATTTATTTCCTAAACTTTTCAAATAAAGTTTCTTGTCTTGAAAGTCTAGGAACTACAACAACAACAACAACAATAACGTTTTTACATGGTAATTCTACCAGCCAGCATTTGCCACTTCAAAACAACGACCTCGTGAACAGTTGAACAAAAAATATTTTTTATTTAGTCTTTGTAGGTGTTTGTAAAGACAAAGCAATTTCCCAATTCCATAAATGTAATTTGTTTTGTCGTCATTCAATGACGTCGGAATCAACTTTTGTCTGTTATTTTAACTAATTAACTTTTAAACAGAGAACAAAGCTTCTAAACTACAAAATTCTTTTTTGACGGCTGCTTAAAGCACAACCATTTTATTTTTTATTGTTCCCTCCAATTTTTCTTCGCTACCGAAAATGGTCTTTTTTGTTAGCAATTGCTGTTAACCTTATAGGGAATAACTTTTGGTTGTTGATTTCTTTGTTACCGTGTTTGTTTGATCGTTATATTCCCGAAGATTTAACAGCAATCAATAATTTTGAAGCTGGTTATATCTTTACTAATCATTGTTTGTATGAGTTCAGTTTCTATTCAATTTCTTGGCGGCTATGTTCTTTGATTTTATCCAATTTTTGATAAGAAAGTGAAACGTTGCCAAAGATTTTTCTCTTTATAAGCCGCATACTTTGGTCTCTTATATAAAGAAAAAAACAAATCGAGTTCTTTTAGCTGGAAGAATCATGATGTCGTATTATGATGGTGACACTAAAATTACATTCAAACCAAAAATCAGGTCAGTTAAACTTAGTATATTCAAACTTTTTAAATTTTACTTTGCAAGAGATTTGCTGTTCACTTATTCAGATATAGATGTCAGTAATTTGCAGACGACCAGAGACAAATTTTCTCCTTGCTTTTTGATCTTTTTTGAGCTCAAAAAAACAGCAATGACAATACTACATAACATCACTAGCACTATATCTAGTTATATCTCAGTCCAAAATTTTTGAAGCAAACTGATATAAACAAAACTTCCTTACCTGGTTTTGGCCCAGAAAATTTATTGAATAATGGCTACTAAATTGAACCGAAAGTTTTCCTTAAACTTGTTCATACCACAAGTTTATCAGTGAACATAAATCAGAAATTTGAGCGATTAACTCGAACTTCCCACCATCAGCGATGACCATGAACCACCTCGCTGATCTTCCCTGTAGATACCGATGACACGTTCTCAGGATAGAAGAACAATGGGTTCAGAGCAAAAAAACTGCACTAATACTTGCAGTTTTAGTACGGCAATGGGCAAAATTTGTTCATACTTAAGGTGTAAATTAACAGATTTGCTGTTTACTTATTCAGATATAGATGTCAGTTTTTTGCAGACGACCAGAGACAAATTTTCTCCTTGCCTTTTGATCTTTTTTGAGCTCAGAAAAACAGCAATGACAATACTACATAACATCACTAGCACTATATCTAGTTATATCTCAGTCCAAAATTTTTGAAGCAAACTGATATAAACAAAACTTCCTTACCTGGTTTTGGCCCAGTAAATTTATTGAATAATGGCTATTAAATTGAACCGAATCTTTTCTCTAAACTTGTTCATACCACAAGTTTATCAGTGAACATAAATCATAAATTTTAGTGATTAACTCGAACTTCCCACCATCAGTGAGGACCATGAACCAACTTGCTGATCCTCCCTGTAGATACAAATGACACGTTCTAAGGTTCAGAGAACAATGTTTTTAGTACAAAACTGCACTAACACTCGCCATAAACGGCAAAGGGAAAAACTTTTTCATACTTAAGATGTAAATCAATCAATATCACTTTTTCTATATCTGGACGGTTCTGTAAATTTTCATACTCAATAGAAATTATCAATACCTGTGAATTTTTGCACTTTTAGGTCATATTGAGTTCTAGTGTTAAAATAAAAAAAAACTTTTTACTCGTGCTGGAGCCCACGACTATCTCTGCGCAAATTTTTTGAAGAAAAGTTGTGATGAAAATTCTGATGAAAGTATTTGCGTTATCTATCCCATGGGATTTGTAAAATTAAAATCTAGGTTGTACTACAGATCATTAAAAATTCACATCAGAAATTTCTCACTCTAAATCTAAAAAACAGAGTAAGGTTATTTCTGGGATTAAGTAGTTGCTAAGTAATTCACGCAAAAAACCTACCATGGATTCAAATCTTTCTGATTGGGGTTGGAATACTCTTTGTTAAATATACCCAATTTTTTCTCTTACAATTTTCTCCCGAAGGCAGTCCCAAAGTACTAAAGTCCAAGTATGGGCTAAACGGAAGACGGACGTTACAAACGTATAAATTTGCATACATAAGACTAATTTTTTAGAAGTAATTTCACGTCAAAAAATTGAAGCTATAATCAGTAACATCTAGAAATGAACAATCACAGAGACAAAAAATAAAATTAAATTGAGGACGACTGTTTTTCTCTCCTCGAGATACAGAGTGTTCTCAGGATTGAAGAACAATGGGTTCAGAGCAAAAAACCTGCACTAATACCTGCAGTTTTAGTACGGCAATGGGCAAAATTTGTTCATACTTAAGGTGTAAATTAACCAATATCAGTTTATCTATATCTTCACGATTCTGTAAACTTTCATACTGATAGCGACTATAAATAACTGTGAATTTTTGTACTTTTAGGCAATTTTGAATTCAAATATTAAAATAATAAAACTCTTCTTACTCGTGCTCGAGACCACGACAATGGTGTCCAGACAACCGACAGAGCGACAGATTTTGGTTCTGCAGAGTGCTGATTCCTGTATTGCGTAGATTGTTTTTTGTGCTGAAATCTTGCGCAGAGAATAAAGAAGACAAACTCAACAGCGACGGTAGAAGTTCGGACCTACAGGTAACGAATCTCTTTCTTAGTATGCGTAGACAAGATGCACTACTGAAATTTAGGAAATTTGTGAACCTTAAAAACCACTAAACACTCCTTTTAATAAAATCAGAGTAAAAATTGAAAACTATTTTTCTTCAAAGAAAGTTATAACGGCAGAAAGGGCTAAATTTCTGTCCGTTGTCCAAGGCGTAAGAGAATCCGACGATGATTTTATAGCGTGCCTAAGAGATGAAGCACGCTATTGTGACTTCCAGAAACTAAAAACCAACCCCGAGGAGCAGTTGGTAGAAATGATGATCATCTCAGGTTTGAGAGACCCTGAGGCAAATTTAAGACTATTAAACGGCATCGAAACTAAGCCAACGATGACTCTTTTGAAAATGACGGGGAGTTTACAGTTCAGAGGTCAAGCAATGGTTTTTGCGAGTTCTTCAACAGTTAATAAACCACTTATAGTGAAGGAAGAAGTGGGATGAAACTTTCAGGCCAAGGAGTGAAAAGTTCACTGGTAGTAAAGACAGTGTCACATGTTTCGAAAAAGTGAAGGTAAGCCACAGAGTAGCAAGACGTGTCAGGCTTTGTACAATAAATGTAACCTTTGAATTGTGACCAGTGAAAAAGTGGGGCACTGTGCGAAAAAGCGCAAAAGTAAAACCCAGCCTATGTCAGGTAAGTCCGAACAGCACAACAAGTTCTGTGAGGGGGAGGCTAACATGTCTGGTCCAAAAATTTTCCGAAATAGAGTTGAATATGTACTGTGAACGGGAAAAATTGTTTGACCTGTCGGCGCCATGGGAATACATTGCAGTAAACGACCATTAAAAATGCAAGTTGATACCGGTGCTGATAGCACTGTGATATCCTCATTAATCTTGACTGAGATTGGTAAAACTCAATTAGATGGGGAAATTAGGCGTCTTGAGGCGTGTAATTTTTATCAACTGACGGTTCTGGGATTGCTATCATGTGATGTTACGGGGAACGGAACTAAGTATAGGCAGAAACAACTTGCATTTGTGCAATCCAACAAAAAAATTGAACTACTTGGGGCGGGCTTCCTCGGGATGTGCAGGCTTCCTCGGGGCTTAAAGAATTCTTCAACCATCTTCCAGAATTGAATCGACTCAACCCTCAAAGGAATCATGGCTGTGTTCATCTTTCAATTTGATATACTTGTATATAAAACAACAAAAGAGCAGTACGAGAGATCGAAGCTTGCGGTCAAAAGTCGACTGCGTGAGAGGAATTTCACCATCAATGAAAAAATCCAACTCTCAACCAGTCTCCAGCGTTAGTGTTCTTGGTTACTAAGTTTGAAAGGAAGGAATAGCACCCGATCCTAAACTTGTTGAGAAAATTTAAAATACAAAACTACCATCAAATATGAAGTGGTTAGAGTCTTTTGTCGGCCTAGCGAATTTTTAAAGACAAGTGATACCAGATTTTGCTACAAAATTTTTACCTTCAAAAAAAATTCGAAAAAAAACAACTTCAGATAGGAGAAAAAAGAACAGAACGATTTCGAAAAGAAAAAAGAAAGGTTATGTGCTAACCCGCCTGTTCAGCCTTACAGCGTGATGATATAAGCAACCGTGAGAATAGACGCCTCAGAGAAAGCAATAGGAGAATTCCCTCACAGGACAGATATCCCGTGACTTATGTTTCAAGAAAGTTGCCACAAGCCAAAAAAAAGTTATTCCGGTATCTGGTCAGAAGATTGTAACAATTCCAGCTCAAAACGAGGATCACTCCTTAAACTGACCACAAAACTCTCAAATATCTTTTTGCACCAGACGAGGAAATTCCTAAAACAGCGTCGGCAGGATTCACGAGATGGGCTCTAGTGCTGATGCAATTCGACCTCGAGTTGAAATATACACCCGGAGTGCAGCACCCAAGACTGACTACACTGATCAGCAATCTACTGACACACAGTCTGAGAGCAGTAGGGACAAAATAGACGTGGCATCACCCAACTCCATTGAAGAAACTTCAGTAAATGATGGAAAACAACCTTCAGGGGCCGCGAAAACTTTAAGCAGAAATAAAAACAACCAGAAAGAATTGGCTAACCTATCCATACAAACTTCCTCAAAAAAGGAGGTAGGATGTGATATAACGAAAAGTTCAGCATCTAGAGTTTAAGGTAAACAAAACTTCGATATAGACAAAACTTCCTTACCTGGTTTTGGCCCAGTAAATTTATTGAATAATGGCTATTAAATTGAACCGAATCTTTTCCTTAAACTTGTTCATACCACAAGTTTATCAGTGAACATAAATCATAAATTTTAGTGATTAACTCGAACTTCCCACCATCAGTGATGACCATGAACCAACTTGCTGATCCTCCCTGTAGATACCGATGACACGTTCTCAGGATAGAAGAACAATGGGTTCAGAGCAAAAAAACTGCACTAATACTTGCAGTTTTAGTACGGCAATGGGCAAAATTTGTTCATACTTAAGGTGTAAATTAACAGATTTGCTGTTTACTTATTCAGATATAGATGTCAGTTATTTGCAGACGACCAGAGACAAATTTTCTCCTTGCCTTTTGATCTTTTTTGAGCTCAGAAAAACAGCAATGACAATACTACATAACATCACTAGCACTATATCTAGTTATATCTCAGTCCAAAATTTTTGAAGCAAACTGATATAAACAAAACTTCCTTACCTGGTTTTGGCCCAGAAAATTTATTGAATAATGGCTACTAAATTGAACCGAAACTTTTCCTTAAACTTGTTCATACCACAAGTTTATCAGTGAACATAAATCAGAAATTTGAGCGATTAACTCGAACTTCCCACCATCAGCGATGACCATGAACCACCTCGCTGATCTTCCCTGTAGATACCGATGACACGTTCTCAGGATAGAAGAACAATGGGTTCAGAGCAAAAAAACTGCACTAATACTTGCAGTTTTAGTACGGCAATGGGCAAAATTTGTTCATACTTAAGGTGTAAATTAACAGATTTGCTGTTTACTTATTCAGATATAGATGTCAGTTATTTGCAGACAACCAGAGACAAATTTTCTCCTTGCCTTTTGATCTTTTTTGAGCTCAGAAAAACAGCAATGACAATACTACATAACATCACTAGCACTATATCTAGTTATATCTTAGTCCAAAATTTTTGAAGCAAACTGATATAAACAAAACTTCCTTACCTGGTTTTGGCCCAGTAAATTTATTGAATAATGGCTATTAAATTGAACCGAATCTTTTCCTTAAACTTGTTCATACCACAAGTTTATCAGTGAACATAAATCATAAATTTTAGTGATTAACTCGAACTTCCCACCATCAGTGATGACCATGAACCAACTTGCTGATCCTCCCTGTAGATACAAATGACACGTTCTAAGGTTCAGAGAACAATCTTTTTAGTACAAAACTGCACTAACACTCGCCATAAACGGCAAAGGGAAAAACTTTTTCATACTTAAGATGTAAATCAATCAATATCACTTTTTCTATATCTGGACGGTTCTGTAAATTTTCATACTCAATAGAAATTATCAATACCTGTGAAATTTTGCACTTTTAGGTCATATTGAGTTCTAGTGTTAAAATAAAAAAAAACTTTTTACTCGTGCTGGAGTCCACGACTATCTCTGCGCAAATTTTTTGAAGAAAAGTTGTGATGAAAATTCTGATGAAAGTATTTGCGTTATCTATCCCATGGGATTTGTAAAATTAAAATCTAGGTTGTACTACAGATCATTAAAAATTCACATCAGAAATTTCTCACTCTAAATCTAAAAAACAGAGTAAGGTTATTTCTGGGATTAAGTAGTTGCTAAGTAATTCACGCAAAAAACCTACCATGGATTCAAATCTTTCTGATTGGGGTTGGAATACTCTTTGTTAAATATACCCAATTTTTTCTCTTACAATTTTCTCCCGAAGGCAGTCCCAAAGTACTAAAGTCCAAGTATGGGCTAAACGGAAGACGGACGTTACAAACGTATAATTTTGCATACATAAGACTAATTTTTTAGAAGTATTTTCACGTCAAAAAATTGAAGCTATAATCAGTAACATCTAGAAATGAACAATCACAGAGACAAAAAATAAAATTAAATTGAGGACGACTGTTGTTCTCTCCTCGAGATACAGAGCTAAGAAAATGCAATTCATTTTTTTAAATAAAACGAAGTATTATCTTAACGTTAATTACCTAAACAGATCAGTTGTTTACAGGAATGAACGAAAAATTGAGAATATATCTTTAAAAATTTTGAATTAGCAATGAATAATCGCAACTTATGAAATTTGAAATGTTACACCTTTATTCGAACTGAATAGCTTGTGACGACTGCAGTTTCTCGACACTTTTACTTTGCTCTTCACCGGCCCTGGCTGACTGCACTGAATTGAAGAAAAAGTACTCCATCTGGACCGTGAAGACTGTAAGCTGGTCGTACTCCGTTTGGCGGTAGTTTTTTTTGTAAAAATTAAAACAGATTGATAACGCAAAAATAAGCATTTGAAGTCGCAAATGAATTCACCTTTAGGCAATAAGAACATTACCAATTTGCAATTTTTTAAAAATTCTAATCACTATCTATTGTTCTGTTTTTGAATTGATCATTAGATTAAATGGGCTCCTAAAATCCTGAAAACCAAGCTCCTCCCGAAAACTGTCAGACTATATGAGCTGTTTGGGCTTACAAAGTCTCATCGTTAAAGAGTGCCCCTTTCTTCAGGAATGTTTGTAGAGACAATGACGTCACAGATCGTGTGGAAGCTGCACTCGAAGAGGCAACTGTAAGATGACCGAAGCAGCCATATGATGCATTAACTTCCGGAGCTGATTTATGAAGTTTTGATTGCCTTTCCTAATCTAAGCCCTATTTTGCAATCCAACCGAGTCAAATGTTGGTTTTAGAACAGTCGTTTTACGCTTTTGTTCGTTTCTCAAATTTTTGTTTACAATTTAACCTTTACAATCAAATAACACCAACAATCAAATGTTTCACCATGGTACGTGATTTTTTAATGAGCATAAAAGCGGTGAGTGAATAAAGCAATTAATGAAGAAAATTTGGATAAATACTTTGTTTGTTTTAGTAGCCTCAAATTTGCTCTGAGCTTGTCCAAATCACGAATATGAAATGAGTTGTAAGCAAATCGCGTCTTTTGACATTTATCTAACAAGACTACGGCCGCATGTTTAGTTTGTTGACGGTTGCTTAGCAACAGCATGAATATCTGAACTGGAACCAACATATCCAAAATGACTTTCTTTAGCTTTTTCTAAAGAGTGGAAGCGAAATTCACAATGGAGCACTTTGTTTCGAAACAAAACATTTTGATTGGATCAACGTTTTTTCAATTCTCTACAACTTTAGTTCCCTGAAACTAAGTTGGCCGTATTTGTGATTTTTTTTTAAAGAATTGGCCAACTAAAAATTTTTGATTGTCAGACTTTTTAGAATATCTGACGTATATCATTTCATTCTTTCCATGGCTTAAATTTCTTCCTATGAAATCGTCATGTTGTGCCACAAAAAACTGGGCGCTATCAACATACCCTAAGAAAAGATTTTATCTATGACATAACAAATTCCGGGAATTCAGTTTGACAAATTTTCACGCAGAAATTAAATTCATAACCAAACATTACGCTGAATGTAAACTTGATCCGAAATTTTGCTCAAAAAATTGTTGATAATGGAAAGTGAGGGGTCAAAGCCCTACGACTTAGACATTGTTATCAGTCCTTTGAAACTCTCTCCAAGCCTTCCCAAAGTCGTGCAAGTGTTCAAATTTTTTAAACCAGATTTTGGCAACAAATTACAAGTCTTGGAAGTGATTGCGTGTGTTTTCGAACTTAGTTTAGATTCTAGTAATTTTTCTGCTAATTTCGAAATTCAATTCAATTTTTTTTATTCAGTAGAAGAACCTTTTTTGTATTCCTGTTTTTCTCTCTTTCGATGTTCTTCCGACGGGTGAAAGGGCTCAACGCCAGGTGTGGGCCTAGACGAAAGTTTTGTTCAATTTTTTTTGCAAAGCACTTGAAATGAAATTCAATCAACTGTGATAAAAATTTAATCAATAATTTAACGATAGTCTTTTTGTTTTAACGTTTTAAGAAAAAAAATTTCCGAATTGTTTGAAGCAATTTTTGGATAAATATTTGTAAATTTGATACTTTTTCATTTCTTTTCTTTTCTTCACAAAAAATGGCACCAAATGTTCTCCCTTTGGCCACTTTGTTAAATATTACAGGTAAATAAGACATAAAAAGTACTGACAGAAGTTTTTTTCAGACGAGGGCTTTTTTCACGCCCGGCCCCATGAAAGTGTTCTGAAACATCTCGTGGCCTTTCGCTATTTTAAATCGGTAATTATCAAAAATACATCACGTTAATTACATATATTAGAGTTGTTGATTACCGAAATACCTATTTCTCTAAAAACATGAATTTATTTAAACAGACATAGCAAGGAGAGTTTTTGCCTCATTTTTGATTTTTGTGGTCATAAATTGATTTGAAATAAATTTTGACTCCGTTCATTTTAAATTTCTTTTGGATTTTTTTTCATCTCAATTACAGACAAGTCTGGTTTCCTTTAGAAATTTAGATAGGATTGAAGAGAGGTCCCGATTGTTCTAACTCAAATTTTAATTAGAACAATTCTAATTCAATTAAATATTTGAATTGTAATTGCTTTTTCTTTTAAAATGTTTGCTTTTTTTATGATAATTACACACCAGAGTGCATATCAATGGAAGCTCAATTACTGGCATATATATATATATATATATATATATGTATATATATATATATATATATATATATATATATATATATATATATAAATATAGGTAAATGAAGGCCAAGGAACATACAAAGTAATTTCAACGAAATGCCCTTGGTTTTCTGGCTTCAACACTGAGTTTGAGTGAAATTAATAATTATGTTTTGAGTTCAGTCTCTATTTGTTTCTTTTTAAAGTTTTTGACATATTCTCAGCAACGACTTGTCCAATTTTTTTCCTTGGCAGTAACAAGTTAATCTGTTTTTTTTCAGTTGAAGTTTTACGTTTGATATGTTTGTTTGCAAAAAGTTGATAGTTGTTGTTATGTTTCAATTTAATCTCATTTCTTTCACCTTGTATTGTAGTCTCAGCAGAAGGAGATTGCTTCCTCCTTCAAATGAAATAAAATAGAATCTTGTTTGCCGTTCGATCTTTTTAATGATTGAAATTTAGCTCTGATATTATATCTTTGTTTTATGTCTTTGTTTTTTTAAACTTTTTCCGTTTTTCAAATTTTCGTCGTTTTTTGCTGTCTTGTCCACTTGGTACATTAATGACAACTGGCATATAATTTTAAGTGTTTCGAAAGAAAACACATTTGATTTTGTTTAATGTTCTTAGTGAATAGATTATGAATTTATGGCTTAGACACGATTTTTTCACAAATTTTAATTGAGTTTCGAGAGGGACATGTCTCAATTTCTTTTGACTGGTCTCAATGGATTCCTATGGAGCTATAAATACAGCCATTTATTGATTTCAGTTTATAGCTAATAGATTTAATGACTTTGAAATTAATTGATTTCCAGAAAATAGACGTACTTTTTTGTATTTTCTGGTGTTAAAACTCAATAAAGTTCCCAATCTTGTCTGTTGAAAAGCAAGTTAATTTTTTTTTCAGTTTTTATTGGATGCTAGTTTGGTTTGTTATTATGTTTTTTTAAGAATAGAGCCAAATTGAGTTTACGTCGTAATCGATACCTGTTGCTTTCATTTGATATTCTTGTTTGTCTTATCTCGTAGCCTCTTTAATGGCGGGCATCATCGGAATTATAATGAGGCATTATATATTTTATTTAGTTGTTTGAGTTTAAAGCAATTTTTTAATTGGACACACCAGTGATTTTCAAGCAATATAAGAAACTATGTGAAAAAATTATGTGCAAACGCAAGTTACTGAGCCTCCTTGTTTTTAATTTCAACTTGTTTCGATTTGATTGGTTCGTTATTCACTTACACTTGGTTCGCTGACTAACACCATGGCATTCAAAAACTAAAAAGTTATTTTCTCAGAAAAGCTACTTTATCAGCCTATAAACTATCCCATTAGTTCTAAATCCCTGAATGCTGAATAACAATTTATCAACTAAAAACCAGAAAATGAACGCCGATTTGGTCTCATGGGACAGAAAAGTACTAGACATCGACAAAAACGTTCAGTTGACATATAAGATATATAAATGCAGAACAGTGTTTATATCTCACAGTATTCACAGAAATATAGCATTTAGAATAATTTTCTTCTTGTTTTGCATTTTTTAAAAATGAAAAATAAGCCAACTTAATTCAGACAATCAAAATTTGGAGAAATATTGTTGATTTCCCATTTTTCTCTTCTTTCAATTTTCTCCTAACGGCCGGCCGCTCGGACCAAGAGTCGGCCATGGGCCAGAAGCAAGACCCTGCCAAAACTTTGCCCAAATTGTGAGCTCGGTTCGCACCGGACCGCATCGTGCGCGACTCAAGTCCGGCTGATTCATGTCTGTTCTGTGGAGCTAAACCTGGAAAAGTAAATCGTAAATGTTCAATTTATACGACAAAATTCTAAGTTGGAATTACTATTTTTTACACCTCTGTTTAAAGCTTGAGCTCAAACACCAAGTCTAAAAATCTTGTTAAACATCATTACTTATTCAAATACTACGTACAGCATTTTTAATTCAATTTTCCCCTTCCATTTTAAGAATTAATTTGAAGAAACTCAGAATTTATAAATTTGGCTGTCTTTCAAATTTGAACGACGGTTCCGTGGAGTAATTGTGCAGTAACCACTGTGTAATTGACTTTAATTGGGACTGAAAAATACCACATTTTCTTTATCCTTGACTGTGCATCCATTTATGACGTGAACAAATATCAGACAGCAATTTTACCTTTTCAAGAAGGTATTGGGAATATTTTGCATTGATTGCGCGCCTCTCTTTTTCTTTTATTCAGCTTTCAAAAAAGGGGGATTAAATTATTCCACACGTGAGTTGCAAACATGCATTTATGATACCATAAAACGTCTGTTGTTACAAATTTTACAACTTCAGTTCTGTCCACAAACAGTTCACATTAAATTCGGAGCATTGCTTGATCTGAACAAAAAGGTATAAAGGTCAGTCCAACTTTTTACTCATTCAGGAAGCGCTTTTATTTGTCTCTCCCCTTGGGGAACAGTTGTTTATCGTTATTTTATTTGTTTGTCCTATAAAACTAATGGATGTTACTGAATGGAATCTTTTTTGTCACCTCTGATCAAAGCATATCAGACCACAGTTAATTTTATTGAGGTTTTTAGCATTGCCGTGTCTCAAAACAAGGATACTTTTGGACTTTTTATTTTTCTGTCAATTTTTATTTCTTTAACTCAAGTGAAGTTTAAGTTCATTCGAAGTTCATTTGAAGTTCATTTGAAGTCTTCATTTGAAGTTGAAGACCATCCAATACTTAATTTACTCAAGCAGTTGAAAACATAGCTCGATAAGTCTAGAACGGGTCGCTTTAGGGTTTATCTGCTGTAAAGTGTAATCTAGTTCTAAATATTTCAGTCTTGAGACCGAACCTCAAAAAATGATAAACGCCAAACCTCTTTGATACCACTAAATTGAATAAGGATTTTCAACAAAAGTTTCAAAAGCAAAAGTATCAACGAAAATTTTAGAGATTTTCAACAAAAATCTTTTGCATTTTTGCCTCAGAAGCCAGTGAAAAGCATTTTGAGGTATAGTTGGATGGATAGGCAGGATAAGAAAATTGTTGATTTGGTTTAAAAAACGAATGAGAAAGTCCTATCTTTTGTGTTTTTCTTACCTATCAAAGTGTAATTAGGAGGAATTTGTGAAGGTTGCTTGCATCAAATCACACAGATAAGCCACAACACATACAAAGATTGTTGATTGTGAGAGCAAATCATAATTTATTAAATAGTTTTTGAAGAAACAATTTGCAGAAAATGACAAATTAAAAGTATTTTTTTAGTATTAAAGTGCTTTTGCAATAGACACGAGCAAAGATTTTACTTAACATTTATCACCAATATCAACAACGCGGGATCGTTCTTCACAAATTTTCAAAAATTGACGGGATGACGGGTTGACCAAAAAAAATTTATCGTTATGGACTTAGAAAGGTTGTTTTCTAGTTGATTTTTTTAATTAAAGAAAATATGAATATTTTAGGGAACTCATTTATCCGAATTAGCTGCTGTTTTTGGTCAGATGGATAACTCTTCCAAAGGCCTTTTTGATTTTCACAAAGGTTAAATCATTTTCGCTTATCGCATAGATTTTATTTGATATCAATGATAAATGTTCCTACGTAATTTTAAAAGCTTTTGCACATGTTCTCAAATTTTAGGTATTATGAGCGTTTGAATAACCTGAAAAACAACGACAGGAGATCCAATATAGACTTTCCATTATTGATTTGATTATGTTAAATATCGGTGCTTTTGCGATCCGTCCTAGATTCATATAGCTCAGTTTTAATACCTTGCGTAGTTTGTTCAAGTAAGCACAGCTAATCAGCAATACTTTCAATTTAGCTGAAAATAATTGTTTTTCTGGTAGAACAATCATAACTTTGGTTTATCTATTATGGTTTTCTAATAGATAAACCGTAACCTTGAATGTAGTTTATCTATAAGAAAAAAAATTATTTTCAGCCAAATTGTAAGTATTGCTGATTAACTTTGATTTGTTGAAAAACTACACAAGGTATTAAAAATGCTGTATGGATCTAGAACGGGTCGCAAAGGCAGTTCATTGAAGCAGAAAGTTTGAACCTTTTGAACAAAAAATTGAAGGATCTACAAATAAAATTTATAACTGCCAAGTTAACAGCAAATTTGATACCACCAAAATGATAACATATATGATAATTATAATAGATGATAATATAATATATAAAATACTAGATATATAATGAAGATAATAAGTATAATGATTATAAAGACTGTAAAATTTCTCTCAAACTTTATACACATATATATATATATATATATATATATATATATATATATGTATTTATACAATTCAAAAAACATTTTCAACGGAATTTTCAAAGGCAATTTTATAAAACATTTAGCCTCTGGAAATGCAAAACCTGTTTTTAAACACTATCGGTTTTGACGTGATTGTCATAATTACAAGGAAAGGACGAACAATGCTGCCTATTTGGCTTGTACAACTAACTATTAAATTTTTAAAATGGATTTATGTAAACTTTTCAAATTGTAAAATAAAATACAAGTGAACAATTATTTTCGTTTGTCGGATAGACTTGTTATGCAATCAAAGAGCAATAATTCGAGGTATAATCAACTTTTTAGCGCTAGTACATTTTTTAAATTGGATGCTGCGTGATGCACTTAAAATGTGAGTGAGTTTATGCTAACTATATAACTTTCATTTATTGTTACAACATTTTTTCAAAACGAGAGAATGTGTATGCAAGGCCGGTTTTTATCGTTTAGTCAAATTATGATTTTTTGGCACAAATCGTAGGAAAAAATAGAAACATGAGTTTGTAGTTCTCAGAGGCTTTTTTTATTTTTGTAAAAGGTCTGCAAAATTTTTTGCAAGCAGAGAAAAGTGAGCTATTTTAAAAAAATTGGAAAGAAAACATGAAAAAAAGGAAAAATTAGGGGCGAGGACATTAAAATGTTATTAATTTTTTTGTGATGAATTGCTAATGCATTATCTTAATGGATAGTCCGTAAAACAGTTTTGTGTTGAGATAGCGTTTTTGAAATTTTTGACTTTTTCAGGTTTCAAAGCTATCCGATTTCTTAAACTTTTTTAGCATTTTTTTTACCATTTCGTTGTCTTATTCAATTTAATGTGAATTAAAACGAAGCCTTTTGTCCAAAATATTTTTTTGTTAACAAGGAATAGCAGTTTGAATAGCAGTGTGGCATAAGAAAGTAGTTCAGTTGAGAAAAATGACGCCAAAGTGATAAACTTTTTTAAACTAATTTTTTTTGCCTATTTACTATCCTGTTATTCAATATTTCCTCAAAATTGGAAAAATTTTTTGAGCCTGGAATGGCCTTTCTGTTGCTGTGTGAGCAAATTGGCAGGTTCAATTGCATAGGAAAAAGTTTTTGTTGTTATGTGAACCTGTATTTTAAAGAAATTATTTGATTTTTCTATTTTTTTAAGTTCAGTCGGTTTTTAAAGGATATTTTTCCTTTTATTTACTCATTTTTGAAAAGTTTTCTTATTAAATTTAGAAAGTACCCAGTTCGTTGAAAAACTACTTTTGTTGAAAGAGAGGACTCCTCAAGTCTTTTCCCCTCATTGATCAGTGTTTTCCTGTAATTATATTTACCTTTCGAGAACGTTTATCGGTTTAAATAAACTTTTGCTTGCATGTTCGATTTCTGGCTAACTTAACTCACTGTTTCCAGCAAATAAATAATAGAATCACTCAATGAATTACGCAATATTGGAAATACGGAAATGCTCTAAGGAGAAAAATTAAAACAATTGTGAAAAACTGATAAAACCTAGGTGATTAAATTTCATTTCAGCAATTGCTAGCTGCCATTATCTGTAATCTAAAAAACGTTTAGTTTACAACTGTTTTTTAATTCTTTTTTAATTGATATTTTTAGAATCTATTTGAATTTGCGTACCCAATAAGAATTCTTTTTGGCCGTCGAAAAAAAAGCTTCTGAGAAATAAACAGACTAAGCAAAACTGAAAACCTTCGCTCCTCTTTGTGTTTACTTCGCTCACTTCCAAAACGGGCTATTTTGCATGCAAATTAAATCTGATAGGCTTGTCCTCGATGCTATTTTGGTAGGCTGGTCGAATCCGCGGAGGCCGTATTTGAAAGTTGCTAACGCATTTTCGATTAAAGAGAAAATTTACTAACTTAAGATCTCAAGTGGTTTACAGTTGACTAATCAATTCATTTTATTCAAAATGAAGCTGTAACGTCTAAATTTTGCTTTCATTAAAAAAGAATAGCTCAAATCAAGAAATTTTCGTGAAATTAAAAGAAAATCTTAGGGTTCATGTAATGATCTATAAAATCAGGTAATATTTTGTAACTCTGCGTCATAATTTTTATGGTGTTTATTTTGACATTGAAATATATAACCTGGTTCCTTAAGTGTCATTCAAAACCATAACACAAGCAAGATAACTACTTAGAGAAAAATGAGTAGGAAATATTTTCTTTTTCAATTTTTATGGTTTTAAATTCTTAAATTCTGTCTGACGGTTGTGATGACCTATTGAACCCTTAATAATTCCCCATTCAATTATTTTTATACCCAAATAAACGGAATATCAATAGGAATCTATTCAATGTTATTCATTTAATTAATAAAGCAGTAAGTTTCTGTTAGTGAAATAGAAGTAGTTTCTTCTTTATTGCTGCAAAATACTTCTCAGAACCATGTACTACAGGTAAGTTCTATTTGACGGAGCAGTGGTGGTTCTATGCCACTGATAACATATCAAAACCTTGAAAGCAGATCAGAAAAAATAAGTTGTGAATAAACGAAGAAAATTTATGTTTTTCAACACTGCTCCGTTCTTCTCATCTCATGATTGGTTGAATTCTGAACATATTACCAGTTGATCCAAAATTCATTGAAACTTAAAACTAGCATAGAAGGGAATCCATTAGATTGAGTTAATTTATGTACAAAATTTCGTGCTTTCTACTAAACAAAAAACGAAAAAAGACTAGTTTTACGATTTGGAACGTAAATTTTGACATGAAAACTTTTTTGGTTCGCTTTAAAAGGTAAAGTTCATTTGTTTGCGATTATAAGATACATAATTTAAAAACTTAAATTTAACTTCTTTCCAAAAAAGGAATTTGACATAATATTCTATTTCAATTTTTGATTTCTTTTCGATATTTACGATATTTATAAATTTTCAATAGGTGTTCTTTTTAAACGGTAAGACTCTGTCGAAACCAGTTATTCATTGGCGTGTGAGTCACATATCTTGTCTCTCGGCGTGTTTAAAGTTGTCGACATACGTCTCGAAATCGGAAAAAATTTCAAAAAGCTCTCAATTTTTAAATCGAGCATATCTGATTATTTTCTAATGACCTTTCAAGATAAAATGTATCAATGAGTCATTACATTCTAATGTTAGTTAATAAATCCTCATGTAAAGTGCAATTGATTATGACAAATAACTCATGATAGTTAATTATGCGTAATCGATTTGCAGCAGCGACAACGGCTCTATCTGGCTGCGCGATCCCTTTGAAGTGCTTTTTTATTTAAAATTTCACTGCTAAATCGGCCTGAATTTTTCTATCATGATTTTATACCAATATCATCGTGGTCAAAGTGTGAACTGAAAAATCAAAGTAGGTTACCTGCTTCTAAACATTATTTGCCCTGCTCGCGGACAGACTTGTTTGTTTTCCATCAGATCAGAGGAAAAATCAGTTGACATGAATTGGACTTGATATACCTACGAGACAAACCAACAGACAAAGAATAAGCAAAATAAACAAACAATCACAAATAATCTCACGTCTTTTTGTTTATCAACCAGCTTTGTCCTCTGGGAATTTGGAAAGGGGGATCGGGGGTAAAAAAACAATCAATAATGCACCAAGTAAGGCCGTTGCTTTTGCTTTTCTCCCCTTTTTGAGGCCTTAAAAACGTGATCAATTCAAAATTGGGGGTAGATTTCCAAAATGGGAAAGGGAGGGATTTATGAGGACAATTTGAATTGACACAAACAAAAGAGTATAGACCGCAATAGACAATTCAGTGTTGGTTTGTTTGTTGTTTGTTTGTTTGTACTCTGGCATCGTTGTTTATATCTCATGTTCCATACCTAAATGCTCTGCTGAGATACGCAAAAACGGACGAGATTGATTCACTGTTAAGGTGAGTTGAATTCGAGAAACGTTTGTTTCAATAATAAGCCGTCGCTATTTTGAGGACACAAAAAATAGAAAGGCATTAGACAATCTAATTCTTTAGAAGCTCCGATACAGTGAATAGAATATTTAGCGGTAAAAACCCGTTTCAGATGAAACACGTCTCAATGGGAAAACATAGGTCGACCATTGTCGAGCTATCAACTGCTAGAAATGATTTAAGTGTTACGCCAAACGGTAAGTTTTTGGATGACTTAAGCAGTTTTTAGCAGTGAACGCAGTGAAAAAAAATCTCACTACTACTTACTACAGCAATTCTTACAAAAAACATACCCGTCCAGTTTTTACCGAAATGGATATAAAAAAACTCGCTGAATTGCCATGACTGCAATGAACAAAAATTTTCACCTTATTCAGAGCAATTCACCGCATTACTTGCAAAGCTTGAGTTCTTTTTTTCACCACAAGAACTCTTTACAAAAATCCATTGCTTCCTTTTTGCCGTAATTTTATTTAAGAAATGCGACCAATGCAATGAAAATTATTTCCCACTACTCTCGCCACAGATGATCATATAGAAACAGAATATAGTTATGAAGTTCCTTCTATCCTTTCTGTTATTGCTACCTCTGTTGGTTATTCTGCTGCAGTCACAAAATATGTGTCATTAAATAGCGAACATTAAATTGCTAATATAGCTGATGCAGTATGGGTTGCAAATATTTAAACAAATTGCTGCATTAGACCATTACTAACACCTAGAATTTCAAACAGCAAACTTTTAGTTTTGTCATTTTTTAAAATCCTTTGTAAAGTAAGCAATATTTTATATTGATAAGGAAAACATCTATCCAAAGTTTTTTAGCTTCTCAAGATTATATAACCAAAAAAACTTTCTATGCTGCCGATTCATAATCTTTTAGAGTTGACAGGGAAAAGCTGGTCTGCAAAATTTTTTTCTTAGATTTATTAAACAGGCAAATTGTTGATTCTCACTGCAAGCCGACAATCTGAACGAATTACCGACGCTGAATAAGTTAACTTTTTGATACAAGTCAGAGTTTGATGAATAATTATATCAATCATTATTTTTAAAGAGCTCTTTTTGAAAATTCGATTTCAATTAGAGGACTAAAATTTGCTATGAATATCCCAAAATGAAAAAATTGGCAGGATACAATAATTGAAAACATTCGGCTGTCCAAGCAGAAAAACGGAGGTATTGTAATCAAACTAATATATGCAAATTGGAATAAAAATCCATATTAAACCTGTTTTAGAACCTGTTGTGCTCCATTATGACATTAATTGGTCTACATACTTTTTATATTATAATTCGTTCTCGCCGAGGTTTTCTCGCCGTTCGTTTTTTGCTCGCCGAGGTTTTTTTCTATTGTTTACCTTAATCTCAACAAATAATGATGCTTCTGCGATGAACTTTTTGAAGAATGCTTGATTTATTAAAAGGTACCGGGTATATTGTCAATTGGTCTACTGAATATGTTATCGCATTTCAAAGATTTTTCTCTAGAGAGGAAATTGTTTTTCCATTAAATGAATAAAACATGATATCGTTGGTCTAAATAATTAAACTATTGTAAGTTTTTTTTGTACAATTTCGGAAGTTACCATTTTGTTATGGACTCTTGAATCTCATTTTTAATGATTTCTTCTGCTTCCGTGACCAACAACCATTATCGAAAAAAAGAAAAGCTTGTGACGCTTTTATTTATAACGATTATGTTGGTAGTCAAATCAGTTTATACCAAAAATTGATCTTGCTGCACTTAATTTCAATTATATTTTTGGCCTTCATTTTCTTGTTCTTCTGTTGACACATACAATAAATGTCGGAAGAGATTTTAATTTAATAGCACAATTTTGACAAAGGAGACTGATCTTCCAGAGAATGAAAAACCATTTTGATTTAAAACAAGTTTTCAGGTCCTTGTTTCCGAATATTTTTTTCCGAAGAGTAAACACATCTGTTTTTGGTTGCGTCATTGATTGAAAAACAAATGCTAACAGACTTTTTGCGTTGCTGAAGCCGACTTTATCGAAATAGTCTTTTGAAATTATTTGCTGATAAACGGTAAATTCGGATAACACATACTAATAGATCGTCTTATCTTTCAATTTGGTGTTTGATTGAAAAACAGGATTGGTATTTTTTTTTGTTTTTTTTCCCTCATTTCACTCTTGAATAGATCATTTGTTGTAACTACACAACCTGAATAAAAATATACACTTTACAACTTTTTGTAGTTTTGATTTTCACAGGATAGCAAGTTTGATTTGAAAATTTGTACTGGAGATATTTACGTTAAGAAAATGATTGTTGGGGTTTCGGTCTGACAATAACCCTATATATTTTTTCTAATATTCCTTGTCGTTTACTACATTTTTTTTTAAAAAAGATAATTAATTATAACAACAGGTTGTTTTCCAGGGGCTGAAGCTCGCTTTTAAGTTTACCGCTTCTTAGATTTATGTTTTTTTGCTTTGAAAACATGGACAAATTCTTTTTTTGCAAACTTGAGCGTTCAGAAAAATTGTAGCATATATAATTTTCAGGCAACCAACCCTTCTGCGCAATAAATAGAGTGGAGTTATGTGAAATATGAAAGAAAAAAATAATAGACAATTTCTGTGCAAACATCTTTGCATTATTTGAACTATTTTAAGCGTCCTTTTTTTAAGTATCGGAATTTTTCCATGTGGTAGATATGTTTGTTTAAATTTATCAAAGTTCATTGGACACTAAGAGTTGCGCAGGAGATTAGCTCTCGACAAAGCTTAGGCATATAGGCGCGTCCCGGTCCCATGAGTCAACGGGAGAAAACGTAAAATTACGTAAGCTTGGCGGTATATGACTTCAGTTCATGCAAAATCTACGCCTAAAGCGTTGAAAGAAACTATTGCAGTTTTTAAGCGCAAATTATACATAATTTTGCGTTTATAGGCGCAGATCTTGCTTAATTTCGCCTTTCTAAGCATAGATCTTGCCAAGTTTTCCCTGTTCAAGCAAAAATTTCAAATATTTTTGCGTTTCTAAGCTGAGGTCTTTCATAAGTTGGCGTAGCTCTTACTCAATTTTGTTGTTATAATGGTAGATCTTACATCAATTTAGCAATTCCATGATTAGATTTCATATAATTTTGCGTTACTAATCATAGACCTTACTTAATTTTATGTTTCTAAGCGTACATTTTACATATTTTTTTTTCTGAGCGTTTAACTAACCAAGTTTTGTGTTTCTAAGCGTCGATGTTACGTAATTTAGTGCTTTTAAGTGTATATCTTACCAAATTTTGGGTTTCTTAGCATAGTTTTTACATGACTTTGTGTTTCTAAGCTTAGATCTTACAAAAATTTCCATTTCTAAGCATAGATTGTACATTTTTTGCTTCTTAGCGTAGATCGTACATGAATTTGTGTTTATGCACGTCGATCTTACACAATTTTGCTATTTTAATTGTTGATATTACCTGAAAGTAGCATTTCTAAGCATAGAATTTACATAAATGTGTGAACTTGCGTTTAGAAGCGTAGATCTTGCACAAGTTTTTTGTTCAAATCGTAAATCTTAGATTTTATATAATTTTGTGTTTCGAAGGATAGATCTTTCATATTTATAAGTTTTTAAGCGCAGATCTTTCACTAATTGCTTTTCGAAGCTAAGATCTTACATAATAATGCTATTTTTTGTTTCTAAGCGTAGATCGTACAATTTTTTGACTTTCCAAGCGCAGATCTTATATAAATATGGCGTTTCTATGCGTACATCTTATATAATTTTGCGTTTCTAAGCAGAAACATTGCATAACTTCACCTTTCTAAGCGTAGACCTTACATAGTTTTGGCGTCTATAAGCATAGATCGTATATAATTATTAATTCCTATTTATAAAGAATGCGGTTCCCATGAAGACCGTTATCCTGTGGCACATTGGTGGTAGAGGCAACAATGTGGGAGGTCAAAGGTGCAGGTGTCACAGTCAGAGGTCTAAGCATTGAAGCAATGCGGGAGCAATTCGTACAAACGCTTGAACTATGTTAGAAACGCCAAAATTTTGTAAGAACTGCTCTTAGAAACGGGATGCCGAGTCCCATTTATGAGGAAGGCAGTTCTCCACAAACCTGAGGTACTATAGTAAAGTGGTAGAAGAGAGAATAGTGTTCCCGGAGGGCAGTGATTCTCACAAACGGCAGAGTTTGATAAGCTCTACGCTTAGAAACGCAAAATTTTGTAAGATAAGCGATGACTGGTTAGAAGCTTCACTGCAACCCAGGTTGAGGTGCCATCCGGAAGTGACCTCTGATCATCCGATGTCCAACTCACACGGTGTGTTCCCAGACCATAATTACAGGGTCTGTGTTTTGGTTCCAGATGGGAATGGTCTGATCATAGGTCACTTGCGGATGGGAATGATCTGATCAGAGGTCACTTCCGGATGGGAATGGTCTGATCAGAGGCCGCTTCCGGATGGGAATGGTCTGATCAGGGGTCACTTTCGGTCTGGGAATAATATGATCAGAGGTCACTTCCGGATGGGGATAGTATGATCAGAGGTCGCTTCCGGATGGGGATAGTATGATCAGAGGTCATCTGAAGCGCACAATCGTCTGGGCCGTGGTCGCACAATCGTCTGGACGATGGTCTGGAGGTGGTCGAAAGATGTTCAGAAGATGGTGTGATCAGTGGCATTTGGGTCTGGGGATAGTCTGATCTGAGGTCATCTGACGCGCACAATCGTCTGGACAATGGTCGGGGTTTCGTCTGGGCCATGGTTGCACAATCGTCTGGCGAAATGGTCTGATTTGGGTCTGATCAGAGGTCACTTCCGGATGGGAATGGTATGATCAAAGACAGTTTTGAGCGCACATTTAGCGCACACGGTGTTTTGAGCGCACATTAGTCTGATCAGAGGTTTTTTCGTCTAGGATGGTCTGATCAGAGGTTACTTTCGTCTGGCACGGTCTGATCAGAGGTCACTTCCGGATGGCACCTCAACCTGGAAATTTTTGTGAGAAAATAGCGGTGAAATTTCTAACTTGCCAACGCTAGATATCATTTCTTGTACCTAATTTTGCTAAATTTCCTCGGCCCACGGTGCTCTTCAATCAACGAGAGAACTGAAAACAAATTGAGACAACTTGATGTATCATCGTTAGAGCAAACTGAGCTTGCAATTTATCAGATAAATCGTCTGCATACAGTGCCGATCTCTTTTGCAGTAGTTTCCCTTGTTTATACCTCAAAGTTTTTGTTTTTCACATACTGGTAAATTTTATTCTACTAATTTAAAATTGTTTAAGTTCAACAGTGATTTCATAGAAGAGAGTAAAGAACTTTGCTTGATAAATCACTTTTCACCAACGGCTGAATGATATGAAATAAGCACTTCTTTTCACCACCAACGATGCGTTAATCCTTAAACCCCTAAGTCATTTATGGCAATTTTTTTACCCTTAAACTTTTTCCCCAAATCCATGAAAATTGTTTCTTCAATCCTTACGTATTTTGGATGAAAACTATCCTGAATATATATTAAGAAAATATATCGGAGTGAAGCGGTCGAGGGGTCAAATATAGGGGTTAAATGGAGGAGGGTGAAATTACCAGGCGTCAAAACCCGGGTCAATGTTTTTTGGGTGAATTGTGAATTTCTGTATGAAATGCGGTGAATGCGGTAAATTTTTGAAAGAAATGCGTTGAATTTGGTAAAAAATATGTCAACGCATTTCTTCCAAGATTCACAGAGAAATTCGCCGTATTTCTTACAAAAATTCACCGCATCGACATTTATGGCAAATTAATGTAAAAAATGCGGTTAATGTGGTGAATGCGGTGAATAAAAATAATTCTCTGCAAAACTAACCGCATTTTTTACAAAAATTCGCCGCATTTGCTTTCTAACGTTTACTGAATCTGATTTAAATTCACAAGAAATGCACAGTTTTTGACAGTTGGTGGGGTGGAATAAGAAGTTGAAGGCATGCAGGAGGTAAGAGGTTCAAACCCGTGTTAGGAAGTTTTTTTGTAAGAATACTGAGAAAGCGGTGAAAATAAATAACTCGCCGCAAATCACAACAAAAAGATGTAAGAAATACGCGGGAAAATTTTTTTCACCGCATTTCTTACGAAAATTCACCGCCAAACATTGACCCGGGAAAGCAGGACACCGTAAAATAGTCCGCATTTGCATCCGTAATTCATTAATATGACCCGTCGAAAGTTCAATTGAAAAACTTGTCTATTTTACAGACTTCAAAGGCAAATTTCTCTTCAAAGGGAATTAACAAATTAAAACCGTTGCTTACTTCCTTTGATCATTTTAAAACATGTCGGAAAACAAAACATTTAGCAAAATTTGTTTTGAGAGTGGTTATAAAAGGTGTTGATTGTTTTGTTTATCAAACACATTAACATCCGTAGGAAGTTGTGTCGTATTCGTTGATTCCCGCCTCCAAAAGGAAATCAAACATTTGTTCAACAGATTGAATATCAAAACCACAATAAATCCTTGTTTTGTCAAATTCAACAACTAATTTTAGAAAATCTCGGTCAAAGAATAGCTCATTGACTTATTCGTATTTTATTTGTTTCTAATGCTCGATTGTAGAACACAAGAAGAGCATTTGATTTGAATACCCGCAGTTCATGGCTGTTAAATGTGGTGTATGTCTTTGGCGGGCTAACAGGTGATTTCTTTGATTAGTTGCAAACTACTATACCGCCTGCCGGGCTGCCAGATTAGCCCTGCTCAAATCCCCCTCTCTCAAATTGCTCCATTCCAAGTCACGAACTTGGCGCGTCTCTCAATTGATTTATAAAGGCCTTGTCCTTTTAGCCGAATGTCATTTTCACACATTTGTTTGCTATTTATTCGCTAAATTTATCAAAGTTGATTTTGATTTATTTAAATATCTTACAGCTGTCTTAGTTGAAGTTACCTTTCAAACAAAGACATGAAAATAGCTAAAACAGACCTAAAGACATGTTGTTAGTTTTCTGCTTTGTTTCTAAGAGTTGGAGATTTTAGAAAGTTGTTAAGTTTTGAGTATATCTTAATCAATTCCATATTTTTAGCAATTAATTTTACTTTTTCTCAAGACACGCTTCAATTCTAATTGTTCCATTTTTAATATTTATTATTCCTTTTTTAAAAATGTGGATCTAAATTTAAAATTGATCTTGGTTCAGCTCAATAGCGTGATTTCTTTAACAAAATCAAAGTCCAAATTTGTTATTAAAGTTCGGAATATTTTTTAAATTAATTATTGGCTAATTACAGATTTGCAAAAACAAAATTTGCGGATGAAAGCCTTGATAGTTCAACGAATTCCATCGGTTGAAAGACCACTTCGCTTTATATGTACTCTGTTGTAATTTGAGCCCATTATTTGAGCTCTATTGCGATATAAAATCTATCTGGAGCTATATTTACCTGGTCTCTAGCGACTGTGTTGTCGTTTGTTTCCTCTCCTCTCCTCTCCCCTCTCTCTTGTGAGTTGGGTTGTGGTGTCTGGGTCTGTGTTTGTGTTTCACTCAACCCTTCAAAGGCTCTATTCATAGAAAATTTGATCCTATGTAACATTTAACCGATTGCCAAATTAACCGATCAAGTAACACTGAGACTTCATAAACTTCATGCAAAAAATAAGCGAACTTTTGTTCAGTTTACGCGGTAGAAAACTTGGCTTAGTTTGTTTTGAGTGGATTTTTGGAACAAAATAGTACAATTTTCAATAAATAATTGCGTAAAAAGATTAAAACATTTGGAGCTAACAAAAGGGAAGATCTAAAAACAACAGGGGTGTTGTTTTTTCTCCCATATTTATAGACAGTTTATTTTTTATCGTCAACTTATTTTTTCAACGAAACGGATAAATCATTTGGTAGCCAAATTAGAAAGGCTTGCTTTTTCTACTCTACATTTTTCTTAAAATCATATTATCAATTCGTTAATTTATTAAATTGCTTCCATTATAATTTTTCCCCAAACTCACTTAGACAAGATGGAGTCTAACGTTCAATTTACCATACTGTTCGAAATTAGTTGAATTTGAAAAAAGGCGGAATCAAATGAAATTTAACACATTCCATAAATAGTGGAAATGCCGATGTTGAATAATGACAATTTATTGAAATTTCGTTCGAAAGTAAAATCGCAAATTTGTCTTTTATAAATTGACTTGACTGTTTAAATAAAAAAGAGTTCTCCCAAAATGTCACATTTGTTTGCAAACAAATAAAAATACGATTGAAACACGTATGCATAAAGTTTGCTATAATCGGTTTCATGAAAATTGTGTTCAATGAACGTGGTATTCTTCATAACAAGACACCGAAATTTGTCGAGAGCCATTTGAGTGAAATATTCTCGAATTTCGCTCTTTTCAAGGTAGTAAATGGTAATAGGAAGAGAAACAAAAAACTCCTAAATATCTTTACGCGGCATTTGAAGGATTTATTAATTTATTACTAGTTATCAAACCTAAATATCTTTACCTAAATATCTTTACGCGGCATTTGAAGGATTTATTAACTTATTACTAGTTATCAAACTTGGCTTGTTCTCTATTTCGAAACTTTAGCTTTGCTGTCTTGATTACCTGTACGTGCTACAACACTTGCAAAATCCCTAATTCTGGTAAGTTAGAGTACTAACTCCTTAGTTATAACACCAGACAAACCTAGACATGACTATGCTAATCTTCCCACTGGCCTAGAAATCGGACTTGCAGATTCAAATGACCTCAAAATTATAAATGGATTTCTGCAAGGTTACAGTGATACGCAATATCTTCAGAAGCGAGTCTTGAGTTTTATTTATGCGTGGAAAAACATATAATAATAAAACTGAACTCAAACCAAACATGATTTCCACCATCTTGGTTTTGCCCCACTTGGGGGAAGTTCAATTTTGAATTAGGCTTTCTAATGGATCGCATCCAGAAGGATAACAGTGGTGTCGAAATTTAGATACTTCTTGTGCAGAATATTTTGGGATTCATCAGAAGCGTATACCATGAAAGATTGTAGTAGATTGACAGCGCAATACTTAGATGTAGCGTTATACTTAGCTACATGAAGGAAAAATTTTCCTCGCACCTCTTCTCACATATCTGGCGTAAATCAAAACTTCACCATTAGGTCTTGTATTGCAGTCGTGTGATATGATCTTCGAGAAATTAAATGGATCCAGATTTATCTGTCCAACTAAGATTTTGTTCAAGAGAAGGAGGTCTGAAAAGACCAGCTTGTAACCTATCGGTAGAAGACCTTGGCTAATCAGATTCAAGACATAGTCTGAATCGGGATATTCCATTTTCAACAGATCCACTTAGCACATCTTCTTTTAACAATCTCCAAACGCTGTAGTCTAATTTTACTGGGGAACCAAATATCTAAACTTGCTTGAAATTCTGATCTGTTATCAAACTTATAACCCGTTGAACTCTCCTGAAAATTCAACGATGACAGAGCAAGCCGTAGATAAAAACCAAATTAGATAAGATGATTCAACTACAAGTGCTTGAGTAGCCACCAAATGTGAAAACAGAAAAAATTAAAAAAGGAAGTAAATTTAATACACTTTTGTTGCTGATTCCTTTTTCTTGGTCTTTAAATGAATGAAATAAGTTTGCATTTTTTGACCTTGATCGCTAGAAGTCTATATAGTACATATCTGTCGTCTGGCGCCATTTTTTATGTTATGAAGATTTTTTATAAATTGCGATCTTTTTTTCATTTCATTTATTGCAACCTGGTTTATAATTTGTTGGTTTTTTTTCGTGCAAGATTTTGATAATTTTTTTAAATGAGCTCAATTAGGTTGTCATTGTAACATGAAAAATTGAGCATGATCATACAGAATCTCCTTAAGCTGATCTATAATTCAATCACCTATATGCAATTGGATAAATTAAGCATCTATGGCGACATTTTGTATCAAAACATTATTTACATAATTTTGAGCTAATAGTTGCATGAAATTTTATCTTTCCTCGGTAAACTATCTGTACTCACGATTTCAAAAATGAAAAATGATTATTGATAGCCGGTTGAGTAATTCTGTTTTTTTTGTCTACAAGTTGTCATATTGTCCTTTTTACTTTTTAAAATGAAATTGGGAAAAAATTATAACATCCTTAAATTTTACATGAATTTATCTCAGTTCACAGATGAACACTAACTGAAACAACAGTTTGGTTAGATTTTGCTGTTTTTGATTCTAAACTCATGACTATGACTAAAGTGCACCTCTCATAGAATTCTATTGGTTCAATTCAGCTCGATCTGAGAAATATGTTTTCAAGTTCAAATTTTCTCTTGTTTGACTTGCATTGTTTGTCTCTCTCAAACTTTCATCAAAACTACTCTCATCAAGAGTTCTGACTGTACATTCTTTAGAAGGTCTTTTCTAACAAACATTTCTTCACTTAAGTTGAATCATTTCACCGTTTCTTCGTTTCGTTCAGTAATGTTTGTCGAAACGTCGAAAGTTAGATTTGTAAATGTTGTTTCATCAACCCGTCGAACCAGAAGATCATTTAGTCTTGAAACTTTAGCATTTAAAATCAAACGGCTGTTTGCAAGCGCTGCATGAGATTGATTTTGTATCACTGCTTTAGTGTATACCTGTTTTTACCTACGATGAATTGAGAATAGAAGTTTCAGCGCGAATTTAGCTTAAGTTCCTTTTTATAAGTTGTATCCAAAAAATGAAGTTTAATATTTTTTCCAACCCGCGTAGGAGGGATCCGGTGTCAGCAAATCTACCCAGTATTAATGGATCGAGCAATCTTTATTATTCTGACCTGATACAGAGGTATGAATTTCCTATCTAAGTTAAAACTTTATAAAAAACTTTATAAATGATTATTTTTGCACTTGCTAAGTTTAAATTTTATTTTTTTGGGCTTTCGGAAGATTCGAATCTGTAATCAAATAGCTCAGAATAAATTTTCTTTCCCCATAATCGAAGCATGTCCTAGGCTGAGGTCACAGACCGATACTCTAAGGCGGCGTTGTGCATACAAAGTTACATAATCTAAGAACATGTAAGGACAAACAAAAATCTTGAGATGAACGCACGGCTAATAACACGGCGCTTTTGAGACTATTTGCGATAACTCAAACCGACTTTTTGATCATGACAGGTCGTAGGCTCGACGTGTTAAAAACTTAAATCACCGCTGCGCACCTGTGCTTACCGCCAAGTCAATTTCAGTACTGGGCAAGTCTAATCACCAACCTAATTTCATCAGTGATTCAGAGCTATGATCATGTCACTTTTCGCACTTGTCAGACTTGTGCATGTCTTGGCCTAGACGTGCAAGAATAAATCAAATTTTTGTCCCAGACTAGGCAATTCTAACGAAAGTCCGTAATAGATCGACCCTGAAAATGCGAAAATTATCCGACATTTTAGTTAATTTTGAGCATATTGAGCATACTTGAAGCTTTCATTTTTTTTCAAAAGATTCACGTTAAATCAAAAATTGAAGTAAAAATTTTGGTAGTTCACCTGTCTTTTTCTGTGAAAGTTTCTTTTACTGCAAAAATAGGTAATAGAAAAGTCAGTTTGCAGTTTGAAAGAGTTTTCTCAAAAACTATTATCTTAAACTGAACAACTTGCGGCCGTCAACTTACTAAAAAACAGTATTTACTAAATGTTACTAAACAGCTCAAAAGAAAACAGAAAACCAATTTGATTTCAAAACAGGTTTTGAGTAATAAAATCTAAAGATGAGGCAATATTCTTCAGCTGAATTAACACCAAAATTTTCTTCAACATTTTAGTTAGTATTATATGTGTTATAATTGTATGTGTTTTCAAATAGTTACATTGAATTTTTGTCGTCTACTGAAAGTTTACCAATTTCAGTTGCTTTTAATTGCATCGACTCGCTTGTCCTACACAGTCTCAAAGATACTCTACTAGGGAAATTTTTCATGGAGTTGTGCATTTTTTCATTAATTTTTTTAAAAGCTTTTTTCGCAAAACTCATTCAGGATTAATCATTTTTCTGTGCATGTCTGCCGTTGCTCAGTACAGACAGAGACATAACTATATATTTATAAATATAAATATATATCATTTTTTTCCGAAATTTGTTGCAGTTCTGTCTTGGGAAAGTTTTGTTTATTATATCTGAAACACAAATAGAAAACTTGACTCTTTTTTGTTGCTTTTTGAAATTGTATATTTTTGGATTTGTTGAACTTCATTTTTCTGATGCGGTGGCAACGTGCTTGGTTTGGTGAATTCAGTAAATTTCATGTCCCACAGAACTCAATTTTGTTTCTCAATTTTATCAGCCGAATTATAAGAATAGTTTACCAAAGCGATTCAACGAATCCTATTTTATTGCGTCTAAATTGTTTGATGCTGCTTTTTTTTAATAAAATTATTTTTTATCATATCTGAACCTGAGAATTGCTGCTCTAAGTTCCAGTAGTAATTTTTACTCGATAGAATTTCCCAGTTTTTTTCTCTACGATTACTTATGAACATCTAGGTGTTGATAAAGTATGATGCCTTTTTACAATGGAATTCTCTAAGGTTTTTGTTAGAACAATTTACATAGAAAGACAATAGATAAAGTGAATATATTTTGAAGGCGTAGTAAGATGAGTTCACATCTTGGTTGGTGACACTTTTGACACATGTTTTGTTGCTTTGTTGCTTTTACTCAAGTTATTAGACAAACTGTTATCAGCTGATTTTGTTTGAAAAATCCATTAATCATGTATGTGACTTTTTTTTCTGCTGGAAACCTTGAATTTTATATGCATTTTCAATTCAGTTCGCAAAGTAAATATTCAAAATAGCATCTTATTTTTGTGTGAAAATAACAAGTCGAATCAGTTGATTATTTTTTGGTGATGGTGATAATTGATTCAATTTGAATCAATACTCCATTGAAAAATTTGTGCTCAAGCTGTTGATTTACAAATAATCAGAGGCTTTTTGTTTTCATCGTCATACTATTGAAATTTTCTAGTGATAGGCGGATTCGATTCTTGCAAGGTTCTTGCAGGATTAATCAACATTTTCTTGCAAGAACGAAATCCTGCTCAAAACATTAAATTGGCCGTTTATAACTCTGGTTAGTAATTTAAAATACCGACTGTGACATTAAGACAGGTTTCATAACTCGCAGATGTACTGGTGGAATTCAATGTCTTGCAAGAATCTTGCAGGATTTTGCGTTCCTAGAAATCTTGGAGTTTCTCTGGAATGAAAACTACTGAAAAAGAGATTAAAACGTATTATAAGACGTCAGCCAAACCAGAGAAATTTCAGATCACTTTAAAAAATTGACTAACTTAGAAGTCAAATCTTGCAGGAATCTTGCAGGATTTCAAATTTTTCAAAGCTCTATCAATCTATCAATAAGTTAACTGAGGAAAGAGGACATGATCCAAAAACGCTTTTATTTCGTTTTTTTTCCAACATAACTGACAATTTGATAAAGAATGTAAATCTGTTTTGAAAAAAGAAATTAAATCAGGATCTTGGTTTTTTAGGAAACAATTTTGAAAGAACTATGGATTCCCTTGTACGATTTTTTTGCATGATTTTTACAATAATTTAAATTTATCAATCAGCAGGTTTCGGATACCTGCAGGTTTTTGGCTCCTTGTTTTGGACTTTTTAAACAATGTAGATAATTTCTACACATTCAACACTTCGGTGTTCTTTCTCCATTTTTTAGAGCACTCTAATTTCCACTAGGGTTCCAGCACACTCATCTTTCAGCACACAAGATAGGAAACTCATTTTTGCAACAACTTTTATAAGTTGATTAAATATAATTAAGTTCCCGTCAGCAGTTTTCGTCAGAAACGGGTCAAAAGATGGAATAGCGCTTGCGATAAACGCATTAAATAGCGCTTGTATTTCATGGTGGGAAAAGTAATATTCCTTTCGCACCTGGGACACGGGTATTTACAAAGATTTAACTTTTTGACAGCGAAAAAAGTCTTTCTTTAATGTTATGGTTTTTGATTTTATTCATGACCGTTTGTTTGCTTGTTTACTTTAGAGCCCTGCGAAGTGGGAAGGAGGTGGCGATCAGTCCCCTAATGGAGTCAACTACATTCGCAGTGAGACTTCCCTGCAAGGGAGGGGGAGGGGTGGTGGGGGGAGTGGTGGGAAGTGGTGGACTGAGTGCGGGAGGGGGTGACAGGGCGGGAACCGAAAGTGGAGTGTCTGCTGAAGTAATGGTCTCTCAGGACTTCAGGGAGATGTATGTGTTCAGACAAGACCTCAAAACAAGTTAGTTATGTCTGTTCTAATTTATGTACACTCTAAAAATGTCTCGGGTAAATTTACACGATATAAACAGGATACACGATAAGATAATATGTGAAATGAGAAATTGTCTAAATTTACAAAATTTGGTCGGACATAGTCCCAAGATTCTTTGTCTGAATATCACAAACTGTCGCATAATTGCTTACGTGATTTATCTAAATGTTCGTGGTTGGTCTACACCCGCAAGTTGAGCGATTTATCCTTGTCTGGCTATACACAAGAAAGTTTTAGAGTTTTGGAGTGTACGAGGAAGTGGATCAATATAAGTAGTGTTATAGAGTTGCAACACAAGCGAAAGTCTGGAAAGCTCAAGACCTGCGAATCAAAAATAATGAAATCCCCAGGCTGCGGTAATCAAGTATATGCAGACCAGAAGTTAACTCACGAGATGTACATCGTTTATTCACTCAATTAGTTACACTGAGAACCCAGAAAAACGAAAAAAAATCTGGACGTAAACGCGCAAAGGCCCGTTAAACGCACGAATGTCTACACATAAGCACTTTTTGTCTTTAACGGTCTAGTCTTAGGCACTTTCACTCGGCGGCCTGGGTACACTTGATTTCCGTCTGGCATATGGGCTTGGGTTACATTTGAACGTAATCATTTGAAACGTTCGCTCGCGTTGCTTTTCTATCATTGAGTTTCTTTGAGTTTTTCTTTCATTGATAGATTTAAAAAGTAAATACTTTTGAAGACATAAAGGTGGGAGGAACCCTGACCAGACAATTTTCACCCAATGTTGGGGAGTTCTGTTTTTTTTTAATTTAAGTTTTATGTGTTTTTTTACGTTTTTCTCTAAAAAAATGGTTGAAATCGTGCTATGTTTTTCAGACACTAGCAAGCTACAGACTATCATTGACATGTTTGAGATCACATCAGTGAGAGACAAGAGGAAACTCAAGTTCTGTATGAAGGACTTCCTCATGCCCTGTTCATGCGTGGGAGGATATGCCGGGCTGAACACTTCCCCCATCAGCCCAATACAACCTGTCACTACCTGCCAGTTCCATAATGAGGGGCTCAACCGCTCAGGTAAAACTCACATTCTATCTTAATGATAAAAAATGATGAAAAAATTGTTAAAGAAAAAATTGAAGATATTCAGAAAAGTTTGTTTGCTTTTGATTCTGAAACACAAAAAAATTTAAAAAATTTGATTTGATAGTTTTTTATTAAAACTCAATACAATAAATTTTTGATAATCCAAACAAAAAACGTTTTTTCTTCCCGGTTTCTGAACCTCTGTGAAGCATATATTCAATGACTGTTTTTGGTTATAGGATACTGAAATACTTAATTGCGATAATTGAATACCGATGACTACAAAGATGAAAAATATCAATTTTGATTCGTTTCGGTTCTTCTCTTCAGCGTGTGTGCATTATGGTCGTCGCTTCACAGACAAGTGTCTGTCTATGATATTCATGACTACATCAGAATGTGACTCATTTGTGGAGTTGATAGAGAAGATCCAGCAGAATAGCCAGAGTGTCTACAGTGAGGTCAGACTGAAGAGGGCTTTCAGAGACATGATCCAGAACTCAAACATTCTCATTCAACATCACATGGAGAGTGGCAATGCATCAGGTAGGCTCAATGTCCCCCTTTTGTGGAGAACAGCTTCAATTAGCCCAAAATGGATATCTAGAACTTCACTTTTCTTTTAAGTTCTTCATCCCCATGAAATTATAGCCCCCATTATGGTTTATTTACCATGATTGGGGGTTGTAAGTTACCTGACCTCTAAGCGCGGGGGGGGGGGGGGCTATAATGGGAAAGACCCCCAATTTTAAAATCAAACTTTTTCATGAGCGATTTTATCGATGTATTAATTTGCGATTTGTGTTCCTTATCCGCAATCAGTAACGCGAGGGGTTTACAATTTAGGCTTTACGATCGTAGAAAACTGAAAAATTCGAGTAAGGTTACTTTACTTGAGAAAAATGCACGCTTGCGGCGTTATGCTCCAACAAACCTTTGTAGATCAAAATGAGGGCGCGTTCCCTGATCGACATCCGGGTAGTTATTTGCAAAATAATGTAAGTTGCCGCGAATTGAGATAATTTTTTATCACAGTAAAAAACCCGCAACAATCATCAGTGGAATGGGTGTTTGTTTAAACAAGGCGAATGCGATTTGTTTCTTCATGTCCGCTTTCTAAGAAATATTGTGGCCGTGAAGTATTTTTCTCTTCGCCGCTAAAAAACATAGCTGGTAAAAGTCACCTCTGATAAAGAAAATGGCATAAAATGGGAAAGATTTTTGGGAAAAACTTTACAGAACATGCGCGGTGTTCGGCAATATTGCACTTCGTTTTCGAATAGGGCAATTAATAAGGCCTCGCGTACCACAAATGAAGCTGTTGACAATCAACATTCGAGAACTTTGTGGAAAACCATGATTTAGGCTTCCGAATTTGGAATAGGTCGTTTCAGGCTTTCTCCTTCTTAAAACTGAACTTTTTTCCTTCTACTTCTTTTATAAAATGCGCTTAATACCTGTTTAGAAAGTAATGGTTGTTAATAAGACTCTGCAGTAAGAATTGCAACCTGAATTCTTTTGAAGCGCTGGCATGGCTAAGTTTTCCCGATAGTCTCTTGTCTATTGTCTAGACTTTCTAAATATTGTTCACCATGAGAACTGAATTTGCGAATCAGATTTCTCAAATGATATCTTAGACCAATGTAAGCTGAGACTAAGTCCTTGAGCAAATACAATTTCAGCCTTTGCTCTATTTTTTCAAAGACTGATTGATGTCTGCTGTCATTTCAGGTCGTTCCCTCCAAGGTTCCATTCGTAAACTGGGCATAATGGTGAAGGTATGTCCTGCGAATTCTAAGTCGATGCACAGAGGCAGATTGACGACAGTCAGAGTCGCTCCTCCGGACCCATCCGAGAACCAGGACCAGGCCAGGGTAAGATATTACGTCTCATCTCTGCAATGAAAATTCTAGTATGACGAATTTGTATCTTTTATGTTGTCTTATCCGACCAAACAAGATAAAAATTCTCTTTTCATAATTTTGATTTTTTTAATATATTTTGTTTTTTTTTATCGTTAGAGAGCTTCTAGCTGGGAACTAACTAGCGCCCAAAACTCTATCAAAATTCCGAAGGAATTGTTTGGTGGTTCCTCTACTTGCTAGAAATGTACTGTCGTGTCCCCAAAACTCTTGCTTCCTCGGCTGCTTGAAGCCTTCGCTCCGAATAATTGAATTAATAATCAAGAATTGTAATACCAGCAACTGATAAAGTTTTAGACAGAAAAAAACTAATAAATAATTTTAACAATCGAAAATTAAACCTTTCTATCAAAACTAACTAATGGTCCGCACTAATTCAAACCAGTTCAATAAATCTATCCACAAGTATCCAAAACACATGCAATTGACGACCTAACCCAAACGATTTTGTTAAGTTTTGCCCCCAATATCTAAAATACTAGTCAGAAACTTATAATCTTCTCAATCAACATTTTTGATCACCTTTGCACTCTCACTCAGTGCCTGTACGGACTAACTAGCACCGAAAACTCTACCAAAATACCCAAACAATGGTTTGGTGGTTCGTCTACTTATTAGGAATGTACTGTGTTGTCCCCAAAAAAGTTTTTTTTCTCGGCTGCTTGAAGTTTTCGCTGCGGATAATTGAATTAATGATCGCGAATTGTAATACCAGCAACTGATAAGGTTATAGACAGAAACAAACAATTGAATAACTTTAACAACCGAGAATTAATTTTTCTATCAAAGCTAACTGATGGTCCACGCTAATTCGAACCAGTTTAATCAATCAATCAAGTATCCAAAACACATGCAATGGACAACCTAACCCAAATGAATTTGATAAATTCTGCCTGTATCTAAAATACTCGCAAACAACAATTTTGACCACCTTTGCAGTCTCACTCACTGCCACTACGAAATTATGATCTTGAACAAAGAGCTGAATAAATATCATTAAATTTATGGCACCCAATCTGATATCTTCAGTTTTAAGTGAAGTTTTTGACAGGCACTATGGCCATGTTAAAAGTGGTGCTTCTTTCAATAAATTTCAAAAAATCAGTTATCACATTTTTGTGTGTCATGAAAAGATAATATGAGCACCTCTGGGATACCAAAAAAACTCTCTGTTTCTTTCTAATACGCTTTTAATTGCTCAAGTAGTACCAAGTTAAAATTTGACACAAACTGAGTGTTAGGAAGTTAGGTTTTAACTATCTGAAGGATGTGGTGAAAATTGAGATGCTCACACTTTCAACAAATTGGTTTTTCTCTCGTGAATTTTTTCTGGGCAACCCTTGCATTCTTCTGTGAGTTTCAATTTAGTCTCAAGAGGACTGAAAACTAAGAATTTGTAATGTTTCAGTCATCGAACTTACTTTGGAACTAAATATTTTCTTTCTAAGTTTGGCACTGGAACATTTAGATTTTACCAAACTAAATGCTACTTTCCTTCAAGAAAATTGTATTTTTTTCCACGGCAAGATTCGAATATTAAATCTAGTATTTCTTAGTTTTGAGATCAATTATAAACTTCAACTTGTCCAATTTTTGGCAGAAATATTTTATCCAACTAACACAAATTGAGTATAATAATTCGAACAATTGTTCGCATCATTTCCTAAGATGTATACAGGATTTAATCTGCCATCACAAAATTACTGCTGAAACATCACTCAGTGTGAATTTTGGAGCAACTGCTTCCCGTGTTCCGATCCAAAACTTTTACTATAATAACAAACAAACAACACTTTAAATTTTTTCTTTTTAATTATAATTTTTTTGCTTTTCCTCTCCATCGCTACTTTGTTCCATTGTTCTATAAATTTCGTTTGTTATTGTTATGGCACCCTACGCGCTTAGTTGTGTTCAAGTTAAGCCAAATTGTTGCAAAATTACACCGTGGAAGCATCAGGTTTTAATGATCAGACACCATTGCTCCAAATGAGTTCTCCTCTGCCGAAATTATTTCTGACTGTTTAATTACGCAACTTACACTGCTCAATTCAGTTCCCTTCGTTTATTCAATAAATATGTTCAAGATTATCACCGAAATTGAGCAAATTAGTTAATATTTCAAGTTTAATGTCATGTTTTGACTCCTTTTATTAACATTTTCCAAAATTTTTATTAGATAAGATCTTATAAGAGGACGTTTTATCGTTTGCGATCGAAATTATTCACAAGCGTCTTGTAAAACTTAACACGTTAAAACGATATTTTTTATAAGTACCAAGGCCAGTCCATCGGACAAACTTTTTTCTAACTATAAAATATATCTAACTGGATAAAATTAAAAATTTGATCGCAACGAAGAATTTCATCGTGCGAAATCAGAGATCTTTATAGGAAATTTTTGAAAAAAAATGATTTTGCATTAATTGTTTACGAAACTTTTTGTTGAAGAAAGTTAAGTTAACTAACGCTAGCGTTTGAAAGGCACGAGTGGATATACAAAATATTGAAGTGGGCCTGTTTAAATTTGTTAGAACTCATTTTACGTAGTAACTTTTGCAACTGTGCGTTGGAAACAAATTAGATTTTTGGTGACAACAAGTAGTGACAACTTAGTAGTGTGATCATCATTCATTTTTTGCTACCATCTATTTTCTGTGCTAGATCTACCTTGCAGACGTGAACAAATTTTCCCTGAAATTTGAGGAGTACAAGTCTATAGTGAGTCAGCTGTTGGAGGAACAGAAGCTGTTCGACATGAGCAGACTCGCCATCGAAATTCAGAAACAAACAATCAACCAGGCATTCATGTTAGTTCCCGACTCATCAGTTAAAATTCCATTAATTTTTCCAAGGGATACTAAATCTCGGAGACCAATTGTTTCCCGATTCGAGGTTTGGCAATGAATTTTTGTAAGAAATGCGGTGAAATGCGGTGAAATATTTATTTTCACCGCATTCATCGCAATCACCGCATTTCTTACAAAAATTTACCCAAAAACCTCGACCCGGGTTGCGTTTTGATGTACTCCATGCAGAAATACCGAATTGAAAAGCAAGTTTTAGTGAATTGGTAATGCATAGACTAATACAAGTACATTGATAAATTTTTGCATAGCCTAATTGTAGGCGAAACATAATTGGTTAATTCGCAGACACAAAAGGTGTGTAAATCAAATACAAAAGTTCATATTTTAATTTTTTTTCAACTTAAATTATTTCGTTTCTATTATTTTGTGTGCTTCCAGTGCGAATCAAAATTTGATACATCTTGATAAGACATGCATGATCTTGAAATCTCTTGCAAAACTTGGAACATCTTGCCGTGAACTTAAAAGACCAGCATTTCATGGTAAATCTTGATAAAGTTTTTTAAGATCTTATCAAGTTTAACCAAGAAATTCTCCCGACAGCTCTTGAATAAATCTTGATAGCACTTTTGATCTCTGTGTTGTAGGGATTCGAATGACATCCGTTGCAGATTTCACTATGATTCAGTGCATCACGACATGAATCAGCCTCTCACACGATACTTCATCGCGTCCTCTCACAACACCTACTTGACTGGAGATCAACTGTTCAGTGAATCATCACTACACGCTTACGCTAGGGCATTAGGTAAACAGAACTTATACGAATAACTTCAGCGAACTATTTTAATAATCATGCGACTGCCGCCAACAACACCCGTGTGCTGTATTAAATGTGTCGTAACAGACAAAAAGCTTTCAAAAATTGGCTGTACAATAGGAAAAAGACTTAATGTGAAGGCGTCAAAAAGCAGCAAAGTTTCATCCAATATATATAAATTGCCTCGGAATAACATTGTCCTTGCACTTATATCTGCAATAAGATTTTTCTACAGCAAGGTTTTTGAACATCAGTTTCCTATTTGTAAAATTATTTTAAAAAAGACAGCTCGGTCATGTTCGTTCGCTTATAATGTTCCGACCCCTCTCGTCCACAGACCTCCAAAATCAATAAAGTTTAAACCGCAATGTTTCAGTATTAAAACTGGTCAGCTTTTCAAGACTAGGTAGAACTGCAACCTCAATGTTTGGCTTATTTCCCAGGAACATTTATCAAAATTTGTCAGAAGAATAGATTGATATAAACTGGGAGAGGCCAAGCTTTTGTCACTGATTTAAGATTTGGAGAGGCCAAGTAATTGATTTAACAATACAGTAGAAAGAAAATATTCTATTTTTCTTTGAAAACTCATCAAATTAACTAAAATAGTTGCCAATTTAAAACAACTTGGTCCCTCTCCAAAGAAAAAATCAAAATGTCCTTTTCCATGCACAAATCCGTTTTCTATTGTTTGATGAGCTAGATAACATTTTATTGGGTATTTGAAAAAAATGAACTAAAAAGAACTTGACATAAAAGTTGAGTTATCAAAACTGGATTCTTTCAACCGTTTTTCAACAAGTCTACTGCTTTTTAGTTACTCTTATTATTGGAGCGCTGTAAATTTATAATTTACAAAAAATATTAACTGATTAATATAGAATCAGTCGAAATAAAACCAATTCTGTTGCTTAAAAGTTTTATGATGAATAGTGTAAATTAAACTGCGACATCAAGCAATTTGTCGTAAGTGTTAAATGACGGTGTAATTTTGTTATTGGTTGCTATGCACTGCTACATTGACGAATATTAAAATTTTGCTGGGAAACTTTTTGTAACACATGGATTTGTAACATCGAAAAATTTCACTTGCTCTAAAAAGTTTTATTTACTTACGTCATTTTTAGATCCGAAAACAAAGGGTTGTCTGCATTTATTATTTCCAGTTATCTCTAAAAACAGCTAAAAATAACAATTAGTTGAACAAAAAATTAGTAATAATCAACGATGAACATATATCTGACAACTTTTTTATTGGAAACAAAAGAACATGCTGGAATTCCGGAACCGATTTTGCGTTAAAATCGTTTGAGACGATACTGATTTTTTTATACTGCTATGAGTTAACTAGATTTTTCTAGGAATTCCTGGCCTAAACTGACGCTAAAAATGAACTGGTTTTTGAGTTCTCTGGCCTACAGTTGAGAATCTTTGAAAAGTGGTTGACTTTTTTTTATAAGAAATAATTTTTTATTTGCATAGTTTTGATCTTCACTTCTTGTTTATTTCACTGTATGTTAATACTCTTTACTTATCAAATAAAGGTACCAAAAACATTACATCATTTTGTATCTCATGGAGTTTTAACCCTGCAACCAGAAAAATTTCACAAAGGAACGATAAGTCCTAAAACTGAGAAATACTGACTTTTTTGAGAAATCATTTTTGATTACTATGGTTGGAATTTTTTAATTGTCCGGTTAATAATTTTATAATTTAGCGGTTAAATGTAGCCATCAACAAATGCCAAGGTGGAGACCAAGATATCAAAGAAAATTTCTAATTTACAGAAAAATTTACTCAAACGAAAATCACAAATATTTTTATTTTAACAAATAGCAGTTGCTTTGATGTTGAAATTTGTGTCTCACAATAACAAATAAATTTTAATGGATGAAGAAAAAATACGTTATGTTCAAACTTCTTGAACTGTAAACATGCAAAATGATTTGAGATTTTTATATTACAGTCAAATTTCAACTGAATAGAGCAAAATACAAAAAAACGTTCGGTGAAGTTTTCCAAATGAATATTTTTTTCCTTAAGCAAACATGGGCAATTTTGTTTTTGACACTGTTTATTCTTTTGACAAAGTTTTTTAAAAAATATTTTTTTTTGTTTAAATAACTATCACCTGCTGGTGGAAACAAGAAACTTTAAAAGTATTGATCAATTATTGATCAAATCTTCATTGATAAGATAAGATCTACCATTGGAACTAATAACTTGCAAAACCATTACATTGGTGACTTAAAATGCTATTTTTGTTGTAGAGTGGAAGCTGAAATTTTAATAATATGAAGAATAAAAGTTATTTAGAAAGTTGTTATTGCCAGAAGGGGTATCGTTTCTACCATAATATTTTTGTAAACTTGAAAACATAGTGATGAAAAGTTTAGTCAGATTACGGAAAAAAACGTAATAATTTAGCGTCCAATAAATTAAGCACCTAAACATTAGAAGAACATGAGAAGTACTCATCAATATGAGAAAACAATAAAAGCAAAATCGATTTGAACACTGCGGAAGTTATCAAAAAGTCAGGCGAAATTGCATTTTCATATCAACCTGCTATATAATGGAAGCCTTTTGAAGTCCACCGTTTAGTTTGCGATTTTTTTGTATAGTTCAGAAACGTTTTTTAGCTATAAAATTGGTTTGTATTTTTGTCGACGAGAGATTTCAGATATTAGCAATGCAGGCCAAATTTGTCAAAAATTGTCAAAAATTTGGACAGAATTCTGAAAAATAAGCCGAAATTCTCAAAACGTCAAACCTCAATAACTCCTCGATAGATACGAAAACCAAAAATATCCCAATTATCATATTCTACGCTCAATGAGCTTTCCAATTACACCGTTCATATCTTCCTGACGAAGAACAAATTTGTTAGGAGCCAATTCCAATTGTTATTGTATCTCAAAACTGTCAATGTTCTTTTCTGTGGGTTGCAGAGATCGGGTGCAGATGCATTGAGCTGGATTGCTGGGATGGTCCTGAGGGTGAGCCACAGGTGTACCACGGATACACCATGACATCCAAGATTAAGGTCAGTTTACTTAAAATACATAGATCATCATGTCTTCATGAAAGGTTGAATTTCTCGAAAAATCCATTGACTGGTTTTTATCCCAAAATCATGCAGAAGATGTACGTTTTCGGGAATTTCTTCTTACAAGAAATTTGAGAAATATCTTTCTAAGAGACTTCTAAGTTTTTCCCACCTCTCGGAGAGCTCTACATGATTGCGATAATGCTTACATTTTTGATTGCGATAATGCTTACATGATTGCGATAATGCTTACATTTTTGAGTAATTTTACTCGATCAAACTGTACGTTTGGCAACGTAATTAATGCCATCAGTTTTTGTTGAAATCCATTCAAAACAAACGAAAAGGTGGCCCTGTTAATCTCTATCTCTGCTTCTACCTGATGAGAGATCAGTATGCGCAGTTACTTATAATTGATGACGTTGTTACTTATAAAATTGCAAACCTCGTTTCAAATGTTTGTTTTCAGTTCTACGACATAGTGCAGGTGATTCGTGAGTATGCATTCAGAACCAGCGAGTTTCCAGTCATCCTGTCCATTGAGAATCACTGCAGTCTACCCCAACAGAGAAGACTGGCATCTATTTTGAAGGATGTCTTGAAAAGCACACTCGTCACAGACCCACTTCCAGGAGTAGAGGGTGAGTTTTCAAATAGTTTCTGTTGGAGTTTACACTCTAGCATAGTAAGAATCTCGCAGTGCGGACCAGTTGGCTCAGTGGAGAGCACATGATTGCAATCAATTAAGAGATTGTTGGGTCGCAACCCGCAAAGGTCCCAAACTTTACTCTCACTATAATGGTGTTGACATAGAATCAACAGAACGGGCATAGAGTTGCTCTAATAGTTTCACTTTTGTATCTAATCAAGAAATGTCACATAAGCAAGTGGAGCTCTATATCCATCACATTTTTTTACAAAAGTGAATATAAAAACGCCGTATTATAGGTATTTGACTACTGAAATTAAATGGAAAATAATAAGTTTTGGATTATGAAATTTGGATTATAATAATAATAATTAAGGACTTTTTGGACTTTTAAGGATTATGGACTTTTTTCTAACATCAAAAGGAATTTTTCATTTATTCTCGGAGATTTTTTTGGTATCTAAAGACCCCCCAAAGTGCTTAGTGCTTTGGAATAATATCTTAGGCAGAAGAACTTTAACCTGCAACACCTGAAGATATCGTTTTTTAAATCTTTTGCAGCAGTTGAAAATCTATCATGTGACTTTTCCACCAATCCCCGACTGAGAAGACTTCATATTCTCTTTTAAATAGAGCATGCCACCTTTTCATGTTTAATCTATTAGATTAATACTATGTGTATGTTATTGACTCCGGTGTTTAATATACTTACCACCGTATTAATTGAAGTTTATCTTCAGTGTTTTCCTGTGTCGGTTAGTCAGTCAGAGTTAGGTAAGTCCCCGAGTCGAAAACAGAAGTTAATCTTGTAAGATCTTGCAAGATTCTTGCAAGATTCTTACAAGACGTTGTTAAATCTTACAAGATTAACTTCTGCTTTCAACTCGGGTCTACTTTGCGCTCAAAAATAAATAGCACTAACCCGATAAATTTAAGGCTGTAAAAAGAGCCCAAATAGGCTCCACCTTAATTTTGATCTTAAGATCTTGCGATTGTATCATCAGATCTGATAAGCTGTGATGGTCAGGTAGGTATATATTGATAATGTCCAATATTCGCTCCTTCATTTCAATCTGTTCACACTGTCATTTTGATTTTGATCTTGAATCATTGTAATGGCAGAAACTTATGATTCGTAAGACATTGGATGTACTCTTAAGTATGCAGATGACGATGATGATTTTTCGATGTACAGGCAAGCAAATATGTGAAAACCAATGATACACTTTATTAAACGAAAGACGGAATACGGCTAAATGAACGAACAGAACCTAACAAGGTTAGAACGCGTTCATATGTTATTGTAATAAAGTACTATTGTGAAGATTTTGAAAAATTTAACACAAAAGAAATTCCATAATCACTATTTGATATTACTGTTGAATTGAACTGAATTGATTTCGTTAGAAGATTAGTTAAAGACGCAGGTATCAATGCTTGCATAATTTAAATCGAAACAAGGATGCCTTATGGCTCAAAAGACTCTTCGAGAGACACCGAGAAGGCTGTGATTGAGCTACAGAGCACTCGACAAAAGTGAAAGAAAAAATTGACTGGTTCACTAACTTGAAAGAAACTGAGATACATAACGGTTTGGGGATTACTCAGGAATGATTATTAACTATTAATTGCTATATTGCAGGTGTTCCTAGCCCTAAGCAGTTGGCTAACAAAGTGCTGATAAAGCACAAGAAACTGAGGGAGGGACAGGAAGAGACGAGTGAAGATGCTGACTGTGCTGAACAGGCATTTGTTTGGAGCGGAGTGCTCAAGTTCTACGACCCAGGTCACATTAACACTATCAGTAATGGTTACATGACTGTGCTTGAAGTCACTGAGAACTTCTGGCGTTTATCGGGAACTGCGAAGCGGTTCGAGATATTAAGTCAGAATTTCGAAGTGACTTCTGCAGAGTCACTTAACCATGCTTAAACAATAAGTAATATATATACTGATGAAACCAGAGTATTTTCAATAAGTGACCTAACTATTTTCCTTGTCACGTAAATAAATTTTGAACAAAGTGTGTTGAATGAAAAAGAGGGAAAATATAGCGTTATAGCGCTATTGAAGGCAGTTTATAATTTGACCTCTAAACAAAGTTGAATACTTTGCAAATATTTTAGAATAGCACTCGTTTTTTAAACATCTATTTTGAAGAATAACTTCTGTAACAACCCAACTGTGGAATTAACAAACTCCATATACTGCTAAAAAATTAGAGCTTGAAGGACTCGAACCTACTATATCCATCACCTCGACCAGGCATGCTACCGTTGCACCAATGCTCTGATAAATTAGCAACTTTGTTAGCTTGATATACAACAAGCTGGGTTATTACATTTGTTTCTGTAATTTCAGGTAGAAAAGAGTTAGTGGAATACTACGCCACTCTAACAGACACTCAGTTTATGTGGGAGATAGGAACACAGGCAGAACTCACAGAAGACACTGATATGGTGGCAGCATCCTCCACAGAGCCAGGAGCCAGAACTGACTTTGGAGAACCTGGATCAGTGCTCTGGGGTGATATCTATGTTGAAGGGTGCGACAGAACCAAAGCTGAACAGATGCTTAAGGCAAGCAAGCTTATGTCAATTATTTGACGACTGGTTTCAACATTAGCATTTTAACCGACATAGTTACAAAGCAGTAACTGGAATCCATTTTGATATTTGTGGTTCTTAAACTAGTTTTTGGCAAGTTTCGCAACCACGCATGCTTTTTGCGTTTTTTTTCTACTGTTTTTTATTCTTAAATATTATTAAAATACCCATCATCTATTTCAAATTTATCTGAAGACGTCATTCCTGAGATCATAAATACATTTAAGTGGAACCTGAACAAATTTCAGAGAAACCCGGGATATAGTTTTAGGTTTATAAACTCTTTCAATTGATGGTGATGCAGTTAACACACAGATATCTAGTAGTTTATGTCTAGTAGACAAATCTTGCACACATATTAGTTCATGTGATTTTGAAATTGTTTATCTTTTGGAATATTTTTTTGATGTTGTTCTGTTGACAGGATGCAAATAACAGTTGGACTGGTGTAGTGAGTAACATCTTCCTAGTGAGAGACAGTTCCAGCATATCCCACCAGGCATTCACCATCTCTTTCTCATCACCACCACCCTCATCATCATCATCGGCTGCAGAGAGTGACAACAACAACAACAACAACAATAACAAGACTAGTGGACACAGAGTAGTAAACCATGTTCCTGTCTATCAACAGGAGAGCACAGGACAGTACTACCTACATGAGTTAGTATGATAAAAAAAAAGTGTCCTTAATAGCCGCGTATTGATAACTAGATGCCTAAAATGGTGGTGGGAGGGAATTTGGTTGCAGCACAGTTTTATTCTAGTTGCCAGTCTAAAAAGAGTGTACTTACATTTGTTGGCAGACAATATTCAGAGAGCTGCCTCCCGCATTTTTACAAAGATTTCGGTTCTTACATTATTTTTCCCTAATTATTGAGTTATTTTTAAAAAAGAGATTACTAGCAATGAAGTGTAGCTATAAAAATTCATTCAATGAAAACTTTATAGTTTCAGCAATTGAAATCGATTGGGGATCTTTTTTATTATAGCTCGTCTTTTTTCGAGCCAAAATTCAAACTCTTCCAACTAACTAATTTTAGAGGAGAAAAGCTAATTTGAAAAATTGTAATCAAGCTTATATACGTAAAAAGCTATTATACGTTGATTTGTTATTTACAAAAGACTTCCGAAATCTTTTATTTGTTATCTATAGATTGCAGTTCCAAAAATAAGGTTTTCGAAAAGCCTCTAAATCTCCAGCCTAAAGCCCAATTAAAAAAAAACAACGTATTAAGTCAAAAATCAAAATCTCTAGAAAAAGTTGTTTGTTTTTATAAAAAAAGAGGTAATCCCTTCAAATTAGAGATCCTGACAAAATGAATCCTTATTTTTTTTCAATAATTTTTCTGTTTGCCTTACTATTCGATACCTACTATCTAAACAATAAACCGCACAAATTACCCTTGCAGGCTAATAACTACTCAACAAGATGCTGAACAAGAAAAATCTCGAGCAGAACCAAAGAAAAAGGGCGAAACTACAAATCAGTTTTTTTCTAAGAAAAAGGACAGATTGATCAGACAAAGTTTCTGCTCGGGGATCTTTTTCAAAATAATAAATTTATGAAAATTAATGTTTGCTATTTTTTGATAATTATAAAACCGCTGCATTATCTTTTTTTTTGCCAATGCTGCTTTGCTTTTTGAAAGCGCTTCTCTGCTTTTTGAAACTTAGGGAAGTTGATATTGCTTTAACACATTTATTACAATTTGAATGAACGCGCTTGATAACATTTAATCAAGTCTTTTCTTGATAACAAAGATGTATATGTTGTTTGAATCACATTTTAATGCAGCAATAACTTTCAGTGAGTGACATATTTTTGTGAAGTAACTACGAGTTAACAGCTGTTTATATAGCAACAGTTGTTCCAAAAGATTCCCACAGAACCAATACTTGATGCACGTTGATACGAAATTACGAGTTAACAGCTGTTTATATAGCAACAGTTGTTCCAAAAGATTCCCACAGAACCAATACTTGATGCACGTTGATACGAAATGAGCTAAAACATGGTAAATTTTGAGGAGATCTTGACAAGGTAGTCGTTGTAAAAATGTTATAATTTGAACGAACTTATATTATGGGTATCATTCGTATTTATATGACTATCAGGAAACAAGATCTTTGCAAGATAACCAAGAAAGATAAACCATGACATGACAAATCATACTAAGTTTCAAAAATTATACAGCACCTTTAAGCATGATTTGTCACAAATTCATATGGTTAAGGACGAAATATCGAAATTTATCAAAAACTATCAAGAAATTTTGGGAAATTCAGCTCCCGTTTGTTTATTAACCAATAACAAGGCGGCTCGGTAATGTGCGATCACACATAAGGTTCCGACCCCGCTCATCCACAATTTTGGCATAATTGTCTACCAAATGAGGAACAGATGGAAAAACACAAAAAATTCAAGTATTTTTCAAAAAAAAATTGGTGTATGAACGAAAAGATAGCCTCCAAAGCAAAAAAATCAGTGGAGTAAGAAGAAATGCATTAGATTGATGAGATAGGCCGATATTAAGAAAGCGAGCGAAGAAGAACGGCAAAATCAAACAACAACAACAAACAATAATTACATCAAAAAATTTATGTCCATTTTAAAAACAAAACTTAATAATAAAGTCAAAATAGCGTCAGATAAAACTGAAAATAAACAAAAAAACTTGTAACTCACCAGAAAATATTGGTTATTCACCAGTTCATAATAAAGCTTGGTAACAATTAGACAAAAAAGAACAAAAACTTTAAAGTAAAAAAATTCGCTGAATTTTTTTAAAAAAAAAAAAAACAATTAATTTCAAAATAATGAAAATCATTAGGAATCTACTAAAATATTCCATAGGTTCACAATTAACAATGCTTCAATAGAATGGAATTAAGAACTCTTGGTAGTCAATTTTTATGCAGTTACAAAAAGAACAACAAATAGTCAACAAACTAAAAAATCAATTAAAACTTGCCGAAAAATGCTTTGGGAGCCGGAAAGCCATAATTTGGCGCCCAAAATATGTTTGATTGCACCTTCGTCAAACAACGATAATGTATTATGTGGCCGTTCATTAATGAAAATAAGCAACAATTAGACAAAAAAGAAAAAAATGCAAAATTACGTAATACTTGTTTTTTTTTTGGAAAAAAATTATTTCCAAAGACATAAAAACCATTAATTACAAAATTAAAAATTTGAATAGGTTCGTCGATTCTTCCAAAGGAAGCCTTTCAGACCTGCAATTATCCAGAACACGTCTTACGTCTACAAAAGAACGTCAAATATGACAAAAATCAAAAATGAATTGACTTCTTTTGTGGAAAACCCGTGTCGAAGCCAGTAAAGTCATAACGAATTCTTTAAAAACATTAGATTTTGTAACACCAATCCCTGTTGACACCTTCCGTTGACAAAAAACGTCATCTTTAGTTTTTAGTTAACGAGACCAGGTAACAAACAGACAATAAAAGGAACAGAGGTGCGAAATTGAAATGTTTTTTTTTTTCATTTTGGAAAACAATTGTTTTCAAAGTCATGAAAACCATTATCTATCTTCTAATATCAGAACATCGGCTCATCTACTCTTCCAGGAAAAGCCAATCAAACCGGGTCATTGTACAGGAAATTAAATACGACTGAAAGACAAAGCAAAAACGACAGTTAGAGAAAATTAAAAAATTCAATTAAAGTCTGCGAGAAAGTATTCTCGAAGCGGTTAAGAACTAAAATCTATATCTTTAAGGCTCTAAATATTGTGTGTCAATTGTGTGTTACGCGAATAATGTGATATATGAACTGCCAATAACGTTGTGATTTGACAAAACCAGAAAAAAACGAAAAATGGGCAAATACCTAAAAAATTTTTTAAAAAATTGTGAAATCTAGTAGTATCAAAGCCAGAACTTAAGGCATAAAACCGCAATAAAGACTAAATTTGAATTCAGCAGAAGGACGGAGCACTCTTTGATTGCTGACACTAAGCTACAAGTTGACCAAATTAAGAGAAAAATGGAGGCAAAGTTCAATAAGCCATTTTTTATTTAAAAATCAAGTATTTTAAAAGTCAAAACGGCCATAAGCTTTCAAGCAATCAATTAGAGAAATCAATTTTGAGCGAATTAGGAAGCCAATAGGACCTATCACTAGTGAGCTTTGATTTGAAATGTTCTGTTATTCAATTATTATAAAAAAGATCGAACTTTTTTTTTATAACAAACCGACTGACGACAATCCGAATTATTTTTGGATTGTAACGGTCCAAGGTCGGCACAGAACTAGTACTGCTAATGCTCATTGTCCGTTAGGAATATTTTATATTTGGAATGTAATTGATATAAATTTTGTGTTAGTTAAAAAATCGAAAACAAATGCTGCGTTTTTGATAATCAACGAATAAAGTTAGCAAAAAAACCGGCAAACTTTTATTTACAGAGCACTCTCAACGGATGTTGAAGTGGAATTAGCCTCCTTTTCAGTCTACAAAGATTTTGTTAGTGGGGTTTGGGTGTGCACTTCCTGCAAATTTAATCAGAGTGTAATAAAGAAACTTATTTCGAGCTGCTTTTGATGAAAAAGTCTGAATTTTGTGAAATATTTGCCGGAATTTTTGACCAAAAACTCAATGAAAATAGCCGACAATGTATGTGGTCTTTAAACCTAAAATCAACAACATTTTTTTGAAAATTTTATCAAATGTTATCAAAATTGGCGAAATTTTAGTCAAAAATTACGAAAAAGTGAATGAAATCAACTGAATTCACTCTATTTTCTCGAAAGTTTAAACCTCTATTTCTCCCTGTCAAAAACGAAAATCAAAAAAATCTTTTTAATTCCATATTCTACGGTGGACAAGCTTTCTAATGATACCAGTCTCAACTCTCTACGATGAATATATCGATCGGCCAAAATTGACTGAGCAAAAAAAACCCATTTGAGTATATAGTTCCTCCCCCCTCAAGAAGGTCGGAACAATTATGCGTATTGTTCTAGTATATTTAGTTTTTAAGAGCATGAAGGACACCACCGGGAAAGCCCCCACTAAGGTCAAAAACTGCCCAGAAGTTTTCATAATTTTTTTTGATAAGATCTTAACAAGATCTTATCACGATTTATCATGAAATGGCGGTATTTCAAGTTTTTGGCAACATGTGTCAAATTTTCCAAGAGCTGTCATGATCAAGCATATCTTATTAAGGTGTATCAAATTTTAATTCATTGGTTTAACACGCAGTCTAATCATCAGAATTTTTACAAAAGTATTTCAACTGTTATAATCCCAACGCGAACTAAAAACATTACCACACGTTTGTTATCGCCCTCCCAAAGTTATTGAACTACTCGGGCTCAGCTTATATAGTTTGATAACAAGTCGTTCTCGATGACATGGCTTGTTATAATTTTCATTATTGCTACTGATTGCGATCACTATAATTACTGACGCAATGTGTCATAGTAAACGAATAACGGGCACAGAAACTAGAGGCCCGATAAGAAAAAATTTCCGGACCCTGGTAAAGTTGACCAACACTTTCCTGATAAAACTGTAGAGCATTTTTTGTCGGTTTTGTTTTTTTTACAATACTGGTCCTAAATGGCGCGTTACGTTTCCAAAAAGCCTTCAAAAAAATTTGTAATTGCTTCTGTTGGGTTTCAGTCAGAATTTGTTCTTTGATGTGGCTGAGCTGTGTCGCAACTACATGGAGAGTCCTTTCATGAGTGCAGACAAGAGGGAGTTCAAACTGGGACGACCATACTCACACGTGATACAAAACAACTCTGCTTATCACCACCCTTGCTCTAAAACTGATGTTAGTCAAAACACTGGCTCCTCACCGTACCCAATAGCCTAGCGGTCTGATAATTTATAGTCCCCGTCCCCAATAAATAATGCCAAAAAGGAGCTGTAATTTCATGGGGGTAATGCTAGGAAGGTTATGGAAGACCTAGAATACTATTTAGCAGAAAATTCAAGAATTTTTGAAAAACTGTTTGGAAAATTCGATTACATAAAACATGATAAAATTCCGACTATATGTTATTTATGTCTGAATAATTTTCATCTAAAGTAATTCATTCCCGTCTCAGTTCAGGGTAGAAATTATACGCTCAAATATTCTTTGCACCACCAAATTATAGTCCCTTAAATGGCTCAAATTAAACGAAATTTAGACTCAAGTCAATGCAACAAATGATAGTATCTGTTCGCAATACTGTCAAAGTCTCAAAAAAGGTGTAAAATTTTTCCAGGTTCTTTTCAATTGACCTGAATCCTCAATTTTTTTTGGCTTCAAAATGTCTTAAAAAGCAACGAAAAATAAATTTCTTCTATATGCCTCTTTCTAGAGCTGAAGGTTCTCAAAATTTCTTCAAACATCTCTCATCTGTTATTATAATAATAATGTTATCGTGAAAATAAAAAAATCGTTTGGTTAGAGTCCTTAAGCCTTTTTTTAAAATGGTTTTATAATTAAAAAATTACAAGGCAACTCCAATATCGGTTTTTATGCATCAACTTGACAAACGTTTTTACGAGAGATATTCTTTGCATTAATTTTTAATGACTTAAATGTGCAACTTCAATGAATGGAAACAAGTTTAATTATGTTTGCGTTATTCATTCACCGTTGCGCTATGTACGAATAAAAACAAGACTTTGAATCTCCCTAGTCTATTTCCTACAGCTTACTTGTAGGAGTCTTGCAAGAGTCTTGTAAGATTATGCACCATCTTGCTTGATCTCAAAAAACCTAGCATGATGTCCGTCGGATAGGCTAGATAAGCGTGGAACTCTATGATGACCATTTACTATTTTGCCAGGTAAAAATTTAATCAATGACAAACATTATGTTATCACAACAGAAAACCTCCTTTGACTGACTTCTTTCAGAAGCTACCTCTTTTTCCTTCTAGACTGACTGCTGACAATAATTTTTGTGGTAGTTGCTACCCAAAATGACCCAGAAACGTCTCATTTATTGAAGAAAAGTCATATGAATCATTTAGTATCATAATCTGGAAGGCATTCGAGATATTGGTATGACCTTATCAACATATGGGCTTACCAACATATTCACACTTGGTCTAAACTGAATTAACCTACAAAACAATCTTTGATTACTTTTTCTTGAAACAAGTATTTCAAATACGTTATCGACAATTAAATTGACATCAATTTTTGGCTTGGAACCGAGAGCTTCAGTCAATGGTCTGAATTCATAAGAGAATGTGATCTTTGAGTGAATTAGTTATAGACAGTGCAGCTTCGTTTATATTTCGCGACGTTTTTCTAGCGGGATCTTGTAAAATTCTTACAAGATAAGCGTTCAGATCTTACAACTTGCAAGATAAGCGTCATTAGCAGGAATACCGCAAGGTCTTGAAAGATCGGCAGAGTCATTTGCTGGAATCTTGCTAGATCATGCAAAGTAAGCAGGGGCCGTTGGTATGATCAAAACGGCTCAAATCAAAAGCGAGTAATTAATTGGATTTGGGTTGTGTATTAAGGGGCGGTGAGTAATTTAACTTCAATGCAGTCTTAATACATGTAAGAGAGCCAATCAAGTTGGATTTCGCTACAGCTTTCTTCGCATTGTTTGTCGCATTTTAGTATTTTTTATAATGATGATCCTTGACTTTTGATTATAATTTTTTTTATTATAATGATTAGAATGTTGCTCGCATATTTAATGAACAAAAAATCCAAGTGATGTAAGGATTAAGACCCGAAATAATTGAAAGCCTTTTTCTGTAAATAAATTTTGATGTTCCTAAATGTGCTATTTCGTACAGAGTAATGGCCACTAATAGCTATGATAAGGATTTAATCTTAATTGTCTCTGAATTAAAATTTAGCTGATGAATTTGAACTTATTTTTTAAGGCCGAGAAATATCTTAAAAGTAAACGTCAAGACGGCGCCTTCTTGTTTCGTCCAAAGTCACAACCCCAACAACAACAGACACAAACAACAACTACGAAACAGTATTCAGAGTCTTGTAAGATTATGCACCATCTTGCTTGATCTCAAAAAACCTAGCATGATGTCCGTCGGATAGGCTAGATAAGCGTGGAACTCTATGATGACCATTTACTATTTTGCCAGGTAAAAATTTAATCAATGACAAACATTATGTTATCACAACAGAAAACCTCCTTTGACTGACTTCTTTCAGAAGCTACCTCTTTTTCCTTCTAGACTGACTGCTGACAATAATTTTTGTGGTAGTTGCTACTCAAAATGACCCAGAAACGTCTCATTTATTGAAGAAAAGTCATATGAATCATTTAGTATCATAATCTGGAAGGCATTCGAGATATTGGTATGACCTTATCAACATATGGGCTTACCAACATATTCACACTTGGTCTAAACTGAATTAACCTACAAAACAATCTTTGATTACTTTTTCTTGAAACAAGTATTTCAAATACGTTATCGACAATTAAATTGACATCAATTTTTGGCTTGGAACCGAGAGCTTCAGTCAATGGTCTGAATTCATAAGAGAATGTGATCTTTGAGTGAATTAGTTATAGACAGTGCAGCTTCGTTTATATTTCGCGACGTTTTTCTAGCGGGATCTTGTAAAATTCTTACAAGATAAGCGTTCAGATCTTACAACTTGCAAGATAAGCGTCATTAGCAGGAATACCGCAAGGTCTTGCAAGATCGGCAGAGTCATTTGCTGGAATCTTGCTAGATCATGCAAAGTAAGCAGGGGCCGTTGGTATGATCAAAACGGCTCAAATCAAAAGCGAGTAATTAATTGGATTTGGGTTGTGTATTAAGGGGCGGTGAGTAATTTAACTTCAATGCAGTCTTAATACATGTAAGAGAGCCAATCAAGTTGGATTTCGCTACAGCTTTCTTCGCATTGTTTGTCGCATTTTAGTATTTTTTATAATGATGATCCTTGACTTTTGATTATAATTTTTTTTATTATAATGATTAGAATGTTGCTCGCATATTTAATGAACAAAAAATCCAAGTGATGTAAGGATTAAGACCCGAAATAATTGAAAGCCTTTTTCTGTAAATAAATTTTGATGTTCCTAAATGTGCTATTTCGTACAGAGTAATGGCCACTAATAGCTATGATAAGGATTTAATCTTAATTGTCTCTGAATTAAAATTTAGCTGATGAATTTGAACTTATTTTTTAAGGCCGAGAAATATCTTAAAAGTAAACGTCAAGACGGCGCCTTCTTGTTTCGTCCAAAGTCACAACCCCAACAACAACAGACACAAACAACAACTACGAAACAGTATTCACGAAGCAAAACAACCAGTGCCCCCAACACTCCTTCAGCACTGCGAAAATCAGATTCAACGCAACAGCAATCCAAATTTGTGTTGTCTTTTTCAGTTCAACCGGACACTGAGTCAGAGATTGAAACTTATCACGCAAACATAGGTTTGTCCACAATGTTTGATGTGAGAAAACCAAGTTTATGTAACTTTCATAGCCTTACCCATTTTCTCTTTTGATTTTAAATGAAGTCGCTAAAATCAATAGCAAAAGTCATATTGTTTGCTTTTATGAGAACTAAACAAGGCCTGCCTACAATTTATCATCTAAAGAATGTAAAGTAAAACATTAACACCAAAATTGACTGAGTGAAACACAAACACTCATTTGTCTTCAGTTATTTAGGTGTGTACTAATCAGGCTGACACAACACAACAAGCAGCCATTTTTCCTCCATGATAAGATGACTTTTGCTTTCGTCTTTCTTTTATGGGATCTTTTCCGTTTGTGCCCCCCCATCTTAATGGGAGCATATTATTTGCACCCCCCAGACGCACGTGCCATATTTTTACACAATGATTTGCTATTTAATGGCACGTGCTCTGTAACTGGGGGCGCATAGCGTACGGGGGGCACAAACTAAAAGGATCCCTTTTATGTCTGGATAGTAGTTATCAAGATATTTCCACTCTTATCTTGGTTACGCATAGTCAATCGCTGGTACAGCTTGATTTATGATATACTTTGCAAAGCATTCCGCCAATTGTGAGGCCCGTAACACAGTAAAAGCATTCCCCCATTACATCACACCAACCCCAACCTACCCATGCTGGGGTCCTAGACCAAAAGTTGTTATGTCCAGACCGAAATGAACGAACAAGGGGGTGTCGTGCTGTCAAAATACACGGTCTGGAAACACGAATGAACGCGCAATAGTCTGGTCATAAGCAACTGTGAACGCACGATAGTCGGGATAAAGACAACTTTGAAGGCACAATAGTCCAGACATAAGCAACTTTGAACAGTCGAAAGTCTAACACACTGACACGGGAGCGCTCGAAAATTTTTTTGAATGAAATCAATAGTGCCAAAAACTGATCAGTCCATGTTTGACTAAACACTGTTACTATAGTGCTCACTCAAAGTGAAGCTTTCTACGAAGAAAATATCAACTCATTTGAGCTCAAAAATTGCAATACGTCGAACGCAGGCAACATTTTGCTTTGCTTTGGACAATTTCACGCCTAGTATTATAGACCATTGCTGAAGTTGCGAAACAAAATCAAGCTTTAATTACTGGGTGACTGGCAACCGCTTCAACCAATAATTTCATCGAGCAATTTTTATTAATTTAAAATGTACCAACTGCTGGGTCACTTCATCACAACCATTACCCAAAAATATCTATACTTGAAATGAATACATTATAAATTATGTGTACAACTTTTATGAATGAAACTGGCAATAGGTCTGGACATGAACGCACGAATGTCTGGACACACGCACTTTTGAAAGCACGAAGAACGCACAAAAATTTTTAACCGCACGAAAGTCTGAACATGAACGCACAGATTTTCAAAATTTGAGCGCACAAATTTTAGTTTGGAACGCACGAAAGTCTGGTCATATGTAATTCTTAACGCGCGAAAGTCTGGACATAGGGTTTTTTGAACGCACGAAGAACGCACAATTATTTTTGAACGCACGAAAGTCTGGACATTCGGTCTGGGACCTCAGCCTGGGCATGTTTGAACATTGATTTATTCACCTTATCAACTCACGCTTTCAACCCCCTTGACTCTTCCTTGATTTTACATTTTTATGGGTTTATAATCCGGCGCTGGATATAGAATATCATCCCTTCTGTATTATCTGTTTTTTTAATCAGAAATATCCGAGGACCTCTCAGTGTGTCTTGGTTTCGAGACATATCGATCGCTGCCTGACTTCCTGCGATACTACTCTCGACATGCAATCTACAGGCAGACAAAACTGCTGTCCCCTGTCACTCGCCAGTTTGCCACTATACATGTGGGTGACCGCAAGAACGTGGTCAGTTTATACGTTCCCTCCGAGTACTTAGGTAAGTTTCAAACTGACAACTGTTAATAGCTCTGTCAATAGTAGAAGCTGTTAATAGCTCCAATTTTTAGTAGGATGACTTTCATTTTGAGCGTTTACAAACGTCTACCGGTACCGAAAAAAAGCTTAATTACATAACAAGTAGCTAGTAACGGATTGCAAGCCCTTGCATATATCAGATATTGTGCAGAAATACATACTTTAAACATGTGAACATTCTGATTAAAGCCTACTTAGAATCCAAATGAGAATATTAGGTAACTATGGGCCAAATTTTTAATGTAAAGGCACAAAAAGTGGAGACCACCATCAAACATGAGTAAAATTGCTTAAAAAGTTAAGGGTACCAATAGACAGACGGTGACTGATTTTTTGATGCCATGAAACATGTTTTTAGTTTTTAAATATACAGACTCACTTCATGGTACCAAAAAGCTAAGTACACCTGAAGAGCTTTAAAAAGCGCCTCAACCATCAAATAGCGCATCATTTTGAACGTTTTTCAGTTCAGATCGTTTTTCCATAGTAACGAGTTATTACTCTTTCAAACAACTTGCAGATAATTTTTATAGTTTTCATACAACTTTCTGATGATAACCGCGTCAATATAATTTCCTTGCCAAATTTCTGACTGTTTTGGTTTAATTTATACCAAAGAACTGTTTGCTTTAATTGTTGCATAAATTTTATTTGGAATCAGATCTAGACTATATGCCAGCCATTCCAGTACCATACATTCCTTTTCTCAGAAAATGTTCGCAATCTTGGATTTTTAACATTTTTGTTCCTACCCCTCTTGAGGGGGGAGGAACTATATACTCAACTGGGGTTTTTTTTTGTTCAGTCAATTTTGGCCGATCGATATATTCATCGTAGAGAGTTGAAGGTAGCATCATTAGAAAGCTTGTCCAGCGTAAAATAAGGAATTCAAAAGATTTTTTTGCTTTTCGTTTTTGACAGGGAGATATCGAGGTTTAAACTTCCGAGAAAATAGAGTGAATTCCGTTGATTTCATTCACCTCTTTTCGGAATTTTTTACTAAAATTTCGCCAATTTTGATAAAATTTAATAAAATTTTTAATGAAAATGTTGTTGATTTTATATTCAAAGACAAAATACTTTGTCGGCTATTTTCATTAAATTTTTTGTCACAAATTCCGGCTGAAAAATTTCACAAAATTCAGACTTTTTCATCAAAAACAGCACGAAATAAGTTTCCTTAGTCCACTCTGATTAAATTTGCAGGAAGTGCACACCCAAACTCCACTAACACAATCTTTGTAGACTAAAAAGGGGGCTAACTCCACTTCAAATTCCGTTGAGAGTGCTCTGTAAAAAAAACTTTGCGTTTTTTGCTATCTTTATTCGTTGATTATCAAAAACGCAGCATTTACTTTTGATTTTTAACAAACAAAACATCTATATCAATGACATTCCAAAAATAAAATATTCCTAATGGACAATCAAAACTAGCAGGACTAGTTCTGTACCAATCTTCGACCGACCGTTACAGTCCAAAATCAATTCGGATTGTCATCAGTCGGTTTTTTATAAAAAAAATTCTATTTATATTTTTTATATTAATTAAATAACAGAACATTTCAAATCAAAGCTCACTAGTGATAGGTCCTATTGGCTTCTAAATTAGCTTGCAATTAATTTATCTAGTTGATTGCTTGAAAGCTTATAAGCGTTTTGACTTTTAAAGTATTCGATTTTTGAATAAAAAATGGCTTATTGAACTTTGCCTCCATTTTTGTCTTACTTTGGTCAACTTTTAGCTTAGTGTCAGCAATCAAAGAGTACTCCTTCTTTCTGCTGAATTCAAATGTAGTTATGGTGTTCTGGCTTTGATACTACTAGATTTCAGAAACTTTTTTTATTTTTCACTTATTTGCCTATTTTTCAAGTTTTAATTTTGTCAAATTATCACATTATTGTCAGTTCATATATCACTTTTTTTGCGTTCAAAATAACGCACAATTGATAATATTTAAATCCTTAAAGATATAGATTGTGGTTCTCTTACCTCTTCGACAATACTTTCTCGAAGAATTTCATTGAATTTTTTAACTTTTGTCTTTAAGTGTCGTTTTTACTTTGTCTTTTTAGTCGTATTTAATTTCCTGTACAATGACCCGGTTTGATTTGCTTTTCCTGGAAGAGTAGATGAGCCGACGTTCTGATATTAGAAGATAGATAATGGCTTTCATGACATTGAAAACAATTGTTTTCCAAAATGAAAAAAAAACATTTCAATTTCGCACCTCTGTTCATTTTATTGTCTGTTTGTTACCTGGTCTCGTTAATTAAAAGTTTATGATGACATTTTTGTCAAGGAAAGGTTGTGAAAAGGGATTGGTGTCACAAAATCTAATGTTTTTAAAGAATTCGTTATGACTTTACTGGCTTCGACACTGGTTTTTCACAAAAAAAGTAAATTTATTTTTGATTTTTGTTATTTTTGACGTTCTATTTGTAGACATAAGACATTGCAGGTCTCGAAGGCTTCCTTTGGATGAATAAACGAACCTATTTAATTTTTTTATTGTGTAATTAATGGCTTTCATGTCTTTGGAAATAGATTTTTTTTCGATAAAAACAGGTTTTACATAATCTCGCTTTTTTTCTTTTCGGTCTAATTATTACCTAGTTTCATTAATGAGAATTCACATAATACATTTTAAGGGAAGGTGTCAAAAGTGATTGGTGTCACAAAATCTAATGTTTTAAGAGAATTCGTTATGACTTTACTGGCTTCAACACGGGTTTTTCACAAAAAAAAAGTAAATGAATTTTTGATTTTTGTCAAATTTGACGTTCTTTTTGTAGACGTAAGACATATTCTGGATAATTGCAGTTTTCAAGGGCTTCCTTTGGAAGAATGGACAAACCTATTCAACTTTTTCATTTTGTAATTAATGGCTTTCATGTCTTTGGAAATAAATTTTTTTTCAATGAAATCAAGTATTACTTAATTTGCATTTTTCTCTTTTTTGTCTAATTTTTGCTTATATTTATTAAAGGGAGGCCAGATAATACAGTATCGGTAATTGATGAGGGAGCAATCAAACATATTTTGGGGGCTAAAATATGGCTTTACGGCTTCCAGAGCATTTTCTGGCAAGTTTTAGTTGATTTGTATTTTGTTGTCTATTTGTTGTTCTTTTTGTAACTGCATAAAAAATTTAATACAAAGAGTTCTTAATTCCCTTCTATAGAAGCATTTGTAGTTGTAAACCTATGAGAAATTTTAGTTGATTCCTAATGGTTTTCATTACTTTGAAATTAATTGTTTTTTTTTTAAGTTCAGCGAATTTTCTAGCTTTATTTTCTGTTCTTTTTTGTCTAATTGTTACCAAGCCTTATTATGAAATGGTGAATAACCCTTTTTTCTGGTGAATTACAAGTTTTGTTGTTTATTTCCAGTTTTATCTGACGCTCTTTTGACTTTGTTAATACGTTTTGTATTTTAAAAAGGACATAAATTTTTTGATGTAATTAAGGTTTGTTCTTGTTGTTTGATTTTGCCGTTCGTCTTCATGCGCTTTCTTAATATCGACATATCTCATCAATCTAATGCATCATTTCTTACTCCACTGAGTTTGAAGAATATCTTTTCGTTCATACACCAGTTTTTTTTGAAAAATACTTGAATTTTTTGTGTTTTTCTATCTGTTCCTCATTTGGTAGACAATTAAGCCGAAATTTTAGATGAGCGGGTTCGGAACCTTATGTGCGATCGCTCATTACTGAGCCGCCTTGTCTACTTTAAAATTATGTCTTGAAGGAACATGCACTTTTTCCTCGAAAATTTTTAAATTTTCCTATGAAACTAGGATGTTTAGTTTGTAATGACATCTAATAGTTCTTTTCCGTCCATCTCGTTGTCTCACACCTCAAAATTTAAGAAATCTCACGCCCGAACTTAGACAGGTTGGGTTTTTTGTCCCTATTTCTCAGAAACTGCATAATTCCATCAATGGAGACGCCTTAAACTTAATACATTTTTGGCCACGTTTGCATGCACGCTGTTCCTAGATTCTATGGTGAGTTGTATTTTTGTCTACGAAAATCCGAGATTTCGAATAGTCGCAAGAAGTTGTGCAGCGTAGCTTTTTTGTACCATGAAGTAGTTTCTTTTTTTGAGTTCCTCTCGAACTTTTTATCGCGTGTGCCTTTTCTATGCAAACTTTTGCGGTTTTTCTTGAAAGGTTTTTTTGCTCGCTCGATTGATTTAGCTTTTTACCGAAAAAGGACGGGATAAACTGGCGAAGCTCGAGGGCATTAAATCTCTGAGCAGCTCCATCACAGCTTACTAGGCTCTAAGTGTTCGTGTGTTATTGGGAGGTCTGCCTGCATAATCTTCTTCATCAACGCACGCACGGGTTGGTTGGCAGACTCTTTTTGATGGAGCAAGGTAAAATCAAGAAACTACATCAATCAACCATACTATGTTAATATTGTAATTTTTAAAATTTATAAAACTTTTTGGTGAAATTTTTATCACGTACATCCAAGGGTTGAAACTTTTTTAGTGTTTTTAGCAATCCTGTATTTTTTTCTGAGAAACCACATACCTCTGTGCCACCGTTACTTGCAATCAAATTGTTATGTATCGTCTAATACCCCGCGGGTGTCTAATTTTTCCAGCAAATTTTTTTTATCAGATTTAAGGTTTCACACAATGGGTTTGAATATTACTGAAAAGGGGGTGCATCTTTTTTACATCAGAATTGAAAAAAACAACAATTTGGTGTAGTACAGGAGTAGAATAACTTCATATTTTAATGTGAGTGTGCGTACTGCGAGTGAGATGCTGGAACTTGAGGAAAAACTCGAAGAGAATTTTCAAATATGCTAAAAACGCGTTTCACCTATATAATTGATCTATAAAGTTGCGAAAAAACTTAGGAGGCAAAAAATGAATTTTTTGTTTCAGATACTGACAATACGCAGTCTACAGTAGTCGGCAAGGTCAAAAGGACGCTATCTCTTCCACTAGCAGACCACGAAGTGGACGTTACGGATAGGGGTAGAACCAATACCTCCCCTGTGTCCGCAGCTGAGAAACAGGTCAACAACGGAGAAATTGTCGTAAACGTCATCAAACACGAGAGCTGTTAGTACCCCTTGGTTACGAAATGTTAGAGGGTTCAGATAGAACTTAATATAAATTGCGCAAAAGGTGAGCTTGACACAAAGACCTAATTAATCAACGTGTATTTGGTCTTGAGGGATGAAGCCTTGAGGAGCAAGAAACAAAAAGAGAATGGGTTATACGAGATACCCAAGTTCTCCTTTTGCAGTTTCACAGTTGTTGCGCCTGATTAGACCCACTAAAAATAAAAACCCGCTTGCAAGTTTCAAAATGCAGTAAGTCAGCAGTATAAGAATTTACAATGTCAAAGTTATCTATTTGCAGTGACAGAAGTTAAAAGGCCAAGAACTTTCCATATTTTCAAAATTACAAAATGCGTGTTTCAAGAAATTCTGGCTGACATATTGAACCGTTTTGCGGTTCTCGAATAGCGCTACGCTCTGCAGGTTTCTTGAATGCAAGTTCTCAGTGACTTCAACTGAGTCACATAACCTGTATTTGAAAACATTCTAAATTTCTACAGTGATCAACAGCTTTCATTGAACGTGACAACTCAAAGGGCAAGTTTTTGAGGATTGTGGATGAAAACTTCTGTGAGAAGTATCCTGTATCATCTTGCAAGGCAGTACATACCCGGGTTGACCACCAAAAAAGAAACTTACCCACCATAAAACGCCATATATGGATTTTATGAAAACTTACTTAACATACAACGATCATAAAATTTTTTGAGTTTGGCTGACAAACAGTCCAAAGGGCCAAATGCCGATCCACAACAACGTTTATGTGCATGAAATTTCAGTTTTCTGTACTTTACGTTTATGGTGCCCTACTTACCGTATAACGCCATAAACAAATTTATGAACCGTTTTATTGTTACAAATTTTCCATAAAATATGCTGTGATATAAAATGCCCAATTTGTTTCGGGTTACATTTTAAATCAATTCGAAAATCAGTTTTGCATTGATTAAATCTCCAGAAAACATGAAGTTAACTTCTATGGTATCTACTTAACATAAAACGCCATAAAAACCTTTTATGGACCGTTTTATGGACAAAAATTATCAAATTAGGCCGTATTTGTTCATCTTTTTAGTTACTACATTGCAGTTTTGGGTTGGTTTCTATTGCAAAACTCCAGTTTTACCGATTTCAACTACTTCAAAAATTTCGTTTGAATTTTTCGAGCCTTGTGTGATCTCATTCGCTCTTCTATTCGAAAATTAGGGCAATTAAATTCCAATTGGGAGCTTTATGGATTAGTCAAAATGAGTCAAAACTAGTCAAATGAGAAATGCGCTAATTTTGCTTAGTTTTTGGGTATTTCAGTCGGCAGAAGCAATTTGCAACAAATAGAGTTTCACTGCTGTCGTTTGAGATAGATTTGTTATACGTTAGCTGGTTAAGCTCACTTCATTTCAATTGAGAGTTTATTTCAAAAGAACTTTCTTTAGCAAGGAGACACTAGTTATTGAATCAGTTAATTGAAACTTTCTAAAATTAGTTTTTTGCTTGATTAAATTATACATGACTAATTTTTGCTGTATCAAACAAAAACAGATGTACCGATAAAGGTCAGAAAGATTGAAGCTTGACCACAAAAAACTTTCTGAATTTAACTTTGTTTCCCAACTTGTTTTGATAGCAGCAATATCCAAACTTATTTTTAAACCCAAAAAATTAATTCTTCGGAAGCTCATTTCATAATGTTGATCGCAAAAAAAAACTTAATAGTCCTTGACGTTTACTCAAAAAACTATTATTTAGGATCCATTTTTTGATCTTATTTGACGTTTTTTGTTTTACAAACGTAACAATTTTGTTTGATTCAAGATTTGTCTCACACACTGTTTCATTTGAGTGAAATTTAAATTCATCTTTTCCCATCAGTGAGCAACAAGCAGAAATTAATCGCAAACGCTCCAAGCCACAAAAAACGGCATAGAAAGTGATCCATTCTGGTGCCTTAAATAATTTGCTTTTTGATTATTTTTATAAAAATAACTTTGGAAAATTTCAGGTTGTCTTTTTCTCGTTTTTGTTTTAACTGCTCTTGAACGATGTTTGAAGAATAGATTTTAAACGCATGCATCTTTTCATGACATGAAGAGGAGTGTCGGGTTTTTTACCGGTTTCTTTGAAGCTGAAACAAGTTTTTCATAATCAGATATATAACTCTGTTCGCGCATTGTTTCTGTTTTTGAACATTGGCTTATCTGTTCAACATTGGATTTCAACTTCAGCGTAGTGTCTAATGTATATTAATTGTGAAAAGTTGGCAATATTCGAATTGGAAAAGTCATGTTGAAGGTCAAATTGTAAACTAAATTTTGTCCAGTTAACAATGCCTACTCGTCCCCCCACACCTACAGGCCAAACTCCTCAACCCACTTATCTAACTAACGAACCTCAACGCACTTAACCCACCCCCTCCGCCTCTCCCAATTAAGTATCCCACCCCCAGGCTACGTCTTCCAATATTAACCGTAAACCATCCCCCAGCCATCCATCGCCAGCATCCACCATCTAATCCAACTCATGGCCACGCAAAATATTCCACCGAAAACTATCCTCTTTTTATCTAAAATAGATTTTCTAAGATTTGAACCAAAAAAAATATGTTTTTTGGTCATATCGTTTTTGGTTCATGTTAATTCTTAGCCTCCGATATTTCTGATTTAGGCAAAACTAGGTTTGAGGTTTTAGGGAACGAATATGCAAGTTCTTTTCCGTACTTTATTGGTTATGTTTTCATGCCAACGTTTCTCTCCGTTTTGACTTTTTGATTCAATTTTGCAACCTTAGCTTTTGCTTTTTCCGCGATCAAAAGTTCCCTTTCATTTACAACTTTAAGCAGCTAAGCTCAATTTGTAGCAGTTTTCTACTAAAAATGATATTAAAAATGTTGCAAAATTTTGTCATTTTTTCACTTTATGTGCTATTAGTGGTTGATAGGAACATCATATGCAGCTACTTAGTGAACTTCTCAGTTCACCCCTCCTCAAAGCTACCCGGATCGTACTAGGTCATATATGACTTTTATAAATTCTTGGTAACCATACAAGAATCATATATGGTTTCCTAAGAATCATACACCGATCGAACAAAAATTTTCAAAGCCTAAAAACTGTATAATTTTCGTTTTCTTTTGAAGTTGAAAAAGTTTCTCTGAAATTACACAAGGTCACATGTAACACATAAAACATTTACTGGTGTTACAAGTCTCTTATAATGTAGTCAGAGGACATAATAAATTATTATTTTGCATTTGCAATCCACATTTGATTCTTTTTGTGCGCTAAAACAATAACTTTGCAACCTAAACATTTTCAAAAAACGAATTTGAGGTTAAATGCACCAAAAAATTTAAAGTATCTCTCTTAAATGAACTTAGGTATACAAGGCTCATATGTGATTTCTTTGGTTTCATACAAGATCGCACTAAGAAATCAGGTATGGACAGTATGAAATCATATATGATCCTTGTATGAAATCAAAGCAACTTCAACCCAGGTACCTCCCCCCTGACTGAAGCAAACTTTAGTAGATTAGTGCTCCCATTAGCCGTTCGAGAGCAATTCTTCTATGATTATCCGGTTGTTTTCTCTGATTATTTTAATCCAATGTTTGTCAGTGTACACGGATTGTATTACTGCAGCATAGAAAATCAATACTTCTTTGGGATTCAAACCAATGCATCACTTCAAGATGGTCGCTTTATATTTAGTAGAAGATATTTTTCTTTCTGAAGCTCTTTCATGTGGTATAACCGATATTTCCAGAAAAATCCGATTAATTTTTTAATCAGGAGGAGTCAAAACGATGCATCAGTTGACGACATCTCATAATTCTCTTGTCATATTTTCTGTATGTTTAGATGACAATTGGTACTGTGGCGAGTTGCACAGAACGAGAGAGAGGGTGTTTGTACACAGGAGGGACTTGGAACTGTTCGAGTGGAATGCTGAGCAATTCAGTTTTGAAAACTTCTTCCGAAATAGAATTCCTCTAGGTACATAGTTATTAGTGGGCACATAATTTCTAATTTTAAAACTTTCTAGGTTTCTTTTTAGGTCGGGTTATGTTGTTGGTTAACTGTTTCCACGGTTGCTATTTTTCACCCAAAAAGTAAACAAGACTAGTGATTTCTGTCGGGCTGCGTTGACTGTTGAAAGCATGTATATACAAAAAGTTCGCATTCAATTCATAAAGTGTTACCATTTACTGAAATAATGTGAACTTGTTATTTTTTAAACCCTGGTGGAAGTTAAAATTATTAAAAGAACAAATAAGTAAAAGATTTCAACCATCTGGAATGTCACACTCCAAACTCTTTCAAGTCAGTGTTAAAAACACAAAATAGGTTTTTCTGTACTTACATTGTTATTGTGGTTTCAGCGAATGCCAAAATAGACATGGGTAACTGTTTCTGTGGATCAGATGCGCTGCCTGGATTCGACCCGAGTCACTATTTCAGAATGGAGAGCAGACACAAAATCATCAACAACACTTCCACAGAACAGCAGCAGAAACTCATAGGCAAGATAGACACTGTTTCCCACACTTTCTGTTTTTCAATTTTTAAGAGCTTCGACATTTTGGAGACGTATAACGTGACTTGCTTGGCAGCCCTAGTTGAGAGGTCGACTTCAGGAATAGACTAATAAAGTCGACCTGGAGGAGGGGGGGGGGGGGTATTTCCATATCTTAAATACACGGTCGACCTCCTAGTAACGGTCGACCTAAAGTCTTCATAAGTCGACCAACGGTCTTTCATATCCCATTTCAACAATCGACCAACAGTCTTTTCATAACCAATATCGGTCGACCACGGTCTTTTCATTTACCGACCTACGGTCTTTTCATATCCAATATCGGTAGACCCATAGTCTTTTCATAAGTCGACCAAAGGTCTCTTCGTACCCGGTACAGTTGACCTAAAGTCTGATCATAAGTCGGCCAACGGTCTTTCCATACCCAATATTGGTCGACTAGGTTTAGATACTTAGCCTTCGCGACTTCTTGTCTTGTTGCAGCCTCAGAACTACGAGAGAAAAGTCAGAGATAGTGGACACCTTACTGATTTGGCCACATTGCAACTAAACAAGTGAAGCAACCTCAGTTTCCTTGACTGACTTGGTTGTTCTAAAAAGTTTTATTATTCTCATTAAAATCTTTTTTTGCAAAAAGTAAATTAAAATTATAACCATATGGCTAAATATACTTGAAACAAACAATATTTCAAATCAGGATATTTTATTACTATATATTACTCCTGAATTCCTCCAACCTTCTTTTAGTCTTTAAATGTAGAAAGACACTGCGAGAAATACAAGAATAGATATGACATAAATTATGCCTGCAGCCCTCAACACCTGACATACATTTAACCTCCCGTACCTAACTTTCAGAGTCATTCAGTACCCAATCATTTTGTATTATTGGTTCCTTTTGAAATCTTACCCTGTTATCATAATATTAATGGCTCCCATTGGCTTTGAAAAGAATTTCAACGGATCATAGCTAAAATTTCCAGAGTAAATAATATGGTTAAAATGGCATCGACAATTTCTTCTCACAATTTTCTACAGAATTTTTGGTTTTTACCTGTATTTGTTGTTTTTTTTCATAGTCATGAGACATATTGTAATGTCTCATTATTTACCTATGCATGAAAAACATCTTTGTACTCACATCGTGGCATAACTGAGCTAATCGCTAATCTAATGTGTTCAATTAGCAGTGAACTGCTAATTGCGATTTCTCAGGTGGTAGTTTACACCAAATTTAAACCACGCTTTCACTTTGGTTTGCATTCGGTTTTGGTATTTTCTTTGGTTTCTTGTGGTTTATATTGGGTGCTTTTCTGGAGGATGGAGGCAGGGAGGTTGGTTTGGATGGAATACTTGGCTGTGGAGTTTCTTGGGTCTTTGTTATGCTTTGTGGAATAACAGAAGGGGCGTGGGGGTGACAGGAAGGGTGTTTTAGAGGGAATTTGGGAGAGAGGAAGTCGGGGAGAGAATGAAAGAATAGGGTCTTTAGAGAAGAGGAACGAAGGAAAAGACAAAGAGAAAAGAAAAAGAAGAAGGAAAGAAGAGAGCCACCCTCAGTGCACCTCCGGCAGCCAGTCCCCCCTTTCAGGGAACCAGCAGCCGGCTTGTGCGCTGAGAGTACGGTGACTTGTCATTGGTTTTGATGTTTATAGTGAGAAAGAGAAAGAAAGGCACCCTCAGTGCACCACCGACAGCCAGCCCTCCCTTTCAGAGGACGAGCAGCCGGCTTGTGCACTGAGAGTACAAAGGCTTGTAATTTATACTTCTTATTGAGGCGGTTATTTTTTCCCTTGCGGGGGTGGATGGTTGCTCCCAAGCGGAAACAGAGTGTGGCACCAGTATCAAGGCCTCAGCATGGTTCCCGCGATCACGCTGTCCTCCCTTACTGGTACCCTGGAGTTAGATCCGCTTCAAGACCTAAAAAAAATCGTGGCATAACTGAGCGTATTTATTGACTTCCATTGAAAGCTATTGAATTTATTAACTGTTAAGTCTTTAAAAACATTTTTTTTGAAAAAAGTTTTTAGCATTAATCAATCTTTAACTTTTTTTTGTGAACTGTATGTCAGTATCTGTAATGACAGAACCACTTTCTTTTCTAGTTCAACAAAAATTTATCTAATTTTTGATCTTATATTCTAACTATTGGTTTTTTTACTTCGTTGCACGAGTTTTCATAATTTTTTGTTATTTTTGGATTTTTTTTTCGTAATTTTGGCTCTTGTTGAAATCATATTACCTTTTCATAATAATGATAGTCTCCTATTTGCTCGGAGTAGGCGTTCAATTGATTATAGAAAAAATTTTCAGAGAAAAGCTTATAGTGTAAATGGCTTCGACTCTTTCTTCTCGCAATTTTCTACTGAATTTTTGGATTTTACCTGTACTTGTTGTTCTTTTCATAGTTAATGACATGTTTTAATGTTTTTTTGATGACATTTAAATGACAAATCTTGTCCTCACATCGACATCTTTGTCGGCATGTTTTAGCGTATTTAATGGCTTCCGTTGAAAGCTATTGAATTTTATGACGTTGTTACTACGGGTTTTCTGAAAATTTTTGTGGTTTTAATGAAATCTTTGATTGCCATACGACCTATTGTGTTGTGTTATTGATAAGTTCTGAATGAATAAAATCATTGCCTTCCCATCGAGGGAGAACTGAGCGTGATTATACTAGTGGTTTTCTAAAAAAAACTTCGTGGTTTTATTATATTTGTTTGAATTTGTTGTTTTTCGAGTCAATTTGTAAAAACGAAAATAATTTCATTGCTGTTAAAAATTAATTGAAAGTAGATTTTTTTAACTGAATAGTTCATTCACTAATGGCTTTGACATTTTCTCGCTTAATTTTTATGAATCTGCTGTTTTTGATTCTTAATTCTTTAGATAGCCGTAAATTGCTGACCGGTTTCATCAAGTTGTAATTGACGATTGAATTAGTGATGCTACTTGAGGCAATCAGTCTATAGCGTTTAATCTTAAAATTTATGATATTATACATTTTCAAAGATTTTTCAAAGTTTTCAGTTTTGTTTCTTTTTTTGTCAACTTGTTACTTATTCTCGTCATTGAGAGGTCCCAACCAATTCCTTGAATTTCAATAATTAACATGCCTACTGATATTCTGTTTCAACTTATGTTTTGTTTGGTGGACAATATGTATTTTCATAAAAATGTTGTGAGTGGTGTGTTTGCGTTTCGTTTTCTCTTCTTTTAGCACATTAAGGTAATAACAGATCCCAATGATTTTCAAATGTTGCCCAAATGAACTTTTTTTATTCTTTCAGTATAATATCAGGTTAAATTTTATATATAAAATTGAAATAAAAATACTTAATATTCAGATAATAGCTAATGATTTTATTGGCTTCAATAATTTGTGTTTTTACAAATTGTTCGTATGTTTTTGAAATTTTCTCAGTCTTTAGTCCGTTTTTATGGCTTAGTCTAACCAAAGACAGGTCCCATTGCTTTCATAATGACTTTTTAATAAATTTATCAAAAAATATTAGGTTATAAGCTAAAGATTTTTTAGACTTTTGAAATTATTTGGTTTAAAAATATGTTGATTGATTTTTGTTTCATTTTTTCTTCTCTTTGTCGACTTGTTACCTAGTCTCATTAAGGAGAACATCCATCTGCTGGATAGTAAGGAAAAACTAAACTTTTGTAGTTAAGGTTTTATCTGATTGCATTTTGACGTTGTTACTAGGTGAAGTTTTGGATATTGGGTTTCCGCCGCGAAATTCTTGTTTTGCTTATTTTGTGGTTTGTTGTTTTTTCTCATAGTTTTTTAAATCGCAGATCAAAAATGTAGATGAGCTCGGGTCAGAACATCATGTGCGAACGCACATTAGCGAGCCTCCTTGTTCAGTACTGAATCAGGAGGTTTTTCAGAAACAATTCAGCACTGATTCAGAGTCTGTTCAACTCACATTTTGCTCTGAAATTATCTGACTCAGACTCTGATTCAGACTTTGAATCAGACTCTGAATCAGACTCTGAATTATTCTGATTCAGACTCTGTATCAGACTCTTGTTTTTTTTCTGATTCAGACTCTGATTCAGACACTGATTCACCATCTTTTTGTTACAGTTGCATGTGACAGTGCAGAAGAAGCCTCCAATCTATTTGCAGTATTCCAAAACTGCATCAAATGCGCAGGAGACAAAAACCGCAACGCTTTGGAACTCCAAAAGAAAGTGGGAATCGCAAAGGAACTGAGCGACCTAATCGTCTACTTCCAGTCTAACAGTTTCAGTCAAAGGGTTTCCAAAGTTATCGAGAGTCCCAGTTCTATATTCTATTCGCCAAAAGCGTCTCTTGTTCAGAATTCGCTCAGCTCTATCAGTTCTCAACATATGGGGGACTCAATTGGGTCGCAACTTGTAACAACACAGCCTGAAGTGTTTTCATTCGAAGAGACGAAATTAGAGAAAATTATAAGAGTAAGTTGATATCTCCCAATTTTGATTAATATAGCAAAACTTTATTTTATTTTCCGTTTTGATGTTCTAAGGCCAAAGAGTAATAGTAAAAATTACAGAGATTTGAGATATGATAGACATTTGATTAAAACCCTGTTTAAGCAAATTTTAATTGCTATTGGTAAATCTCATCATTTTTCAATTACACATTTGAAGTCATTTTCACAGGTGAAATCAAAGATTATACTGGTGCTTTAAACTGTCACAGTTTGATTATGAATTAAGCTTTACCAAAACCTTCAAAATGTCCACAAATACGAAATCAAGTTGAATTGAAGTGGTGGGAATTTAGATCTTGCATCTGAACACGGGGTTGGGATTCCAAAGGGTGAGTTACAGAGTCACTACTTAGAATTTACTAGTTTGATCATGCCCCTAGACACTAGATTTGGTATTAGATACGTGTAGAGCCTTGCAAAAGTATTACGTTTTGTGAGAGTATATCCTTATTATCCCCTCGATGTGATTCCCATTGTAGTGTTTCTTTGTGATCCCTAGCATACTTACTTTCATTCGATATACTATGCTTTTGTGTTCCAATTTTCATGTTAATTTTGTTTCTGAGTTACTATTACCCTAGTTGAAAAATTTTCGGTTTTATTGGTTGTTAAACATTAGAAATCATCGGTATGATGTTTTTTTTGTAGCCAAAAACGACAAAATTTTCTATGATATTTATCGGTACCGTCGTTTTTGTTCGGTATTTAACATAGGAAAGATTCGATATTGTCGTTTTTAAACGTAAGAGAGATTCGGTATCGTCGTTTATAAACGTAAGACAGATTTGGTATCGTCGTTTATAAACATAAGAGAGATTCGGTATCGTCCTTTTTAAACTTACGCGAGATTTGGTATTGCTTAGAGAAATACCAGGCTTTTTTAAACGGGGTCTGAAAAGCAGATTAGTCCAGCAGACCGATCAAAAAGAAACAGACGGTATTAGACGCTTTGAAATGCAACCAACCGTCAAAAACTTTGCTTGCAAACTACAGGAAAGTATTTAAAAACTCAGTGAATGCGATTTAATCAACAGAATTCTATCGATGTTCAACAAATACTTCACATTTTCTAATTCGAAAATAATCAGTAAGTTTATACTTGTTCATTTATGTTTGTGAATTAGCTAAAAGTAAGCTTTCAATGAATTTGCACATTCTTTCTGAGTTTTTTTTAAGAAAAACGTTTGAAGTTCCTACAAAAAACGTACCATAACGTTTGACCAACTTTTGTGCAGAAAAATCAAATTTTCTATTTGAAAAAACCAATAATTTGAATTTAATACATCTAAAACCAAACATACCGACGTTTTCTTACGTTTAAATACCGAACATACCGAATCTCTCTTGTGTTCAAAAACTACCATAACGATTCTTACGTTCGAAACCGAAAATACCGAACATACCAAAGCTTTCCGACGTTTTAATGCGAAGATATCAAAGATTTCTTACAAAATTTTATTCGGTCTTCTCCTCTGGGGTTGCTGCTACGCACAGATCAAAAATCTTTTTCAACGACTTTGTTCAAAAGTTTTGACAGTTTGGCAGCATAATTGCACTATTTTTTCACTAATTTTTGTCGTTACAGCTCAAAGGAAAACGCTGGAGATTTTCGGCGGAAAATTTTACGGCTTAAAACATTTTTTTGCAGCAACGAAGTTTGTATTATTTATGTTAATCCGATTGGTCATTTCTATTGAGATTTTTCGCACTACCATCTTTTGGTCTGACCATTTTAACATTTCGTCTTCAAAAATGGGATAAACATAGGGCAATAAATTCTCTTAGAGCCGTACAGCTCACTAGTCTCTAACTATGCAACGGAAACTGTTTGAGAGACATAAACTCATGAAACTCATGGTGTGAAGGGAAGTTCTTGCACTTTTTGATCGTCCTCCCTCTTCTTAACCACGACTCCAACTTCCTCCCGTCAGCACTTTACCATTCTTTACCCCTTCTATATTCCCGCACCGTTTCAACAACCTCTTCGTCATTCCACGCCGTGAACCTACTTGCGCTCAACCACCCCTCCCTCATTCCCCTATTTTCACCCCTTTCAATTAAGCTATAGCTAGCCACCCTAAGCCGCAGCTAGCGACTGATGAAGCCAACCGCTAACCAGTAGTTTGAGAGCAATTCGCCTGACCAAACTTTTTTTTTACTACAATGAAATTCGTTTGACGCTTTTAGTGGTCATAGGCTCCTCGGAGGGCTCTGCCGAGATATAATTGGCAGGAATTAAAAGCAGTAAAAAAAAATAATCTGTAAACCTACGTCAAATAAACCTAAGAAAAAAATAGTCCATCTATCGTATTGCGACCACGATACAAATTTGTTTGATTTTAAGGTTATAGGCACGTAATTTATAAATAAATGAACAGTCTGTACAAACGCATATTACAGAGCTTCCTTCTTTTTTTTTCATAGTTTATCAGAACTATTATAACTCATTTGGACAATTTATTATCATAATTGGTTTATAATAATTTATTTAATTTATTAGGACTCCTCGGAGGACTTTGCGTCATCGGTGTCGTCATCTTACTTCGTGAGGGTGTACCCCAGGGCACAGAGGATCTCCTCCTCCAACTTCGACCCTTGTCCCTTCTGGGCAGCAGGGGTGCAACTAGTGGCACTCAACTACCAGACGGGGGATAAGTTCATGCAGGTCAACCAGAGTCTCTTCCGCACTAATGGCAACTGTGGATACTACTTGAAGCCAGAGTCTGCCAGGGGTAGTGCTAGCAGTCTTTTGAGAGGTACGTATTAACAATAATCCGTTTTCAGTTTCGAAACGCAGCTGTTTCGTGTCATTTGTGTCGCTAGTATTTGGTTTTGTTTAAAGCCCTCGTTACAGATAAACATCAATTTGTCATCCCGAAGCTGGACTGTTGCGGAAATGTTTCTTAACTATGGTCATATAATTTTTCCCTCAACTTTTTGGTCGTCTTTGACTTTTTACTGTTTTAATCTTAAAAAAATTGCTTCATATACTTTTAGGTGCTTAGCGGGATCCCTAAACAACAAAAGAAAGTCTAGATTTGTCAGAGAATTCAAAACATTAGCTAGAGCATAGACATGTTACATATCAGTAATATATAATAGAGTGGGGGGGGGGGGCAGGGGGTTCCTACCAAGTTGATGGAAAAATTTCCAATTCAGGAACAGTTACTGAAACTTTTCGAAAAGCGAGTTTTCAGCCAAAAATAAATAACAAGGTGTCAAAACATTAATATTTTGTTGTGATGTGAATGTGAACTTCACAACACCCCCCCCCCCCCCCCCCCCTCCAATCACTGAATGTGAACTTCAACAGCCTTTGGGCCAAATTATTGCACCTCAATCTCACCTCCCATTAATCATATGTGTTTTAGACTCCCCAATGTCATTGAGACGAGCCAGCAAGAAATCTCGACCTTGTGAAGTAAACATCGAAATCCTCGCAGCTAGAAATATCCCAAATGTCGCCAATGCAATTGTCATTCCACTCCTCGAAATCGAAATCCTCCCCTCGGGCCAATCGAAACGATTCGAAGCTTTCAAAGCCGGCAAACGTCTGAATGGTCTAACCCCCGTTTGGAAAAATGCCAGCGTTTCATGGACCGTTCAAAACGCGGAAATGTCATTTTTGCGATTCTGTTTATACCACAAAGATATCATTTTGGATCTGGATCCGACGTTCGTAGCCCAGGCTACGATTCCCTTCTCAAGTGTCCAAAACGGAGTGCGTTCAGTCCAGTTAGAAAACGAGTTTTGCGTTCCAATACCTTTGGCTAAGTTACTGGTCTATGTGCATATCGATTGGAAACTACCTTCATCATTGTTCGAACCTGGATCGTCTCCAGTTAGCATGTCAAATTCTCGAACTTGTCTGCTTCTAAATTGTGACGAATACTCGTCTGATTCTGACAGAACTTCGCCATTGCAAAATTTTAGTCAAAGTCATAACAGCGGCACGCTCAATCGTGAAAATGGGAAGCTACGGAACTTTCTGCGGAAAAAGTGAAAAAAACTTAGCAAAATTTAGTTTTTTTATTGATCAAATTAAAATTTTAATTCAGCTGATTTTGAGTCGTCATTTAGAAACTGCTCATTTTTTTCTATAATTTGGTCTAACCTGGCCTAATTAAGTGGGTGAACAACAGATGTTCAGGTCTATAACCATTAAAAGTATGTGACCTCTGACGACGTCACTGAGAAAATCCGGAAATCTCGAATTTGTCTAGAAGTTGGTAGCGATCCTAGATGCTAGTCCTAATTTTGAAATGATATTAGCAGAACCACGTTAACGTACTTTGCTACATTTAAAACTAAAATGTGGAATTGTATACAGGAAAATCTGCATTTTTAGAATCAGGAACTGTAGTAGAGATCTAGCATTTGAAAATCTTCGAGAGTGTCTTAAATAGTCTTACCGAATGAGCGCGGAGATGATATAGGAACCGAATCAGATTACGAAAATTTTGAACTGTTTCATAAGTTTTCGAAACTTTCTTTGCCACATGAAAACGAGTTTACCAAAAATAACTGAATGGGCTAACCCCAGTTTGGAAAAATGCCAGTGTTCCATGTACCGTTCAAAACGCGGAAATGTCATTTCTGCTATTCAATCAAGAGTTTGCCCAGGCGATTCTTCTAGTTGCAATTCTTGTATATGAAAAAAGCTAACGAAAACCTAATCATTCGCAGTTTTAGAGATCCATTCAATGCGTCTAAGTTTTTTTTTAACCAAATTACTCAATCCATATTTTAAACTGAGATACAATTCTGTGACAAAAAATGACAACAAACAATTCTTAATTGTGTTACTGTGAAAAAAATAAACAACCATTTGCAACACGTGCTGTAAAACTTTGCAAGTAGCTTATTGAATTTTGAAATGCTGCAGAACTTTTGTTCAATACCCTGAGTTTGGAATAATTGTCACTTTTGTGAACGAAGTGAAATCTCAAATTTGAGGTTTTCGGTAGAGTTTGAGCCTTACCAAAATCAAATTTTTTCTAAGATGCCTTTCAAAATAATATTTTTTTCACTATAGTATCAATCCACTTGAGTTGTTACAGGTCATACAATATTGATTCTAAATATTCATGCCAGTGAATCTGATGAAAAGAAAACAAAACGGAGGCAGAGATATATGCCAAAGACCTGTTTCGTGCTACAGGTTTCATTTTTGATATTAAATTGCGGGCTGAAAGATTCAATTCACATAAGATGATAGTAAAATAAGCTCGTATTTTAATTAATTACCAGTCGAATCGAGTTGAGATGTTGTATTTGCACTCTTCTGTACCGGGCTGTTCTTTTCATGTTGATGAGTGTGATGTGGCAGTGGTTTAAAAAAATATATTAGATTTCTGGTTTAAACCAGAGAAAAATTGTTTGGCGTTTACTATGGAAAGAGAAGATGACTTTTTTGCGGCTGTTTAGGAGTTTCCATTAACCTATTCCATCCTATTTCACTTACAATTTTTCTCTGAGCATTATCAGATTTTTTGGGACTATAGGGGCGTTCACGTTAATAGAGAGATTATTTCTATTATTTCTGTTGGCCAGGAATTATGAACGATTTAACAGTTTTTTCAACAACACATTGAATTTTTTGGGAAGGTTCGAAAAGGCAGGTAAGGCGATTCTGTCAGTTGCATTTGCTGTTTTTTGAGAAAGTCGTATATGAAGAAAACAGACGAAAGCCTAATCCTTCACAGTTTTAGGAATGTAATCAATGCATCCAAGCCGCTTTTTTAAATCATATTGCTCACTCCATCTTTTGAAGTGAGATACAATTCTATGACACAAATGGCAACAAACATATTTAATGGTTCACAGATCATTTTTTTTAAAAAATATTTTGCTGGTGGACCAAAAAATGTTCTCTAACCGTTTGGTTCTGAAATTTTCAAACTATTAAACTAAACTCATTGTGCCATGAGAGCTTTTTACTTCCGTGCTTTTTTAAAAAAAGTCGACAGTTTCTGTAATACGTTCGGACCAATAGGTATGATTTTTGCCTTCTATACCATATTGTAAGAAGAAAGGGAGATGTTTACCTGTTTTTTTGACAAAAACGAGCAGACTCAGTAGTGTGCGTTAGCACTTAATGTTCCGATACCGCTCATCCTTATTTTTGGGTAAACTGTCCACCATATGATATCGAAAGATTTCAAAACTCAAATACTGTTCAAAAACAATGGCATATGAATAAGTAAATCATTTAGTAAAACAGAACGCCACGCTAAAGGACCGATCAGACCAGCCATTATCGAGACCACAAAACAAGACAAATAAAATCAAATAACAAGAACAATTATTATTTACATCAAGAACTCAATGCCTCTTTCTTGAGAAAAGCCTATTAACAAAGTCTAATTAATCGTAAAGTAAGAAATTTAAATTCTATTCCACTAGCAAAACTTTTCAGCGGTCCCTAATGAGACTCGGGAACAAAGAGACAAGAATGGACAAAAATGGCAAAATCGAAAACTGCGTTTAGATTTTGGAAAAAATAGAAATTCAAATAATGACCGCCATAAGTAATCCAGTGAAGTCATTGATTGATACCTCCATCTGAAGACGTTGAGATGTGTCATTATCCCGAATATAACATACGTCTACAAAACAACCGCAAAATATAGATGACGAGCAAGTATTCAAATTATAATTTATTGCATTCTCTTTGAGAACAAATAAAACAATATTTGGCCTCTGAATAAAAACACTAAGTAACAAGTAACAAAAAAAGGACGAGTTTGAAAAAAACCCGTTTGTTTTTTGGAAAACACTGAAATTCAATTTCATAAAACATCAACCATTAACTGAGCAAGTTTGTTTTTTTCTCCAACGAAAACCATTGAGATCTATCATGATTCAGTATTTCTCGTACCTCTTTAAAATCAACTACCAATAAGGACAACGACCAAAAGTTAAATAAATTCTTCGAAAAAGCGACATCGCAGCCATTAAAACAACAAAAAATTTACTATAAGTTATCAGATATGTTCAATTGTGGCTTTCCTAAACAACAATAGAGTGCTATGTGACATGTAATTATTAAGAAAAGGCAGTAGACAGAAAAGAACAACAAAGTGCAAAGTTAAAGAAACACCGCCCTATTTTTATATAAAGCTTTTAATTTCAAAGTCAAGAAAACCAATAGCTATCAACTGAAATCTTTAATTCAGCTAAGCGCTTTTGATCATCAAAAAGAAGAACTTAAAAATATTTATAAAATTTCATACGGTTGCATAAAGTACGACCGAAAAAGGCGAAAGCAAAAAGTTCTAATATATTCTGCTAGAATACCATAATCCGTCCATTTGAAAAACTGACAGAATCAGTTGTAGCAGCAAGGCAAGTAAGCGAACCTCAAAGATGTGGAAAAACTCTGAAAATCGAAGTTGTTTGAGCATCAAACTGAAAAATTCTCATATAAAACATAAAACCGGAATAAAAAATTTCATTCTGTTCCATTAGAATGGCGATGCGACCAGTCATTACCAACCATAAGCTACATGTTGATCTACAAAACAAAAAAGCAACGAAATTTAAAACTTCAAAAGCAGATACGACCAACAGTTTGAGCCTAAAAACTAGATAGCTTTCCTTAGGAAGTCAATTGGATCTATCGGTAGTAAGATCTGGTTAGAAAAATTCTGTGCTGTAGTTCACTTTAAAAATATTATCGAACATTTTTTCAAAAACACAGCGACTAATTAAAATCCAAAATTTTAAAATATTCTTGCTATTGCCTTTTTGTCAATTACGAACCTTTATTTTTCCGGATTCGATGGATATGCAAAATTAGAAAAACGTCACTACATGAAAAGTAAAGGATGAGTTTTAGATAATCATCGAGTTAAGTTAGTGAAAACTAGCAATGTTTCATTTCATGAACATTGTCAAAGTAAGCGTAAGTAAAACTAGCGTTTTTTGAAGTTATATGAATATTGTGTTAGCAGTTATTTGGGTGTTTTAACCGGAAAAAGTAAACAAAGTGTTCTAAGGAAGTTAATTTTGTCTCAATTTTGATGAACTTATAAAAAAACTTAACCTAATTTTTTTTTAAAAAAAAGCATCAAAAAACTGAGTCAAACAGTTCAACAACGCTTTTTGTGTCGTATGAGATTAACCAACTGAGCTGGCCTTCAAAATTTCAACATACTTTTTTGCAAAAAAGCAAACATTTAAAAATTGTGTGAAAATCACTCGGACAATGGCAAAAATTTAACAATTGGTAAACGTCGTTGAAAAATAAAGAAATTTGAAAGCATTTTTCAATTATACGATCTACACTTGAAGGGCTTTCTGTTGACATCACTAACAAAACTCTACGATAAAAACTTTGATCGGCAAAAGTTGACTGATTAAAAAACCCATTTGAGTATATAGTTCCTCTCCTCCCCCCTCTAAAGAGGGTCGGAACACCAATATTTGTAAAAGTTCTAGATTTTCTTTAACTTCGTTTGTTGTGTTTTAAACACAAAGAGATAGCCTTGAGCCGACTTCTCTGCAAAAAATTTTGCGTTGCCAAAATCTCAAAATTCCTAATTTGCACAACGTGTACCCAAGTGTGTTGAGAAAAAAATCTAAATTAATGGTCTCCTTGAGTAAAAGTTTTTCATACTAACTTTATACATTTGCGCAACCTACACATAGAACAACAGGAATGAATTTGATGAAACTGGACAAAACGTCGGCTTTTTTGGTCGAGCAATATCACTAATCCCGTAGGGGAGTGTATATAATGCTCAAGGAGAGATCCTTCAATTTGAGAGAGTGGTAACTGTGCTACACAAACTTGTCTGGAATTTTGATTGTCGGAAGTTTTTTTTGCATTATTGTCAAGTCAACTAGTTTGTCTTAAATTCAAACTAGAACGACCACAAACACGCCTGGCTGCTTTGTGGCAAAAGTTAAAAAATTAGACTTATTTTAAAGCTGAATTGTGCGTTGCAACATATAGAATAGAATTTCGTTAGACAAGAAAATTAAACACGCAAGAAAGCCTCAATTTGATTAAAGACTACCGCTTTGTTTTGCTAATCAGATTCTCTAATTGCGGTGGTTGTTAGGAGGCCAGGGCCAGAATTTTCAACGTTGCCATTATTCGTTACAACCGTGGTTTCATTTTCAGTCCCATTGTCATGAATATAACGTTTTATGTCGAAAGTGTTGAGTGACACTTTATTTATGTTTACTGTATGGATTTGGTGGCTGTTAGAAGCTAATCTATAGTTTTGAGTGCGCATCAGGAGACCAGAGGAGGGTTTTTCTTTGAACTCGTGATGCGTCAGTTGTCGGTGTGCTAACATTATGACGCCCTTAGCTAAATTTGTCTCCCTCTTAGGAACATTCCCAAATAACAAGCTGTATATTGATAGGTGAGAAATTGAACAAATTTAACTATTGCGATTACTGAGTTGAATTCCAGCATTACAGCACAAAATTTGTAATGGGTACGCTGCCAAACTCGTCCTTATGCATTACGGCAACATATTACGTAATTTGGGAGCAAATTGTGTGCTGTGGCGGATAGTTAAGAGAATTGAAGCGTTGAAAAGTATCGTTTTGAGCGCATATCATTGTAAACCTCTATGATATTGTTTGGACACGGCAATGAATCCGTATCTGAGCAGAAAATAGGCAATCAAAATTTGGTTTCATCAATGTATAGTGGAGTTGGAAAATGTTTAGATTATGTAGAAGAATAGTACTAGAATTATACCAGAACATTTTTTTTGCAATTTTTATCAAAGACTTGTTTTCTGCAAAGAACTTGAACGTTTTGAAATGAAACTCTGGGTTTTTCGTGTGCCACTTAGAGCGTTTCTGACAATGACAAACTAACTGCCTTCTTTTGAACTCTTACGTTTTTCCTACATCAAAAGTATTTATGCCTTTATAAAAGATTTTGTCAAAGGCAGTATTGACGCCTATCTGGAGACTTGTATGTAGCTCTACACAAGATGGCATCCAATTGGCTTGCTCGAACTCTAATCTTCGATAAAGATTTTTGATTTTGAGCTCCATTGAATCATAGAGTTGCATCGGACAATAATGTAGCATGTAGCGGTTTTTAGTCAGTAGTGTTAGGACGAGTTTCGACCCAGGAAATTTTACCTGAAAGTGCATGTGCACCTTCAGAGTTTTGTGGTAGCTGCTGAGCCACTGATGTTTTACTTTTCATCTGCATGGAGCCAGAGGGAATTCTTGATGAGCCTTATGAGTTCCAGGTGAATCATTAATATCAAATTCAAAAATTAAGTCATAATGAACCTTTGACGATAGTTTGTGTATCTCGTCGAGCGTGATTTGAATGTCTAGCGTAAAATCTTTCAACTGGCTAATACTTGTTTTGCATAACACCGCCGTTAAATTTATTTGAGTCTATCTTCAACGTATATGTAGGCGATTTAGGGACATCATAGGTTGGCAGTTAACATTTTTTTGCTTGAAAAAGCCGTTGCTTGTAGACTGAGGACACTCCACTGCACATCAACTTTTCTCTAAGTCCATGTTGTTTTCTCTCGGTTAGCAATTGCAAGTCGGCCTGGCATACCTTGAGGAAGACATTCCCTGATTACTTTAACGCTTCCTAGTAATGTGAACAGTCTATTCCGTACGTGTCTTGGCAAATATCTCTGAAAACCGCCATGACACACGCAACGTGTAAAGTATCCAAGGTTAGCTAAAAGTTGTGGTATTGGCCTTTTTGTCTGTTTTGCTGATGCGGACTTCACCACATTGCAATGTTTAGTTTTTCATTCCTATTATTATGACCAGACTCCTTCTTCAAAAATTTTCTTTTATGTGATGTAGAAATAAGAGTAAAAATATTTTTGAAAGATAAGCTGAAAATGACTATCGGAGTAATATTCGTAATTATGGCGTAGAATGTTAAAGCAATTTTCACTCAGGTGAGCTACCAGGGACTCGATTGCTTTGGATATGAAATTAATGTTGTGTAATCGAACATGGTTAACTGTTGTCCAGCTTTTGACTCAAAGTTTTTATTAAAAGAAGGATAGAGAGTGATATATAGTTTTTGTAAGTGAAAACACTTACCCCAAAGAGACCGATAAGATGAAGATCTTAGATTTTGATATTCTGTCCTATCATTGGCGTTAAGATGTTCTGCGACGATTGCTTTAGAGTTGATGTGCACATAGTATGTGCACATCATTCTCATCATTTATTTCTCTTTCAGAAGTCCAACATGGCGTGTTCGTTTGAACTGCCGCTGTGGTACGGTTGTACCTTATTTTAGTTCATATTCATTAAGTTGTACTAAATAATTTATTCTTGTCCTTGTCAGACTAAAAGTCATCATTTCATTATACAAGTATTTTACCGCCGACTAAAAAGTCAATATTCCATATTGTTCACATTGCCCACTTTTGATTAGTATTCATTCTCTTGAATCTTGTTACTGAATTAAGTTGCATTCAATCTAGTCTGTTTTGCATTAGTCGAAATCCTTTTGGATTTGAGAAGGAAATCCACTCTCAGTAATTTGGTCTGCATTCGCAACACGATTGCTACTAATTCTAAAAGTGGTAATCCACTAATTCAGTAAAAGTTGAATTCGCGCCTCGAATCCATTCACCTAAATCTAAGTGGATTAGTGACACAAAATTGTATCTCTACGGTCAGAGATATCACATGGCGCAGTCAGCAACTAAAGAACGTGCACTCTTGGCAATCGAACCCTTTTGGGACAAACCAACACTTGAACCTCCATTGCGATGGGTGAGATGGCAGATTATGTTAAAACTGGCTATCAGGGCTAAAGAAGGAATATCAATTGACACTCTCCTTGACGATCCTCTGGAGAAAGTCACTCTACCTCCAGAACCCATTTACGAAGCTGATGTCGAAAATAGCACGGCTCAAAGTGAACGAGACCAACGTACTAGAAACGAGCAACTAAAAAATTCGTGGCTCATTAGATGTCAAAAAATAGAACTTGTTGGCATACTATGTGGAGAAAAACCTTGGAAGTACTGCGATATTAAAGCAGTTTCTCTAATATACCTCAGCTTGGGAATAGAAGGGAGACGAATATTTGGTTCACAAGAACCGAATATCCAGATAGATAGAGTGACAACAAAAATTCTTTGGGATTGCCTTGATGGTATATTTACGAAGCAAAGAGATATCACAATTGATCGATACACGTTTCTCACTCGGAAACAAATGAAAGGAGAACCTGTGGAAAAGTTCTTCGGGTGCCTTAGAGAGTTGTCCCTAAACTGCGATTTGGGAAGTTACGAAGAATCGATCATCCGAGATGTCTTTATTGCTAATATGCAAGATGGAGAAATTCAACGGGAACTACTCAAAGAGACACGGACGACTAAAAAAACTCTCGAGGTGGGAGTGAACATTGAAATGGGAATACAAAACCAATTAAAAATTTCTGGAACTTCCATTCCCAACACTACAAATGAAATTTCAAGTCAATCAATAAATAGTGTCCAAGGATCGTGGAATAAAACCCGAGCACCGACAAATCAATTTGTCAAACCTACGATTTGCCCAAATTGTGGCTATGGCTGGACTCCCTCTCATAGACAAAATTGCCCTGCTCGTGGAAAATCTTGCAAAAATTGTGGAATCGCTAATCACTTTGCAAAAATTTGTCGCAAACCAAAACAACCTAGTAAACCGAAACCTAGAGTAAACTATGTAGATGACTCGGTTTCTGAGGCGGCTACAGTAGGTACCTCAACAACGGCGGCAGAACAAGTTAACAAAATCAGCAAACTTCTACAGCAGAAAAGTATTTACGATGCCAATTATGATTCTGATTACGATGACTATAACGATAACTGTGTAGCTGCGATTTCCATCAAAAACGACACACGTGAGGTAGAACCTGTAAATTTAGACATTTGTGTTGAAAATACATACACAAAAGCATTGGCGGGCAGCGTATGCACTATTGTCAACAAAAGTCTTGCGGACACAGTGGTGTCAGATTGCAACGAAAGCTATTGGGTGGAGTCACCCGAAATACATGATTTGAAAAACTTTTCAAATGATATAATCAAGATTATAGGTGTAATCAACACATCAATAAAGTGTAATGACTGGATAGCCACGGGCGTCGATGTAACTGTCGTGGAAGATGGTCACCGACCCATCATTGGACGAGATCTATTTCCAAAGCTAGGCCTTTCTGTTATACAATTGAAACAAGTTGCTAATATTGATCAAAATCAATGTCCAATCAAGAGGCAGATATCTTTTGATTTTCCAGATCTCATCACCCGTGTCGGTAAATTTTTAAAACATTCAGTAAAGTCGACATTCCATAATGAATTTACACCTACACATCAAAAAGGACGACGAGTTCCAATTAATTTACAACCACTCGTTAATATAGAACTTAAAAAACTACTTGATGAAAAACACATCATAAAATTAAACAGTTGTTCAGATAAAAATTTTATTTCTCCTATAGTCATTACAGTTAAAAGAGATAAAACAGTTAAATTAGCTTTAGATTCCAAAATCTTAAATAAATCTATTCATAAAAACAAATACCAAATGCCAAATATTGATAATTTGATTGACACAATTCAACAGAATTTAAATACATCCGCATCACAAGAAACAGCATATCATTCAACACTGGATTTGAAGTACGCATACAGTCAACTTAAATTAGATCCGGAAACGGCTCAACATTGTAATTTTAATATCGTTAGCGGTGAGAAAACTGGAACATACCGTTTTATTACAGGCTTTTACGGTTTAACCGATATGCCAGCAGCTTTCCAAAAAGTAATGGATTACACATTAGTCGGACTTCAAAATACTTACTGTTTTTTGGATGATTTTATAGTAGTTAGTCGTGGCTCTAAAGATGACCATTTAAAACTCGTCTATAAATGTTTAAAGAAATTAGATGAGGATAACTTACGAATTAACTTACCTAAATGTCATTTTGCAAAGACCGAAATTGAATGGTTGGGTCATAAGTTTAGTCAATCAGGAATAGCTCCACTTGAGTCAAAAACAGCGGCAATCGCTTCACTACCAGCACCTAAAAATTTAAAACAACTCAGATCCTTCTTAGGTTCTGTTCATTATCTCGGAAAGTTTATTCCTAATTTGTCTCAATTGTGTCATCCCCTTCGTCCTTTATTAAAAAAGAACACAAAATTCATTTGGAACACTGAACATGATACACACTTCTAAGCAATTAAAGATAAAGTTGCAAACACCACAGAAAATACACACTATAATCCTCACTTGGAGACGCGGATCAAATGCGACGCTTCAAGAGCGGGTTTGGGAGCAGCACTAGAACAACGTTCGCCTTCGGGATGGCACACAGTTGCATTTGCGTCTCGTTTCCTCAACTCTAATGAGGAACGTTATAGTATTAATGAACTCGAATTATTAGGTGTGGTGTGGTCTGTAGAATATTTTAAATATTATTTATTTGGCAAATCTTTCACAAATATCACAGATCACCGAGCATTACTATCCATTATGAAAGAACATAGATCAAATAAATCTTATAATAGTAGATTAACACGCTGGATTGATCGTCTTTTACCTTTTGATTTTAACATTGAACATATACCCGGTGCAAAAATGGGACTGGAAGATTATATTTCTCGCCGACCAAATCAAAAAGCAAAAGTTACAAACAAATATGACGAGGAATTTGCGGTAGCAACAACTACCCGCATTCGTGACCCGATTGCAGCAATTTATGTAAATACCACACCACAAACTTGTCAATCACAGCACTTTAACAGCGTTCCTCACACAAATTCCACACGTGCCTCGCATCCTCGCTTAACAAACAATTCTCAATTGCTTTCTGCCATTAATCGAAATACAACTCAGTTGCTTCTTGAAAACTCTGCAAACGCAGCACAATTCCACTCTCTCTCTCTCTCTCTCTACCAGCAATACAAAGCCAGTTCAAATCCAGTCTCAATTCAATAGCCCCTCATATACATCACATATCCTTTCAATCAGCAATCACAAAATGAGCAGCTCTCCATCTAATCCGCAAACTCCCCCATCACACAGCCGGGTCACATTCCAATCTACCCCCAATTCCAATACCACCCGCTCATCAAATGACGGACAAACTTCCCCCAACTTAGAATTGTCAAAAGAAGAGGTCTTTGAGAACAACCTGACGCAACTCTTCACAAAGGGATTCTTAGCAGTTCTCACTAGTAAGGACGCTGTTCTGAAAGAAGTGCTGCGTTCTTCAAAACGACCCCCAAAGGTGTAAGGAAGTGAATCCTTACCTCTTCTCATACTGGAGGGATTTGCATGTTCGCTCGGGATGTTTTTGTGTGGACGAACGCGTTGCGATTCCACACTCAATTCATGACGCGGTCTTGGAAAGCCTCCACTTAACGCATCCAGGAAGTTGGGGCATGATAACGCTCGGGCAATACGCGTTCTGGCCGTATATGCACCGAGAAATTTTGAATAAAGCGGCCACGTGCAAACCTTGCACTGATATTGGTAAGAATCTTAAACCTGTTATTCCGGCGTCTAAATGGAAACCTTTATTGCCATGTACAGAACCAAATGAAGAAATACAAATTGACTTTGGAGGTCCCATCACCAATGAAAAAGATCAAGATATCTATTTTCTTGCATGTATTGATCGCTTTTCTAAATATCCTTCTGTAGAAGTAGTTGATAAAGCTGATGGACCTAATGTTATTAAATTTCTTGATGACTACATTCAAATTCACGGTGTCCCTCGAAACATCAGATTAGATCAAGCACGTTGCCTAATTGGTGATAAAGTTAAAAACTTTTGTAAACAACATATTATTAACATTATCACTGCCCCAGCAAACGATCATAGAGCTATAGGATTAGTGGAGCCTTTGATACAAACTATTAAAAGACGCTTAGGCTGTATGAAATTAGACACTAGAAATAATACTTTTACAATTAAAGAAGCTATTAAGTCAATTGTATATCAATTACGTATCTGTAAACAAAAGACAACAAACGTAACACTTTTCCAAGCACATTTTGGAAGAAAACCAAATACACCACTAAGTAATATAAGTACAACACATAAATCATCTAATCTATCATATGAGAACATTCTTCACCACTATTTAGACGCTGATACTGTCCCGGTTGAAGACTACTTAGACGAAAATGGATGGGTAACGGGTGATTGCAGTGACATTTTGATTGACGAGGCCATGCAGAGGGCTCAGGTAGACGCGGGTCGTCGCTACAATGGCGATCACAGCAAGTCTGTCTCCCGCTTTATTCTGCACCCAAAATTGAACAACCCAATCCCGCGGACAGAGCAATCACTTGACCTAAATTTGGCCCGGAAGGTAACGAAGCGCTCGAAACGAGATCTTCGCGGACTCTGGGAAACTCTGGCCCCCGGCAGTACAGTGGTCCGTACTTCCAACACAACTACAGTCATTAAGGAGCCAGGAGTACCGCAATTCAGTGTACGCAATAGCGTGCCGAACGCAATACTGATTTATGGGAGTATGCAAAACGTCGACCTTTGCCGTATGAAAAAACGACCGAGGAAAAGATCGCACAACACACCAAAGAGTTGAAGAAAAAATTTCGCGGAGAAATTAAAATCCGTCATCGCCCCATTCAGTCTGATGCAGCATCGGGAGTCTCGTCTGCAAACAGCAACATCTCTAAAGCGATGGTATCTAGAAAACCCCGAAAACCACAAGCCGGAGGCAAACGTTCCCGAACTACATCTACCACACTGAACACCTCTAATGCATCATCAGTTGCTGCCTCCTCTGCAACATCATCAGTTGCCTCTCCATCAACTTCACATACAAAACGTAATCGCCGCGCGCCTGACTATTACGGATTCGAAAGTTTGGTGTGTTCCTTGAGTGACGATTCAGCTGCTCCCGTATCTAAAAAACAAAGATCCGCAAATCCTGTAATAGAAACTATTATACAAGAAGAAGCAGCACAGCCTCCCGTTCCTGATACGGACTATGAATTGCAAGTGGTGAGCCCCCCTGCACCCCCTCCAGTGGGAACATGGTCACCCGTGGAGTATGATTATGACGATTATGCACGGGAGATAAGTATGAGCGTCTTTGACGCCGAAAATCAAATTTAAATTAAAATTAATTAAACTTCATCATTATTTGTTCAATTGTCCAAATTTCAATCTTATAATTGTTGAGTTAAATGTGGAATGGTATTACTTTTCCACTCATTTTATGTTTAGTGTTTTCCTTAAATTTGTGTTCGTGTTGGATATTCTTTGTTAAAGTTGATGTTGCTAATGTAGCCATATCTTCGATGTTATACTTTTGCTGGATTCGCATCGCGAATGTGCTTTAATTTAATTTGCACGCATACTTTTTACGGGAAATGACTAACCGTTTAAATTGTTCTAATTTATTTCAACATTCGAGCCACTTTTCCAATGTTCATCATCCACTTGTCTGTTGTTGCTCCTAATCTTTTTTATTTATACTAACCAGTACATATGTTAATATTATCATAAATTTTTCACTGTGCAGTTTAAAATTTTGCTCAGCCCAGGATATGTGGTACGGTTGTACCTTATTTTAGTTCATATTCATTAAGTTGTACTAAATAATTTATTCTTGTCCTTGTCAGACTAAAAGTCATCATTTCATTATACAAGTATTTTACCGCCGACTAAAAAGTCAATATTTCATATTGTTCACATCGCCCACTTTTGATTATTATTCATTCTCTTGAATCTTGTTACTGAATTAAGTTGCATTCAATCTAGTCTGTTTTGCATTAGTCGAAGTCCTATTGGATTTGAGAAGGAAATCCACTCTCAGTAATTTGGTCTGCATTCGCAACACGATTGCTACTAATTCTAAAAGTGGTAATCCACTAATTCAGTAAAAGTTGGATTCGCGCCTCGAATCCATTCACCTAAATCTAAGTGGATTAGTGATATAAAATTGTATCTCTACAGTCAGAGATATCACAGCCGCTACTAGTTCTCAGTAGAACTCGTAGAAAACTCGTTTTAGGTTTGAGATATAGCGCGCTAGAGCGTGAAACGATTTTACAAAATTTTCAAACTGTTAATATTTCAAGTTTTTATTTCAAAGAAAAATGCAGTTAGTTGCTTTACGGTGTTGTATGGCTAACCTAACATCACTTTAAGATTAAATTTTCTCAATTGCTACTGATAAGGAGGTAAAAAGTAAAGATTATGTTGTAGCAATTGGAACTTGATGTGATTCTGTATCTAAGTATAGAACAAAAGCAAGAAACTAGCGTGCTTCCTAAACGTGTAGCGAATAGTTGTGTAACTTTTCAATAAAAATTCTGGCTGTTGCATGCTGCATGTTCACTACATGTTTTAATATGGTTTTGGTTTTTGTTAAGTATCTCGGTTTGTTTACAAATGAAAACAATATCGACATATACTCTGCGGTGCACCATGTTCTATACCTTTGAAGTGTGCGACAAATCTTTCTAGATTCATAATGAGTGCGTATGGGTGTGCATTATTACTGTGAAGGAGAAGAAGGTCAATTGTGAGGGATTTGTTTTGCTTATTGATGACGTACGTCATCACATAACGCATAAAACCTATTCTGCGAGCAAAAAATATTTGTTTTGATCTTTACAATTTTCAATCAATACAGGGGAATAGTAAAAAAAACTGTTACCGGACGACAAAGACGCAAATGTTCGTGTTTGTGGACATTGGCATCTGACAGTCCTAAACTGAGTGTCGTTAGACCATCTTCTACGTTTCTGGATTCGTTTATTTTCTCGATCGACTTTGTGTCAAAAAAAATTGATTTGATTTCTATGGTGGTCCGCTTAACGAAACAATACAAGACATAGCTTTGGTCATAAGAGTTTTGTATAATAGGCAACGGAAGAAGTCAATTAAAAAATGCAGGTAGAGTTATATATGACGAGGTGTGCACGGGTGCAAATTCAGTGGCCTTGATTTACATATGATCATTTTGCTAAAAACTGCCTTATAATGAAAACCTGAAGAGGTTATTCAACATCCTGAACTAATTTTTTTTTTGGCAACTTCATCCATATACACTTTTCATTTTGAATCTAGCAAATGTTTCGGCTGCTTGTTCCTCGTTGCCATTTGTATCACTTCCCTATAGAGAGCCGGAGAAGCAACATTTTTTTTACCACAATTGAACTTCCGGCTGTGTCTAAGGTCAGTTTAGATGTCTCTGTTGTTCAACTCATAGCGATCTGGATTGTCCTTTGTTCAATCAATAGTGAAAAGTTCCAAGGTATCATGAAAAACGGCTTCTCTTGTGTTCTGCTTGTTTTGCTAGTTGTAGAGGGCAGTCCACGTTGATCAATTATGTGTCTGGCAAAGCGATCAGTAGATTCAAAGCTAATGTAGCAGTAGAGACAACATTTTACTAACGGGTGATGTGGTTCTCCAAATTGTTGGGTTCACAGCTCTCTTGAAGTGAAATCACAATGTTCACAGCGGTACACTGGCACACCGGCTACATCAGGATGAAAGTTTATTTGGTGCTGAATTCGCAGTTGGTGCTAATGGTTAGGTTAGCTTTTGAAAAATTGCAAGAAATTCTGATAGTTGAATCAATTTGCAGACAAAAGGGTTTTGGTTCTGAGCTAACCAATGATTATTGTTCTCGATTTCAAAACATCTTCAGCCTGAAATGTTTGAGGTTAAAAGAGGTTTTCTTTTAGCAAAATAAAGACTTATACAAGTACAACTGAATCAAATCGCAAGTTTAGCAGCCCATTTAGTTAATTCACGAGACTGACGAAGCACAGGGAACTACTTTTTTCAGTCCCACAGGAGGATGTTTTGCGTGGTATGCATATTAAGTCCCCATTTGATGTAAATTCTGTCTTTCATGATTCCAAACTGTATGCAATTTCATTTGCATACATAGTTGGTTTTTCTGCAGAAGAGGGCTAAAACCATGCAGAACTGAGCTAAAATGCAAATACCCATGTTTACCATAACTGTAGCATTGTATGCAACAGTTCGCAACAATGACTTACCCAGGGAATTTCCCTATGAGCAAACTACTTCAGTGTCATGCTAATGCAACGCTTTGACAAAAATTTCGCCTCACATCGTTTTTTTCAAATGGAATATTTCCGGTAAAATGTTGTTATTTTTCTAAAAAACCCCTTAGCCAAGCAAAATCGGAATTTTGAAAAATAAATGTAGAAAAAGAAACCGTTTTCATGGGGTTTTGCAAACAATGTTTGCAAAACATTGTTCGTGTTTGCTCATCAAAATCTTTTATTTGTATTGCAAGACGAAAATAGAAACCATTCAATCTGTTTTTTCTTTTCAGAGAAAAAACCAACATCATGTAAATTCATTTAGCAAAAGAGCTTTTCGATATAGAATAATTGTGTTTTGTCTAACAGGTGGGAAAAGTAAGGAAAATTTATGAAATTTTTATGTTTTAAGCGCTCTGAAACTATCTGGTAGAATATTTTTTCAAAATTTTTTCTGGTTTCAATAGAAATCAATTGATAGAAATAATCATATTGTCAGTTTTCTTCATTTCTCTTTTTTTTTGAAAAATTGCCATTTAAAAACACTTTAAAAACTATTTAAAAGTGGACAATTAACCACTCCTCACAATTTTTGTACGAGGTTTTTTTGTAGGACATGTGTTCTATACAAGAAAGTTTTTGCACGTTTTGTTGTTCAATATCTTTTTCACTTTCAACTTTTTTTCGAAAAAACATCGGTAGTTTTTTTTTTATTTTTAGAAAATTGTAAGCACAATGATTTAAAAAACGGATGAAACTGTCATGTTTTTTTTCGAAAAATTTGGAGAAACCTGGTCAATTTTAAAAATTTGGTTTCGTTTTGGGAATAAAAAATATGCAAATCATAAAAAAGAAAAAGAATCTGTAAAGACGTTCATTTTTTTGTTTTTAAGCAAATTTAAAACTATTGTTTTTTTAAGAACTGCAATCTTTGATGATTTTCTTAAGGAATTTTTTCACACCAACAGAAAAAACATCTGCCTTTCCTTTGGAATTTCTAATCGAAATTTCCTTTGGAATTTCTAATCGAAAAATTCTCGCATGGTCCGATGGATCGTCTTTTTTGTCGAAAAAGTTATCTTTTGAGTGTCGGAGTAGAATGTTAACGTTCCTCTAGCCAATAGTTCTGTTTGATCGACGTCAATTTCTATGGGTTCATTTGTGTAGCTGTTGTTGTTGTTAGTGTTGTTGTTGTTGTTGTTGTTGTTGTTGTTGTTGTGGTTGTTTGTGTCGTTGATGATGTTGTTGTTGTTTTTGTTGTTGTTGTTTCCGTTGTTGTTGTCTTCGTGTTTATATCTTTTTGTTGTTATTGTCTTTGGGTTGTTGTTGTCTTTGCTTTTGTTGTCGCTGTTCTCTTTTTTTTGTCTAGCAATGTTGGAATGAAGTTAATGAATGTATTGGTTATCAGGCAGTGTTCAAGTGTTCTCTATTTTTTTTCTTATTTTCTTTGCTTTTGTTGGATCAAACCACAGAGTTTTCGTAAAACGTTTGATAGACAATTGTTCGCACTCAGATATTATTTGTGCTGTTCACGATGAACAACTTTGCGTTTTTTGTTATAGTCTGACGACATAAAAATCAAAGCTTTTTGAAAAAAAATTGGGAATGTTTTACCTTTCAAATAAGCGAGGAAAAGTTGACGGGTTTTTTAAATTTGACCAATTAATTAATATTGATCAATTGCTCTTTCAAAAAGTTTGCTCTCCATTCAAACAGAAAAATTACAACTAATTTATAAAAAATTGGTATGCGGCAGAGCATTTACGAGATATAGTGTATATGATCAAACAATGCTGGCAGTGAAATGACTTATCTGCCCCTGCGCATAAAAATGCCAACTATTTTGTACTATAAAACCCGTTTGGGTTGTACTGATTCGTCTATAGCTGTTTTAAACAGATAAATTGAAAGTTCACATCTAAATGACAATTTTTGGCGTAACGACATCTGTTTTTCATTAAAGTTGCAAAAAAACTCAAGTCCGATAAGAACATCATAAATGTGTACACCACGTACGCCGCGCGCCCAATGTTGCGGGCACGTTAATTGTTTTTAAAACAACATTGTACTTCCTTGTTACAATGCAATCTTTTACACCTAATGCGTATTTCCCCTGTTAGTAAAATACTTTCAACCCAGCTGAGATTAAAAGGTGTCAATAGTGTGTGTCTGCAACGCTAGATGGACCTACAAAGAAATTTTTCTGTTGTTCCAAATATAATTTTATAGAAAAGAATGTGTAAAGAGTTTAAACCATTCTGTCCAGTCACTGATAATGATCACCTTACACTACAATATCAGTAACGTTTTAGATGAAAAATTCTGTACTTTTGAAGACTTTAGTCAGCCCCTAATAATTGACAGCGTTCTGCAACAATAACTATGAGACTCATTTAGTTCAAATTCCTTTCACTTAAAGCGAAGCTGCTGAGTACGGTGGCTGCCATTTTGATAAAACCAAAACAAAAAAGAGGCTAATTTGATCTACTCTGAAAACATATGAAAACGCTGGAACGTAGGTCATTCTGAAAATCTTTAAAAAAACAAGGAAAATGAATTTGATCAGCGAGCATCCATCACTCACAAGAAAACAATGACGAACTTGTGAAAAAAGCAAAATACAAAATTTGGTGCCTGATTCGAACTGAAAAAGAAGAATCCAGTTAAGAAACTTGCTGATAAAAGCCTAAAATAACTGAAGAGAAAAGATGATGAGAATCAGCGCCGTCATCTTCAGCGGCTTCTGAAGATTAACTGAAATGGTTGAAGCAATGTATAAACGATTGTTGAGCTACTTCAAACAATTTCAGCAGGCGCTCAAATTTTCAGTGTGTGAAGGTAAACTTTTATAGACAAATAATGCAAAAATTATGCTATTCCGCTAACTCTTACCATATCTTAATTGATACATCCAGTGTGACAACTTCTTCGGGCAACTCTTAGAAGGTATGAACTACTTCTTCTCCACACGACATTCAGCCCTTTGTTTGCCTAATCGAATACCCTAGAGTATTTGTGAGAATTTTTTGTATGCCCATTCTGGCCGTCCAATTTAAGAAGCACGTGACAATGGATTCCTACTCAATCCAAAATCTGTTATCAACTTTTTCTAACGCTGCTAATCAGATGATCAACACAACAGCAAAGCTTTGTTGATGACTCAAAAAATGTCGAAGACTACAAAGAGGAAGATCACAAATTCAACTTCATCAAAGTCGTTTCAGAATGACATTATGAAGTTCATCAGCCAAAAAACTTAGCTGACAGTTTTGCAAATGAAGCTCCTAAAACATTTCAAAAAAATTGTCTCGGCCACATTCTGGTGCTCTCTGCCAAATAATGGATATTTTTTCGTGACTTTGTGACAAGTTTGTTGATTCTGATGTTTTAATTGTACGCATAGTGTATGAAGAGGGAACCAGATTTTGAAACAAAAATTGATTCAAATCAGAATGTTAGTATAGTTTGGGAACGATGTGATGCGGATGACTTTACTGATTTTTTTAAATTTCTTTTTTGTTAAATATAATCAGTATGAATGCAAAATAAACCACATTAATTAGAATTAAATTTTGGCATTGATTGATTTCTGACGAATTAGCAAATTTCTTGAATATCAATTTGTGATTTATTTCCCTAATGTTTTGACATAAAACAGCTTATAAATCTATTTCTTTTTTTGATTAGAGTTCAAAGTTTTTCTCTTTTGCCTTTCCCTCTTGCGTCAAATTTTTCTTGCCCAAATGGAAGTTTAATTGAGGCAAAGATTAAAGATAAAAAAGTAAGGATAAGTGTCGCTGTTCAGTGACAGAACATATAAAAAATTCATAAATTTTTTATGCAATCTCCCTTCACTAGCGGAAAGTAATTTTTTGGAAACTGCTTGAAGAAAAAGAGTTTTGTTTGTACAATTTTTTGCACAAAGCAATAACCTTTTTGTTCTGAAACTACTTCTTTAACGAAAAATTCCAAATTATAAAATCACTGATTTTTGTTTCAGCACTCCAGCTTAGTGAACAATTTATGTTCGAACGTCGTTATTTAAAGGCAAACTTCCAAGTTCTTGATATAACCCTGATACACGTTTATTTTTCAGGCAACTCATAGGAGTATCCGGGGCATTGTATCTCTGTACTCTGCTATACAGCCGATGGATTTTGATGTATTGCATGGAGTTGAAGTATTTGGAACGATTTAAAACAGTTATTTGGTGACAAATTATCGTTTCCAATAAGACCTCCATACGGTCTGATCTTCAATGTTGTCTCCAATTCAATATCAGGATCAACGTATTGACAAACAGCTAGAAAATACAAAAACATTTCACTGTGTTTCGTAAGATTCTTTATCTGCAGGTAAATTTCCTGAAGTTACTTATGTCATTGGTGGCTGTAGTTTTAGCGATCTCATTCGCCAAGTCTTAATCTAACAAATGAATCCTACTAATCAGTATCTAACCTTATGATAACTTCCCACTCGCTACTGAAAAACCTGATGCGCAAATAAGCAACGCAAGTTGAAAGAACACATACGAAAGACATTCAAGTGGCGCGAAATATTCACCAACAATAAGCGTTGCAGAGAATTACATGTAACACATTTACCACTTTCTTAAAATGAAAGATCTCCCTTCGCGCACTAAAAGATCTCCCCTACGGTATCAGAGATCTCACTCGACCGAATTGTATCTCGAGGGATCTTCCCGTATATATATACCATACTACTCCCCCACCTTAGTGGACAGATAACCTATATCCACCATCATGGTAAAAATACCATAATGGGGGGCTATAATTTGTTGGTTGAATTAAGTTATGTTGAAACTTCTTTTTGTGCCTGCCAGCTCAGTGGGTGCATTGTAAATGCTCCGCCAGATGAACGTGGCATATTTTTAGACAAATATTACTATGTAATAAAGATTACTATGTAGATAACTAAGCAAAGATTGCTCTGTGACGGAGGAGTGCATAAGGTACTGGGGGGGGACAAATGGAATATTTTATAAACTTTTTATTTTCACCGTCACCCTGATTCACGAATTTCCGTTACCACACTTTTGGAATATTCTTCATTTTTCTCATCACATATTCAGTTGAAATAAACTGTGCTCATGTGTTGTTTTGACTGTATCAGCGGCTCTCCAGTCGCCCGATGCATAGATTAATTTTATAACGAATAAATGGGAACAAATAACGGCCCGAGCCTGCATTTTTCTGGCCTGGTCGAGAAGTTGTCCATTTACGAGCAGAAAATTGGGATCCTCTCCGTTCGACCCCTCTGTACGTTATGCACCCCCATTTACAGACTACGTTTCATTTCATAGTGTTACCGAGTAAACTAAATGAGCAGTCTATTTAAAGAGCTATTTAAATAAAGCGAGAATCTATCCAGCGAGAAACTTTATTACGTCATAATCTCTTAACCATGTAAGCCTTACAAAAAGATTAAATGCACACAAAATACGTTCTATTTGGCATAGAAAGCTCGGAAAAAGTTCGTTAAACATAATTTTCGTTGAGCCTACTAATATACTGAATCGATTGCGCTCTTTTTAGGCTTAATATTTTTATGTTTCGAAAACGTATCGGTGACCAATCTGAGTCGAAAATCGACTCAGACAAAATACCTGCTAAAAAAGATCAAGCTAGATTTGCCGGGCCATTGAGAGGGGCCTTTGGCCTTAATGCGTTATCAAATACAGTTGCCTAGTTGACTTATCGTGTAGCTTATTGAATTGAACGTATATCTTTGAACGAAAGAGTGTTTTCCGTCACCTTTATTTTGGTGCCGCGATTAGTTCGAAATCTAATTGTGGCCTCCGAAATTGTGTTTTGGTTTATTATTACTCACGTTTACATCCAATATAACGAAAAGCTGTATTAGCAGAGGAGACTAACAATCAATCAGAAAGGAACAGCTTGTATGAGTTTGCAGCAACGTTTTCCTTCATTGAGCTCAGACCTTTGATCACAGCGATCATTCACGTTCAAATTTACATCCCAATTAACTTGAAACAGTTTTCGTGACTTGAAATGGGCCAAATAACGAATAAACAGGGCTGCAATCTGTCCTATCTCTGTGGTTTCTGTCTGCTCGTTGTTTCACGACAGTGACGAATTGGATCTTCTACAATGTGTTGAGCAAAGTGTCGAGACAGAATTTGTGGAAATTGTTGAGACACGAGTCAGTCAATGGATCCGAATGTGGGCGCAAACTACGAGGATTGACTGGACAAAAAATGAAGACAGAGGCAAACACTGACCAGCAGATGGAAACTCACCGATTCTGGTTACTTCAAAAACATATAAGACTCATACAAACACTTCTAACTGTTGAAAAAAAATTGATTGTTGTCGTAAATTGATATAACCGGCAAATCTAGCTACACCCCCCTTATATTTTTGGTTTCATTTCCTCAAATCCGGTATTTTCAATTCCTCAGGTCGCCGATAACCTATCCCTCATAATTTTTTGAGTTTAAAAACATCAATTTTGAAAATTTTCGGCAAAAATGCAATAATTGTTTCATTGCGTTATATCTCGCTGAATTAGGCTTAAAAATGCTATAAACGTCTAAATCACGCGAAGCAAAGAAAAAAGTTTGAGAAAATTGACCAGATTTAAGAAAAAAAAATGGAATAAAATCTATCCGATCATTCTAGCATACTAATATAGTAGATAGATAGATAAAAACGTTGTAAAAAACAAGTCTGGTCAAGTCTTTCAAACTTAACAAAAAAAGATCAGGTAACTGATTTTTTTGCAAATAAGCGCTTATTCTTGGTAACTCGTGAAAATCGTGCCTTTAAGATCAAGGTTCGGAGTTTGAGCAAAGCTCAAGTCAATTATGTTGTAAAAAACATTATATGGTTTTTATATTAGCTGCAAGTTCACTGCATCACGCCATAAAAACCTTGCCTCAAGCGTTACAAGACCATTATAAAAAAGGAATTTACGCATTACCGGGTCTGAGTTTTAATCCTAACGCTTTGAAAGTCCGAAAAACCGCGCAATTTCAATTGAGTCACTTCTTCCGTGATAAAAAGAGGCTAGTTATATGGCATGATGTGGTGAACAATTCATTGTCCCGTCATCGCAGTAACAACAATAAGCCTTTAACACCTTCGCAGCTTATTGAAGTGCTTGAAAAGTATCAGGAGCGCATAGAAGCTATACTGTATTGCCCCAGAGAGGGAACTCCTGATATTTCTGATCAGCTCAAGCGTAGTACTCTAGTTACTATACACTTAGTGAAAGACATTGTGTCTACACGTAAACAGAAAGATCTTAGTTTACTCAAAGAGTACAGAGCATTACACCAAAGGCCTGCGCTTGAGCTGAAAACACTGACCATAGTCTTAACTCATAAGAACAACCTCCGGTCCTTGATAACACGGTCCCGACCGAAAAAACTTTCCAAGCGCCGTCGAAAAACGCTCCGCAACCGCCATGCGTACGAGGAGGCGGAACTTACTCAAGCCTTTAATAACCTAAATGTCTAGTAGTCTTGCGTTGTTGCGCGGGTTAGTTTGTGGTTGATTCCTTCCAATAGCGCTTTACTAAACGTTTCGCTCTCCCCATTTTGAGTTATTCACTACCGTCCGTTTTCCGCAGGTTATCTGGGTTCATTTTCCAGTTCCGTCCTCTTTGTTTCCGTGTCTTCTTGTTTCTTTCTATTCCCCGTTTATTTGTTGTATGATGTAGTATGTTGAGTTTTGCTGTAGTAAAATTTCTTTCTGCTAGTATGCTGGTCTGTTGTTTAGTCTCGTTCCTTGCTAGGGTGTGACTTAAGTTCATTCTAGAGTTACGGCTGGTTTGTTTCGTGACTTTCACCACACTTGTTTCCTAGCAATTTGTTGTAGCTTTATTAATTTTCGTAGTATGCCTTTTTGTTGTCTGGGTAGGGTGGTTTGCTAGGGTGTGACTTAAGTTTGTTCTGGAGTTACGGCTAGTAAATTTCCTGACTTTTTCGACTTTGGTTATACTACACCGTTGCCGTAAATTGTTTCATGTTTTGATGCCGTTGATAAAGCCCCATAATGTTTTGTGCTAGTTTACCTGGCAGTAGCTCCTCTCCTTCTTTCTAGGGTGTGACTTAAGTTTATTCTGGAGTTACGGCTAGCTTGTTTGGTTGAGTTTGTTGCTGTGGTCTGCTAGCATCGATCTTCCCGCCTCCTCGTTTGTGGTTTCCGCCCCGCTCGTGCCGTTTTCCCGTTTCGTCGCGCGCCATCCGCCCGACGTTTCCGCCCCGCCCGTGCCGTTTTCCCGTTTCGTCGCGCGCCATCCGCCCGACGTTTCCGCCCCGCCCGTGCCGTTTTCCCGTTTCGTCGCGCGCCATCCGCCCGAAGTTTCCGCCCCGCCCGTGCCGTTTTCCCGTTTCGTCGCGCGCCATCCGCCCGACGTTTCCGCCCCGCCCGCGCCGTTTTCCCGCTTCGTCGCGCGCCATTCGCCCGACGCTCCCGTTTGTCCGTCCGGTTTCCCGTCGCGTCGTGCGTTATTCGTTCGGCGTCTCTTCCCGTCTCCCGTTCTGTCCCTTTTTGCGCTTCCTGCGCACCGTTCTTTCTTTCTTTCGCCGGGTACTATTGTACTCGACGAACATTTTTGCTCTTTGGCGGTTTGCTAGCCAAACCGTCACACGGGTTCGGTATAACCCATTTGTGTTGTGCTGTTGCATGTCTGTGTACTTTATAATAGTATTAAATTAAACTTGTGGTTCCTGTTTTTCTTAAGATCATGACAACTTTGCAGGACAAATTCAACAAACTTTATAGTGCAAGAGCAAAATTAGAGGCTGAACTTAATAACATCTATGGGGAAATTAACAATGCTGTTGATAAGCAAGACAGGAAAGTTAAGATTGAACGTCTGATTGTGAAGTGCAAAAATGCTTTTACTAGAGTAGTTGATAAGAATGAAGAGCTCTTTGACCTGGCACAAAAGACTGAAGATCCAGACGCTGCCTGTGAGAATCTTGAGAAATGGTTAGAGACTGTAACAAAGAAAACCGATGAATTCATTGCTGCTGCTCGAGGGTATATCAATTCGGTCCATGACAAAGAGACAGCAGAGCTGTATACCTCTCACCAATCAAGATCAGGTTCACATATGACTTCCTCAAAAAGATCAAGTCAGCGTCAACGAGACTTAGAACTATCTAGACTCAAAAGGGAGGAACTTGAGAAACCTCATGAGGCAAAACTCCGCATTGCTAGACAACGTCTTGAAATTGAAAAACAAACGAAATTGCGGGAATTAGAAATTCAACAGCTTGAGGAAGATCATCGCAAGGAAGTAGCTGCTGCAGCCCTTGAGGAAATTGAGTTGATGACAAAATCATCAGCGGACGGGTCTGGTACAGGCAAAATGAGTGGGCTCTTTACGGAAAGAAGTTCAGTCAAGAGCAAGAAACTTGTTCAAGATTGGGTTAATTCATCACCAGCCGGGAACATGGCAGATGTTGCAAACGAACCGAGTTTGCACTTTTCTGGTTCCATCGCCCAATCTAACCAAGCAATTGTCCGACCTTCTTCAGCTCAACTTCCAAACTCACACTTCAATCTCAATACACATGGTCAAGTTGAGGCCAACATCAACCTCCCTGTCCATGAACCAAGTAGTGGAACCAATGTAACCAATGATGCACATGTTGCAAACAACATCATGCAAGAGCAGCGACAGCCTCAATATACGCCTCCATCACCAGCAATAAACTTTGGTATGCCAACTCAACTAAACGCCCCAAACACAGCCAGTCAACTGTCTCAAGCAACAATGCACTTCGATGGTTTACAGTTAGATCATCAATTCCCTCGCAGGTCGAGCATGCCGGGACAGTTGAATTTAGTCAGCCCTTCGCGTTCACTACCTTTAAACACACTTGTTAATGCTCCGCTAGCACTTAATCCGCAACAAGCACACATAAATGTACCAGCCCCTCCATCCCCCGTTCTAAACCCCGCACCACCGCATTTTCCGCTAATCCCACCAGCATTCCGCTTTCCTCCTTCCCCGCCACAAGCACTCCCACTACAAGCCACTAACCCCGTGGCGAATAATGTCAATCTGTCACCCCATTCTCCGCCTGCACCATTCATTTCCTCGGCAAACAATTTCGTGCCTCAATTAATTCATCCACCACCTCCACAAAAGACTTTTCAGCCCCAAAACTTTGTACCCATAACCCATGCACCTCCTGCTCCTCCAGATCCAAATGTCTGGCGTTTTCCGGCAGCAGTCTCACCAAATGCATTACCACTTGTACGTACATCTGCAAATCTATACACCGCACAACCGGCCCCGTTAATCAACCCTCATATATCTACATCGCACCGCTCCCCTCATGCACCAGCAGCAGCAGGCGCTCAAAATTACGTAACATCAGACTTCATGCAAGCGAATCCATTTAGTTCTTCCACAGGTACCGCCCCCACCTTTGTCACTCCGATCATTCCGCCAACGTATGGAGCTACCGTTCCAAACCCGTTGTGTTGGGGTGGCCCGCCGCATCCCACACCTTCGGCTCCTTCTTTGGACTCTGCGGATTTGATAAAGCAGTTGGCGGACGCAATTACTTGTAAGAAGAACGATCCACTGCCCGAGTGGAAGTTGGCACAATACAATGGTGATCCCCTGCAGTGGCACGAATGGTTCGGGCAATTTAAAAGCGCCATAGACGCACAGTCCTTGACTGATGACGTCAAGTTAACATACTTAAAAACCCTTGTAACTGGAAAAGCTAAAACCGCCATCGCTGAGTTCGCATACTGCGGTGTAATGTATAAGGACGCACTTAAGACACTCGAACGTAAATTTGGCCAACCACAGGCAGTAGTCAGTGCACACTTAAAAAAACTCAGCTCTTTTCCACCACTAAAGATGCACAATAGTGATAACATCATAAACTATTCTGCAACAATTTCAAGTCTTGTTGGGGTCTTTAAATCACTTTCATATGACGCAGACCTTAAGAGCGCCTCACTTCTCAACACGGCTGTGCAAAAATTGCCGCCCAATCTGAAAGAGTCTTGGTCACTCTTCACCGTGAAAAAACATTGGGTTAAGCCAACACTCCTTGACTTCAACGATTGGTTGAAGGAGAAAGCCGAGGCACATGATTTAATGAAACAAACTTCGTCGAAAGCAAGAACTGAGGATAACACCAACTCAGTAGTAAAGACCAAAGTTGCCTCAAGAACTTTTGCTGCTAATACACAAACTAAGGGCACTCAGAGACCAGCCTCAACATCGGCAACGCCTGCAACCCCTCGCTGCATTGTGTGTAAAGGTATCCACCGCATCTGGGAGTGTAGGGTATTTAAAGAAAAGTCTCCCACTCAACGAGCAAAGGTAGTGGCGGAAGCAAAACTGTGTTTCTCATGTTTGAGAGAAAAGCACATGTTCAGGCAATGCCCACACCCCAGGAAATGCAGGAAGGACGGTTGCAACAGCTCCCATAACACACTTCTCCATGGAGCTGAGAGGGTTTATCCATCAAAATCCCCTCCAAACAACAACAACAGTAATTCTAATGCTGGCACAAATCAAAGTAAACTCCCTAGTGTCCAATCATCGAGCAAGACCACCACTTTGTCATCTGTGAGTAATGTGAAAGGCCTCCTTCAGGTGACTGAATTACAGTTAAAGAGCTCTACCGGTAAAGATACCACGGCTTTAGTTTTGTGCGATACCGCTTGCAGTAACTCTTGGGTGTCCAATGATCTTGCAAATAGACTTGGTTTGCACGGTACAGCATTGAAACTAACAGTCAAGGGTATAAATACCGAAGAGGTTGTAGACACTGAGTTAGTTGAACTAATTGTAACACCACGCGACAACCAAGCATTTGAACCATTTAAAGTCAGCCCTTACGTAAAGGAAAATTTGAATGTAGGCGCCGATGTCATTAACATTAAAGCACTTCAGGAAACATACCCGCACCTAGCAGTTCTAGACCCAGTTACATATTGCTATGGAAACATCGAGATGATACTTGGACAGGATGTGTATCATGCCATCCGCCCGTTAGAGTACTTCGCTGCCGACGAGAAGTCCTCGCCCTTCGCTGTTCGCTTGCCCATAGGTTGGGTTCTAAGCGGCCCTCTACCGTCGTCTTCAGGTTTAGTCTCGACTTGTTTCAAAGCTAATTTGGAGCAGGATTTTGAACTCGCTAGTCAGGTAAAATCTTGGTACGACATGGAGTCGTACGGCGCACTTAAGCAAGTAGACCCACGATCCGCATCGGATGCACGTGCGCATGAAATTCTTGAAAACACCACCGTGCATAATGGAAAAAGGTACGATGTCGGAATGCTATGGGCTGAAGATAACATCGAACTGCCCAACAATTATTTCTCAGCACTTGTTCAATTAAAGTCTTTGGAAAAGCGGCTAACGAAAGATCAGACATTAAGGGAAAAATACTCGAATACCATCAAAGAGGACTTAGACAAAGGCTACGTAGTAAGGGTCAAAGATGCTCATAAGGTGGAAAGTCGCTCGGAACGAGAGTGGTACCTACCACACCATCCGGTTGTTAACCCGAACAAGCCGGGTAAGGTTCGTAGGGTACTAAACGGAGCAGCAAAATTCCATGGCGCATCTCTTAATAAGTCATTACTTACCGGACCTGACCTACTACAAAACCTAATCTATGTACTCCTACGGTTCAGACAACATCCATTTGCCGTATCCGCCGACATCGAGGGAATGTTCCTCCAAGTTGGAGTGTTGCCATGTGATCAACCATCATTGCGCTTTTTGTGGAGGGAGGACCCCACATCAAATGTTGTGGTACACCAGTATACGCGCCACATCTTTGGGGCAAAAGATTCACCCACCTGCGCCAACTACGCACTTCAGCGCACGGCACGCGATAATGCTAAGGAGTACCCAGAAGCTGCGAAAGCCGTCCTTGAGAACTTCTACATGGACGATTACTTGGACTCAGTGGAATCCCCCGAGAGGGCCCTCATTAGGTCGAAGGAATTGGTTCATCTTCTCCATCTAGGTGGGTTCAAGCTTACTAAGTTTGTAAGCAATGTACCAGATCTGGCTGACCGAATTGATGGGTCTGCTCAATCCACTGAACCGAAGGTCATCGTTTCATCCAAGGAGGAATCAATGCACGTGCTTGGGCTTAAGTGGGATCACAACAACGATACTCTGGTTGTGAGCAGGGGTACTAACAGCACCATCACGAAAAGTTTAACACAGCGCTTGGTCCTAAGTCTTGTGTCAAAGGTCTACGACCCAATTGGTCTTGTCGCACCGTTCACTGTTGGTGCTCGGCTAATCTTGAAAGACATTTGGCGTGCCAATGGACAAAGTTGGGATGACGAGTTACCTAAAGACACAGTTGACAGATTCCTTGCCTGGTGTGTTGAACTGCCGCGGTTAGCTGAGATCACTATACCGAGAAGTTACTTTTCAGGACCATTCCAACATCTTGAACTCCACATGTTTGGTGATAGCTCGCAAGACGTATTCAGTGCAGTAGGTTTTCTCAGGGCTCAAGTAACTTGCACCTCCGGGGAGATTAAAACAGAGCTGGCGTTTGTCTTGGGCAAGGCCCGTGTTGCACCTATGAAGGTAATGACAGTTCCTAAGTTGGAATTACAAGCCGCTCTCCTCGCTGCCCGTTTAAAAAGGGAAATCTGTCGAGCATTAACGGTTACTGTGGATAAAGTCTTTATGTGGACAGATAGTACCATCGTCTTGCAGTGGATAAACTCAACAAACAAACACCCCATCTTCATTGCAAATCGTGTTAGTGAAATCCTGGAGAACACCAGCGTTGACCAATGGAACCACGTCGCCACTTGTGATATTCCGGCAGATGCTGGCACGCGTGGCATGTCCGCTGAAGTTTTGCAATCAAGTAGCTGGGTGAGGGGTCCTGACTTCTTGAGAACTAAGCAATTCCCTTTTGTGCCAAATACTGACGTCGTTGATAACATCAAACTCGGCGTTGTAACCAAGGAACAAGATGATGACTCCATCTCATCTTTAGCCGCATCCGTAACCAAGCCCCCTAAGGGACAAAGTATCAATCTAATCCCGTTTGATAAGTTCAGTTCTTATCAAAAATTACTGCGTGTCACCGCATATGTGCTCCGTCTTTTACCATCTCATGAAAGTTACCGTACCGTAGACGGCAGCATAGCCGATCCTGTTGAGCTTGACGAAGCCGAGCGTCATCTCCAGTACTTGGTTCAGGAAGAGTCCTTTAGTACTGAAAGAAAGGATCTTCTTGACAACAAATCTGTTAAGAAGAGCAGCCGCATTGCTCAGTTTACTCCGTTTATTGGGCCTCATGGTCTCATCCGTTCTTCTGGTCGACTCCGACGGCTAGTGGAAATTGACTTTGACTCTAAGCATCCTATCGTGCTGGATGCACGTCATACTTTTGTTAAACTGTTTCTGCGGCATACTCATTTGAAGAACCATCATCAGGGCATGGATTACTTAAGGTCAAAGGTACAGGAACGTTATGCCATCCTAAAACTACGTTCCACACTGCGTTCCATCAAATCAAACTGCGTGTTGTGTAGAAAGTTCCGTGCAGCAACCATTCAACCTATCATGGCAGACCTCCCAAAGGAGAGACTGGCATACCAGTCTCCTCCCTTTACCAACACCGGGGTTGATTACTTCGGCCCATTCTACGTCACAGTTCGTCGGACTACCGAGAAGAGGTGGGGATTTCTCTTCACTTGTCTCACTACTCGTGCTGTCCATGTTGAAGTTGTCCCGTCCATGGACACTAGTTCTTGTGTAATGGGAGTGGAGCGGTTCGTCTCCCGTCGGGGTACTCCTGCTATGATTTGGTCGGATAATGGTACGAACTTCATTGGAGCGGAGAAAGAGCTCCGTGAATGTGTGGAAAAATGGAATACGCTTAACATTGCCACCGAACTTGCACATAAGGGCATTAAGTGGAGGTTCAATCCACCCAGTGCGCCACACCAAGGTGGCATCTGGGAGAGGCTAGTTCGAAGTTTTAAAAGAGTACTGTACACTATCCTCGGTACGCGTCGCCTCACAGATGAGGTGTTGAACACTACTTTTTGTCTGGTCGAATACGCACTAAACTCACGTCCCTTAACGCCCGTAAGCGCCGACCCGTCCGACCTAGGCGCAATAACACCTAACCATTTTCTACTCGGTAACCAAGCAACCCGAATTCCGTCTATCGTTGGCGTCGACGAGTTCGATCATCGTAAGCGGTACGCCCGTGCACAGTCCTACGCCAATGCAATTTGGGCACGTTGGCTCAAGGAGTATGTATCTGCGTTGAACCGTAGATCTAAGTGGCAGACGCCTGCCGAGCAGCACCTCAAGGTCGGTGATTTAGTTTGGATCGTTGAAGAAAGCAACCCTAGGGGTTACTATCCAACCGCTCGGATTGAGGAACTTCGGTACGGCTCCGACAGCGTCGCCCGCTCCGCCGTCTTACGCACGTCATCCGGATCGCTCGTCCGCCCACTCGTTAAGCTTGTACCGATCCTCCGAACATTTTCTTCCGGGCCGGAGGATGTTACCGAGTAAACTAAATGAGCAGTCTATTTAAAGAGCTATTTAAATAAAGCGAGAATCTATCCAGCGAGAAACTTTATTACGTCATAATCTCTTAACCATGTAAGCCTTACAAAAAGATTAAATGCACACAAAATACGTTCTATTTGGCATAGAAAGCTCGGAAAAAGTTCGTTAAACATAATTTTCGTTGAGCCTACTAATATACTGAATCGATTGCGCTCTTTTTAGGCTTAATATTTTTATGTTTCGAAAACGTATCGGTGACCAATCTGAGTCGAAAATCGACTCAGACAAAATACCTGCTAAAAAAGATCAAGCTAGATTTGCCGGGCCATTGAGAGGGGCCTTTGGCCTTAATGCGTTATCAAATACAGTTGCCTAGTTGACTTATCGTGTAGCTTATTGAATTGAACGTATATCTTTGAACGAAAGAGTGTTTTCCGTCACCTTTACATAGTGATTTATTTTGTAAAAATATGACACTTGCGCTTTAGGGTTTAAATCATATGCACCCATTAAACTTGAGGGGATAGAAACTCCCGAATATCGTTCCGCTGAATAAACATAGGCCACGGGAACATTTAGTAGATCTCGTATTTTACTTTAAGTCGCTTTTTCGCACATTGAGGCTTTCTCAACTGTTTAAAAATTGTTGCCATAAACTGTGACAGAGTAAAACTGCAGTGAGTTTTTGAAATAAAATAGCGGATCTTTTCCCTTTGTGCCTTTGTGGGCATATAACTTTTACGCCCCTAGGCGCATTAAGTTATTTATATATAGTAACGTTCTGTATATCGCAACAGATATATTGTAATGTGGGGGGGCATAAAAAATTTTGGGGGGAGAAGCGATTCAAATATTGGATCTTTTCCGTTTGTGCCCCCCCCCCCAGCTTAGTGGGCGCATATTATTTGCACCCCCCCCCACGCATGTGCCATATTTTTACATAATGATTATTATGTATTAACGAGTGGGTAACTGGGGGGATCATAACGTACTGGGGGGGGGGGGGGGTGGGGGTTTGGGGATCCACAAACAGAGAAAAGATCCCAAATTTTTAATCTCAGTTTTTTAACCCCTTGTTCACTAAATAAGTTATGAACGTAAATGCTAGCCCACTTTGAGCCGTTTGGCCAGCACTCATAAGCAATGGCCCTCAAGTCAGATTACTGCATGATTCCATTGGGCGACTAGTATCAATGTCTATTTTATATGCACATAATTGGGCTTTAAAATTTAGTTCAGCGCCAAACATCGAAAAGAGTGAGTGTATGCGACCATTGAATCAGAATCTACCTGGCACCCAATTTGATAGTCTGAGCCCAATTTTCCCGCAAGACGGAAAATAGTGTCAGGTCAGAATATCGGAGATATCGATACCGTTTTTGGGTCAAACACCACGAATATCGTTTTTGGGTCTCAAACAATTCACCCCCCCCCCCCCCCCCCCCGTAAACCCCTATCTACTATGGATAGAACTTACAGCCCTGTGCCATGATAATATTACCATTAACAGGGCGGCTAGTAGCAAGATTTTTTGTTGGGGGAGGGGGAGGGCTACGATGAATCATTTATTTTGTCTCAGCGTTCCGATTTTTGCTTCTGAGTAAATATGGCACGTGACCTACAAAGAAAAGTCACACCTGTACGATAAACAGAAGACAAGAACGCGGGTACAGATACCATAACTAGGGTCACAAGTACCAGAGTAAATCAAATTTTTGGTGAGGTCTCTTGAGTAGAGAAAGCTAATTCTGAAGACTCTGAAAGTCATTTGATTTTTTTTTTCGATTTTTGTGATCTAAAGTAAATACTTATAAATAAACTTTTTAAATTTCAACACTGTCCCAAGAATGCAGAAAACGACATCAACCCAAAAAATGGTAAGTAGCTAGTTATGTTGTCTTTAGCACATTAAGGGTCGTTCCAGCCACCCAGCTTAGTGGTCAGATAACCTATAGCCCCCCCCCCCCCATTATGGTAAACGTTTCCGATCTTTCTCGTTGGTGTCGCTCATCACGTAACTTAACAAGGCTGAATTGGCGCATTTACGGGGACCAGCAAATCTTTCCTCCCCAACTGCTTTTCGGTATTTCTCAAAGAGCAGGGGCTATAATTAGGACGGAGCTGTAACGGGCAAAAAAAGCGAAAGTGCAATCCCATCTGAAACGCTCTCTCCATGTAATAAGATAGCAAAACAGGGATCTTTTCCGTTTTTGCCCCCCCTCCAGCTTAGTGGGTGCATATTATTTGCACCCACCAGACGAACGTGCCATATTTTTACATGATGATTTACTATATAATGGCACGTCGTTAAATCTGTTCAAATTCCGGTAAAAATTCAATGCATGACCCGTGCGAGTGGACATTGACCATCATGGGCGGAATGGGCGAAATGTAAGATATGGCCGGAATTCGACCAGAATAAATTGGGTCTTTCCCATCCCCCCCCCCACCCCCTCCACCTTAGTAGTCAGATAACCTATAGCCCCCCCCCCCATAATACTAAACATATTGGGAGGCTATAGTTTGGTTGGGGGAGGGAGGGGGGTATATTGGGAAAGACCCAGCCAATAAATCAACTTGCAAAATTTTTACCGGAATTATGATGGGAAAGATTCCTGATTTGTTTGGTTTGAAGAGATTTTTGAGCCCGTTTTATCTGATGCTCAGCTCATAACTTTCCTAATTTCCTTTCCCGAAGAATAAATTTAGCCCACCTTGGTGGTATAATTTATAAATCATGTTACCTAAGCTAGGGACAACAGCGCCCCCACCTACCAACACCCCAAAATCAAAAGCTAAGTCTGAAATTTTTAAAACACTTTCAATTCTATAGCATTAAATGGCAGCTAATTTTCTCGTCTTTTGTTTTTTGATATTTCGGGTCTTTCCCATTATAGCCCCCCATGAAAATACGTCTTTTGTTTTTTGATATTTCGGGTCTTTCCCATTATAGCCCCCCATGAAAATACGTCTTTTGTTTTTTGATATTTCGGGTCTTTCCCATTATAGCCCCCCATGAAAATACGTCTTTTGTTTTTTGATATTTCGGGTCTTTCCCATTATAGCCCCCCATGAAAATACGTCTTTTGTTTTTTGATATTTCGGGTCTTTCCCATTATAGCCCCCCATGAAAATACGTCTTTTGTTTTTTGATATTTCGGGTCTTTCCCATTATAGCCCCCCATGAAAATACGTCTTTTGTTTTTTGATATTTCGGGTCTTTCCCATTATAGCCCCCCATGAAAATACGTCTTTTGTTTTTTGATATTTCGGGTCTTTCCCATTATAGCCCCCCATGAAAATACGTCTTTTGTTTTTTGATATTTCGGGTCTTTCCCATTATAGCCCCCCATGAAAATACGTCTTTTGTTTTTTGATATTTCGGGTCTTTCCCATTATAGCCCCCCATGAAAATACGTCTTTTGTTTTTTGATATTTCGGGTCTTTCCCATTATAGCCCCCCATGAAAATACGTCTTTTGTTTTTTGATATTTCGGGTCTTTCCCATTATAGCCCCCCATGAAAATACGTCTTTTGTTTTTTGATATTTCGGGTCTTTCCCATTATAGCCCCCCATGAAAATACGTCTTTTGTTTTTTGATATTTCGGGTCTTTCCCATTATAGCCCCCCATGAAAATACGTCTTTTGTTTTTTGATATTTCGGGTCTTTCCCATTATAGCCCCCCATGAAAATACGTCTTTTGTTTTTTGATATTTCGGGTCTTTCCCATTATAGCCCCCCATGAAAATATATCCCCCCCATTATGGTATATTTACCATGATTTGGGGGGGGGGGGCAATAGGTTATCTGACCAGTAAGCTGGGTGGGGGGGGGGGGCTATAATGGGAAAGACCCGATATTTCTCATTTAGGTAGGATCAGTTCATAGATTGTTTCATACGACTCTTTGAGTCTTTTCAGATAGTCTATCGGCTATTCGTTTATTCCAGATTTTTAGTACAACCAACTTTTCATCTCATATTTTTTTCATATAACGCGTTTAAGTTTTTTTTCAAAATGGGATAAAAAGGGCAGGTCCAGAGGGCTTTGAGTAGTTGAGCATCTCTCCTAGATTCTTACGGCTCACTATTCTTTCAGCATGCGATTCAGGGGTCTTTCCCATTATAGCCCCCCATGAAAATATAGCCCAACATTATGGTATATTTACCATGATTGGGGGGGGGGGGCTATAGGTTATCTGACCACTAAGCTGGGGGGATATAATGGGAAAGACCCCGATTCAGTAAAACCGTTCAGGAAACGTAAGTTCATTGTTTGACCCCTCATTCATCCCTTAACCCCATCCAAACTCCGCTGCCTTCTTGACGCCCGCACTCTATTCTGTACTCCCCCTCGTCCATACGTCACCTCAGACCTCCCTCAACCCCACACTTTTGATTTCTCGCCCCCGGTGAACACGCTCACCCTTGAACCCCCCCCCCAAACCCATGGATCTCTTCTTTATTGGGGAGGATAAGTCAACTTGCATTTTTTTTGGGAAATTGTGATGGGAAAAGTCTCCAATTTGTTTGGTTCGAAAATATTTGGAGTCAGTTTTTATCTGGTGCTCAATAAAACTTAATAATTTTTTTTCCTTTATAGCCATTCTTGGTGGTATAATTTCAATATTATGGGGTCTATATTATGTTACCTAAGATAAGGGGCTATATTAGGAAAGACCCTTTAGTATTATGAAGGATTAAGTGAACACCACTACAACATACTGAAAAAATCTCGAAATTGATCATAAAATGAACTTCAGAAATTTTCCGCTCTATTCTGCTGTGGCCTCCCCAGTTTAGTAGGCATAAAACGTTTACGCCCCCAGACGCACGGGTTATTATTAACATAAAAAACACCAAAATGAAAACACAATTTTTGTATTTATGGGCTTAAAAAAACATGGCAAAATCCACCTAACTTTTAGCCAGATGTAGGTTTTTTGTTGTATTTTTCCAGTCAAATTCTGCTAAGCGCTCAAAAGCATTTATTTCCGTGAAGTTTTGGCGAGTTCTGATAAATTTCTCGTCTTTATTCCGGTCAACATCCAGGCATATGTAAAACTTTTGAACAATATTTGACGCAATTATTGTAGACGTGTGTATCTTGTCTTTTGAAGCAAAATTTTTCGTTGAAATCTTGGGTCTTTCCCATTATAGCCCCCCCCCCAGCTTAGTGGTCAGATAACCTAAAGCCCCCCCCCCAATCATGGTAATTATACCATAATGGGGGGGGGGCTATAATTTCATTGGGGGGGGGGGCTATAATGGGAAAGACCCGAAATCTTTTAACTTTTCCGATGACCTTTTCGCACTTTACTTTTTGCGTTTAGAATGACATAAACTTCTCTCGTATTCACAATTTTTAGCAGTTGAGCTCTATTGAGGGGAAAATGCTGAAAATCAAAAATTGGGCCAAATATTGTGTAATTTCCAAACTACCCTCCCGGGTCGAGGTTTGGTGGTGAATTTTCGTAAGAAATGCGGTGAAATGCGGTGAAAAAAAAATAATTTTCACCGCGTATTTCTTACATCTTTTTGCGGTGAATGCGGTGAATCGCGGTGAATTATTTTTTTTCACCGCGTTCTCAGTATTCATACAAAAAAGAATCGTCCCCACACGGGTTCGATCCTCTGACCTCCTGCATGCCTTCAGCTGCTTACTCCACTGCCGCAACTGTCACTTACTACCTTGGCATTTCTCGTGAATTTAAATCATATTGAGTAAACGTTGGAAAGCAAATGCGGTGAATTTTTGTAAGAAATGCGGTGAAATGTGGTGAATTATTTTTTTTCACCGCATCTAGCGGTGAAAAAAAATAATTCACCGCTTGAGAGAAAGCGGTGAATTATTTTTTTTCACCGCATTCACCGCATTCACCGCATTTCTTACATTAATTTGCCATAATAGTCTATGCGGTGAATTTTTGTAAGAAATGCGGTGAATTTGGTGGTGAATTTTCGTAAGAAATGCGGTGAAAAGCGGTGAATTATTTTTTTTCACCGCATTCACCGCAATCACCGCATTTCTTACGAAAATTCACCGCATTCACCGCATTTCTTACCAAAATTTACCCAAAAACCTCGACCCGGGCTTAAAAAAAGCTTCTACTCACTAAAGCCTCACCCCGCCACCTGTCCCCAGTGTACTTTAACAGTTGCTTAGTTTCTAAAGCATAAGTTCCAAAAATTGATCGTCAAACTGATGTTCAAAACTTTTCGCTCCAAGACTTCGCCTTATACAAACTACAGGACCTACCTACCTACCCTTCCCTTTACCTACCTACCCTTCCCTTCTCTCAGCCTATGTACCCTCATATAGCTCAACTCCACTGTAGCCTACCCCCACCCCAAAGCTAGGCTACCCCCCGAAACCATACCTGTCTATCTCCAACCGAACAACACCCATCCCTGTTCCCCGACCAGAACCTTCCGCCCCCATCAACAGCGCCTCCACCTACCCACACCCCTAAATTAAAAGCTATGTCTGAAGTTTTTAATACACTTTTAATTCTATAGTTTTAGTTGGCAGTTTTTTCAGATTTAGTTTGGTACTTTGAGTCTTTTCAGATAGTCTACCGGCTATTAGTTATGAGATTTTTAGTAGTAGCAATTTTTAACCTGATAGTTTCTTCATATGACGCTTTTGAGATTTGCTTTCTCAAAAATGGAATAAAAAGGCGAGGACCAGAGAGCATTAAGTTGTTGAGCAGCCCTCTTATAACCTAACGGCTCACTAGTTTTTAGGTATGCGATTCACTATAATTGCTTAAGAAACGTAAGTTCATGGTATGAAGGGCAGTTTTTAAGAGATTGACCCTGCACTCATCCCCAACCCCCATCCGGTGTCAGGACAGTTTACCCAATTCCATTTTACCCAATGCCATTATACCCAATGCCATTTTACCCAACCTGCCATTTTACCCAATGCCATTTTAACCAATGCCAACTTACCCAATTTACCCCATTGCTAAATTAACCAGAACGACTATTTAGCCGACTATAAAATAAATGGCCCGTGGGACTTGATATGAAACTATCACAACCGAACATGGGACTACTTTGTCCACAAATATTTCAAATCATCCTTCTAATAGCGACTGCTAATTTGTAATCGGACAATTGAACAAAAAGATCAAAGAGCATTGGGTAAGTTGGTATTTGGTAAAATGGCATTGGGTAAAATGGCATTGGGTAAAATGGCAGGTTGGGTAAAATGGCGTAGGGTAAAATGGCATTGGGTAAAATGGAATTGGGTAAATTGTCATGTAACCCCCCCATCCGCACTCCACTGACTCCTTAACGCCCCCCCCCCCCTCTATTCTGTCCTCCTCGTCAATACCTCTCCTCAGTCCTCCCTTAACCCCAAACGTTTGATTCCTCGTACCCGTGAACACCCTCACGCTCCACCCCCCCCCCCCCCCCCCCACAACCCCCCCTGGTTTTCTTCTTTATTCCGTTGGGGCAAGACAATTCAACTGGCTGGTGTAAAAGGAACGACACGTCGGTTATTGTGACGGGCTAGGAATGATGCTAATTTGCGACCCCCAGTCTCATCTGCTGTATTTGCACAGAATGATTTAGAGAAATGAGTCGTGATCTGTTAATGGGGATGCATATTGTACTGGGGGGGGGGATAAGAGAAAGAATGCCTCTTCTTGTCATAAAGAACAAAAATACCAAAAAGCATCAACAAGTTGAGATTTAAACCTTGACTCGACCTTGATCGAGTGGATTAAAAACCGAATCAAGTGCGAAAAAGATGTACATCTTGGAGAATAGTAAACATTTATATTATTTCATCGCAATTTACCCCAGTTATATTATGTAGATACGAATAAATTTGGCATGATAGCCGAGGGTAAGGTGTGTGATTCACACGCCAGTGATCTGTAATTCAATCCATTGCCTCTGTGAAGTAAGTGTGAGGATGAGCGCTCACTTAGCCATAGCTTCAACTCGACCGTAGCTTGGCTGCAATAATGCGAACACGTTTGAGTTTCAGTAGTTTCAAAGTTCAAGTTTTACAAAAAATTGTTCATAGTCACAAAAAAGAGCATCTATTCTCACAAAATGAAATGTGGAGAATAATAGAAAAGGGCAGCAGAGAACGTGAGAACAGACTACGTGTTGATGCATCCTAATTAGCTGTTTTTTAACCTAATTTGCAGAATAAATCACTCTTTTTTTAAAAAAACCAAATGGGAGAGTTTCTTATCAATTTAAGAGCAGATGTTTTTTGATGAAATGCATTAGAAAATTTGCAGAAAAAATGAGGTTATTTCGAAGATTACTGTAATTCATTCTTCAACGTTGAGTCTGAAAAAAAACCTAAGTACAACTTAAATACAAAATGATCATATCAATATCTCCAAAGCAGGTGCAACAATCTTAGCAGATCTTCCGCCAATGGTAACAATCAGCTGAAAAATTTTGATGATAGCAATTCCAATGGTAACTTTTAAGTTTTTTTCATAATAAAGATTGTACTATATCGATAATTAAGCGCTTCCCCATTATCTTCCCTTAAGTTTGGTGGTCATATAAAGTTGTACTCCCCAACTTCTGTGATTCTATTGCAATTGGTGGCAATAGATACGTGAAGGGTGCTTCGATTGGAAAAACACAAAAACTAAAATGCTTAAAGAGCGTTTATATTTAAACAATTTTTTAGGAATTTTTGGTTCTTTCCCATTATACAAACCCATTTAAATATTGCCCCATTAGGGTATATTTCCGTTGACTGTGGGGACTATCAGCTGTACAACCACTGAGCTCAGGGCATAATCGGAAAAACTCGAATGTTTTTTGAACACTTTAGCTTTTAAAATATTGGTTTAGAAAGGCACAAAACCCATTTAAAATGTAAATTTTTTCTGCTTGCGCCCACCCCCAGCTTAGAGGGTGCATATTATTTGCAACCCTTAAAAGCACTTGCCATATTCTTACATAATGATATACTGTGCAACGGCACATTCTCTGTAACTGTGAAGCGGGGTGCATAGCGTACTGGGGTAATAGTTGGAACGATACCTTGATGATACCTAATGATTCATTAAACAATCCAAATCGAACCAGATTTGTTATAAATAGATTTCAACCTTTAAATAGTAAATAACGGACCATGATTAACCTTTTTTTCAGTCCACCAACCAGTGGTTTCTATGACCCCGCGTTGAAATTATTGTGCTGTTATATAGCATTTTACTATGTAACAAATAGCACGTGCGCCCGGGGGCTTGAAAATATTTGGCCCTTAAGCACAGAAGACTTCTCTTCGTTTGTGCTCCCAGCTTAGTGAGCGCATATTATTTCCACCTCCAGACATGTTTTTACTTAATATTTTTACCTAATCCCATATTTTTAGTGCCATATATTTAGTGCATTTCCATGCAATATTTTTATTTAGTTACCGAGTGGCAGCACAAACGAAAAAGACGGTAAAAATATTTGGCTGTTCAAAATTCCCTTTTAATGATGCCCTTAATATGCCATTGTTTGTCCCATGGCGATCCGCAATTTTGTTACGGTCTAGGAGTAGCAAACATTAGGAGATTGTACGGCTGGCTTAAAAGAAGCAACAATCATTTGCTAGGAGATTATACTTTCGTAGTTACCTTTTGGTTCTGTTTTGACCTCACTGTTCTATTTGACCCCACCTACAAATTATGTGTTATTATTTAACACATTATCATGTAAAAATGACTTGTGTATTTACACAAGTTTTCTTTTTCCCATTATTTCATTAATCTCAAAAGACAATAAAAGATATTTTTATCTTTGTTGCTCTGACAATAAGTGTTGTATGCTGTAGTTTTTTGGTTACTGCTTGAAAGCAACTCTGATTTGTCTCCATTTTCAAGAAACTGCAAGCCTTAAAGAGCTGTTTATCGTATAAGAAAGATAGATCATAAGGAAGATAGATCGTAGCCAAATGGTTAGCTTTCTTATAAAGTTCTTAAATTCGTACACGATAAACATTTTTGTCATGGAAAATTTTTATCGTGTAAGATCCTATATGGCAAAATTTTTATCTTGTACGATCTGACAAAAGTGGGCCTCTATCGTGTAATATTTTATCAGACCTGATAAAAAGTTAATCGTTTAGGACCTAATAAGTTGTCTGAGTCAGGCGACGCATAATCTTGCAAGTATAAGTATTTGTAAGACACTTTTATGAGAAATTTGTAAAATCTTACACGATAAAAGTTCTCAGATGTCAACTAATCTGGTTAGATAAGCTGAAAGGATGTAAGACAGAATGGAACCATTGGTTTATTCACAAAAGCACTATTTATCGTTTATAATATTATTGATATTTTCTTTTTGTACTAGAAGGATTGTTTTAGAAAAAAATGTTAACTTTGAGAAGTGCAAGGGAAACGGATAAATATTTGAGAATCAGTTTATTAATAAACGGATGGATTTGAAATTTTTTGATTGGGATCAAATTAAACTACTATTAGACATTTTCAATCTTTTCAACTGTGTTTTGAAAAACAATCTTTAAATATTGAAAAAAAAATTAGGCTTGCAGAAAAATAATTTTTGACGTTTGGTGAATATCGGTGAAGAAGTATGTTTTTATCGCATAATGAGCGCATATCTTATTTGGAAGTAGCAGGCCCAGACTGAAGTAAAGCAGTTAATTTGCGAAAAAAAAGACGTGAGTTCTTTAAAAACTAGAATTTCAATGTTAAATATTTTTACTTCAGTTAAATATGAGTATAATATCTGATGCGTGAATTTCTGTTCTTTTTTATTTTATTCGAATTAGATTCACTCCGCTTTATGGTAGATCATATGCGTTAACATTTTGTGGGATTTTTTGTAGATTTCTATTGGTTTTTTCATACACCGATAAACTAGACCACTAAAATAAAACATTTCATTGTTACCAAAACGAAGCGGTAAAAATAGAGCGTTGATTATAGTGCTGTTTTTTGTAAGGCTAGATGTTTTTTAATGTTTTCAAAACGGCGCAATTTGTACGACCATTCAACGCACAGGACTCTAAATTACAACGCAATGCCATACAACGCAATGCACTATAAATTTTTTAGTGATTTTTAGCGTTGACTCCTCGACCGAGGTGCTCCATAAACATATCAATATTTAAACTTGAATTGTATGCAGGTAAAACACTTTTCGGATCTCGGCGATACAGATACAACTAGGATTTTGGAATATTCAACATCTGGAATTCCTTCAAAGCAGTGATAGCGAACGAGAATAAAATGATGGGAAATTGGTAAATAACTTCTTTGTTTCAGGCAGTGACATTGATAGTGCTGATTACAATCACGACCTGCTCTGCAAGGGTTTTTCAACGTGAATATTCAGCAAACTTTCAGGAAGCTTCCACCTACAGTCCGTACTATTCAACAGATGATCCATACCCTGAAACGTCGAAATACAGACAACACTATTCAACAGCTGATCCATACCCTGAAACTTCGACATACAGACCACACTATTCAACAGCTCATCCATACCCTGAAACTTCAACATACAGACCATACTATTCAACAGCTGATCCATACCCTGAAACTTTGACATACAGACCACACCATTCAACAGCTGATCCATACCCTGAAACTTCCACATACAGACTATACTATTCAACAGCTGATCCATACCCTGAAACTTCCACATACAGACCATACTATTCAACAGTTAATCCATACCCTGAAACTTCCACATACAGACCATACTATTCAACAGCTGATCCATACCCTGAAACTTCCACATACAGACCATTCTATTCAACAGCTGATCCATACCCTGAAATTTCGACAAACAGACCACACTACTCAACAGCTGATCCATACCCTGAAACTTCCACATACAGACCACACTATTCGACAGCTGATCCATACCCTGAAACTTCCACGTACAGACCTCACTATTCGACAGCTGATCCATATTCTGAAACTTCCACATACAGACCACACCATTCAACAGCTGATCCATACCCTGAAACTTCCACATACAGACCATACTATTCAACAGTTGATCCATACCCTGAAACTTCGACATACAGACCACACCATTCAACAGCAGATCCATACCCTGAAACTTCCACATACAGACCATACTATTCAACAGCTGATCCATACCCTGAAACTTCAACATACAGACCATTCTATTCAACAGCTAATCCATACCCTGAAACTTCCACATACAGACCATACTATTCAACAGCTGATCCATACCCTGAAACTTCCACATACAGACCATTCTATTCAACAGCTGATCCATACCCTGAAACTTCAACAAACAGACCACACTATTCAACAGCTGATCCATACCCTGAAACTTCCACATACAGACCACACTATTCGACAGCTGATCCATACCCTGAAACTTCCACGTACAGACCTCACTATTCGACAGCTGATCCATACCCTGAAACTTCGACATACAGACCACACTATTCGACAGCTGATCCATACCCTGAAACTTCGACATACAGACCTCACTATTCGACAGCTGATCCATACCCTGAAACTTCGACATACAGACCACACTATTCGACAGCTGACCCATACCCTGAAACTTCGACATACAGACCACACTATTCAACAGCTGATCCATACCCTGAAACTTCCACATACAGACCATACTATTCAACAGTTGATCCATACCCTGAAACTTCCACATACAGACCACACTATTCGACAGCTGATCCATACCCTGAAACTTCCACGTACCGACCTCACTATTCGACAGCTGATCCATATTCTGAAACTTCCACATACAGACCACACCATTCAACAGCTGATCCATAACCTGAAACTTCCACATACAGACCATACTATTCAACAGTTGATCCATACCCTGAAATTTCCACATACAGACCACACTATTCGACAGCTGATCCATACCCTGAAACTTCCACGTACAGACCTCACTATTCGACAGCTGATCCATACCCTGAAACTTCGACATACAGACCACACTATTCGACAGCTGATCCATACCCTGAAACTTCGACATACAGACCTCACTATTCGACAGCTGATCCATACCCTGAAACTTCGACATACAGACCTCACTATTCGACAGCTGATCCATACCCTGAAACTTCGACATACAGACCACACTATTCGACAGCTGACCCATACCCTGAAACTTCGACATACAGACCACACTATTCAACAGCTGATCCATACCCTGAACCTTCCACATACTGACCACACTATTGAACAGCTCATGAATACCATCAAACTTGAGAGGCGGGAGTTAGAGAAGTTAGAGAGTTAACGTGAAATGACGTTTTATTGGAACTGACTATTTAACTTACTCTCTGTCTAAGACCATCCCTCTTAGTATTCATACAAGGATCATATTTGATTCCATACACATACGCAGTTTCTTTGAAAGATCCTTGTATAATTACTGAGAATCATTTGTGTTTTTATAGTATCCGTGAATTATGCAGGACCCTGTATGACTCCCGAATCATCACCAGTGGTCAATGATAAAATTTTTTAATTGAGATCTGTTTTCTTCCCATCGTTAGAATGCGATCATTACAATTGATATTTCTTACATGTATATGCACACTGCAAAGACCAATCACACTTTTGTATAGGTTATTGATTGCTCTCGAATGACCTATTTAGCAGTTACTGTGAACGTGTCAACTTGTATTTTTTTTATTGCAAAAACTACTTGGTCGGAACTTCTTGCACCTATAAAAAAATTCTTGCACTATTATTGTAACTATTTATGTTACAATAATCAGCGTTAGCAATTTGATTAGTTAAAATTCACTATATAAGGAAGACAAAAGTTTTGTTCAGGGAAAATAAACAGATCTCGATTAACAAAGTTAAGACTAGAAACCAAAGTGCGAAATTGACTTACTCTTGACTGTTGATATTAACAGACTAAATTGTAATTTCCTTAGAGATAACTAACTGATACCAAGTCAATAAACTTTTCTGCTGATCAAAATTTTCAAATAAAGATGCTTTCATGATAGTTGTTTCGAACGAGACTATTTCAAGGCATCAGTTATTCGCAGTTCGGATATGCATATTTTTGGCTATCTAGTTCAGACGTGGCTCAACTTAAGAATAATTGACAGCACAGGAATTGTCTATGAAATTCTGCACGAAGACGATTCACAAAATGTTGAATCATTGTTTCGATAAAAATTCCATTTTCCAGCATATTTGAAAAATTTGGGCAAGCGTTTTATTTGAACTTACACAATTGCAATATCAAGATCATTTGTTTGGAAGATTATGAGAATTCATACAAGCAAATGCTGATTATGCTGTGCAACGACTCAGAATACAACACTTAGTTATATTTTTTGTTGTGGACAAAGCTGCTAATAAATTCTGCAAATTCTACATCTGCGATAAACTATTTTTCTTAGTGCTGTCTGTTGAAATTAATTACATCATAAGAAGTTGCATGAGTACCATGGAAAAAAAGCTAATTGAGCACGAATGAGTAATAGATTTGACAAATTTTTGAGATTTTCTTTATGATCCGATCAAAGCCAAAACCGATCAAAGCCAAAACCGATCAAAGCCCTTACGTTTTTTCGACGTTTTGATTGTTTTTTGTCCGTATTTCAACGTAAGAATCTTCGGCTTTAGCCTGTCTAAAAATCTTACAAAATAGGCTAGTCCCTGTCAAGCTTCGAACCCTCGACCCCTTAATTACCATCCACCTTCTCCTCCACTGCACCACCACTCACTTAGTTGCACTCAAATGCTTTTATCTTTAAATTCAATTACGACAAAATGAAGACAAAGTACGACGATAATTGACAATTCCTACATCAAAAACCGACAATACCGACAAAAACAACGCTAATCGACACTTACATCAAATACCGACAATACCGATAAAAACGACGATAGTCGACAATTCCTAAATAAAAACTGACAAAATCGACAAAATTCGACAAAAAAAGACGCTTCATGTGTCAATTTCATCGCATTTTCTCAACCCGGGTGATGTTCCAACTGAGCTGCTGCAGGTGCAAAAAATAGAAGAAGAGAAAAAACGCAAGACTGAAATTGGGCAGAACCAGATAATGGAATAGTAAATGAATACAAATTGTGAGTGTATCTTTGCTGAAAATTTTTATCTTGAACAAAATATATCGACTAGTCAGCAATAATCTGTGGTATAGAAAACTCAACAAATTTTTAAAATAATGTTCATCCTGTACTTCTTCCTGGTGTCAGAATTTTCCCGAGCAGTAGATTTTTGAATACTGATTGTCGTCCCAACAACAAATTGTTGTCTTGAGAAGTAAATTGTCCGGTTTCTACAAATTACATGGGTTGAAAATTAACTGTTACTGTCAAGTTTCCTATTTTTTAACATAGAACGAATTGTGGGCATAGAACGAAACTCACATATAATAAAAAGTAACCTAAATATTGTAAGCCCATCAAATTGAAACGGTATTATACAATATATCCCAATTTGTTTGGTCTGCAGAGAACCAAATTCGATTTCAAAATTTCAGTTTGTAAAATTAGAACAAAAACCAATTGTAATCGAACAGAAGTAAAAATAGGGGACATGCTTTTAAAACGAACCGCAAAAACGTGTGCCCTACGATATTCAACTACGAAGCCACTGATACGAATAGGCGATGTAAAACTTTTCTCGTAATTTTTTGACTTCACATGGGATCCGCTGACTTAATCATTAAAAAACACTTTTTTCCAACTAAAAATTTTTAAAGGTGATAAGAAGCAAACGTTTAAAGTGTTAAGTAAAAAATCACCGAGTCAGAACTATGAACATGTTCAGCTAAAAGTAACAAATAATTAGGTGAATCAATGAATCGATAGGTGTCAACGCCAAGCTAATGAATACACAAGAGCAACATTTACTAACAACAACAAAATTGACAATATTTTTGCTCTTAAACCTGCCGGTTTTGAGTATTATGATGGTTTTCTAAATGCAGCAAAAGAATAGTTTTCAAAAGAAACAGTAGAGAAATTGAGGATTGATCAATCAAGTGGAGCTTTGTACATCAATCAGAACACCGATTGGAACTAGAAAAAACAGCAACACATGCACGGACTGAATGGCTTTTCGAAGACTTTAAATTGATCAGGAACATCAAGCAAGGTTAGGTTGAGCCATGTAAATAGCTATCTTCTTTTCTTGGACTGGAGATGTTTCTAGAAACCTTGTTCACTGAAAATCCTGATTTTTGGCATTTAAATAGCTGCATGCTCAAAAAATTTTGCAAATGACAAACACAAAAGTTTGCACCAGAGATGGCCCAGCCCAGTGAAGAGAAATTTGTTGCATGAAGTATATTTGCAAATATTGGAGAGCCATTGATATTTTGAGCCATTCAAGTAAACAATTGAAGGAGAAACAAAAAATGATTTTGTTGTTTGTTCGCTTACATAACTGTACGTGACTGTTTGACAAAAAATAATGCCAAAAATTGACTATGACAATTGCTGTAACGCAATTATGCTCTTCAAAGAGGGCATTCCAATTTTGGTTTGGGTGGCTGTCTCAAGCAGTGTAATAGTTTGTTTCTGTGTACTGTTTCCACAACTGATTTGACCGGATACTTGTTTCTGGTGGCCAGATACTTGTGTTCTTGTTTCTGTTTTTTCAACTGTTGAAGATGTAGAGAAAAATGCAAATAACTATCTTCCCATATCTATTGAACTGGCATAACATTAAAACGAATCACCACACTTTCAGAAAGCAGGAGCTATCAGTTGGAGGGACGTCCCTTTGTTTTTGACAGGCTAGCACAAAAACTCTCCATAGTTGCAATTGGTGTGCCTGTGGTAATGTTGCTAACCCGCGCCCCATGAAAGTCTCGGATGTTCTTAAAAAAACTTCAAGCTCACCAATATTTATTCAAGCTCTCCAATATCAGGTGAAGCTCACAGAAAAGTCGGATTACGGAAACTAATCTTCATTTTCAACTACGCGTTTTTTGTTCTCACCAGACCAAAGTCAGGAGTACAGAAACGTACAATTCACGTGTGGTAAAAATGAAATGGATTGATAAGAATTGATTGATCAAACTATTCTTCTTTTGTTTTGATAGACATAGTCATGTTGACTAATTTAATTTTCAATTCATTATTCATACGTACAAAAATTGTCCAAAGTAAACAGTTGCCTTGTATTTTGAGATTGGAAAATTTTTGAAATTGGAAGTTTGCATGTTTTCTGTTGGAAAAATCAGTGAATAGTTGTACACCACATTGGTTACACACGGAAGTTAATTAGCGGATAAAAAAAAGGTATAGGAATAACGCAATATCAGGAATTATTTAAAACTGGGAGGCATAAAGCCTTCCTTGACAAAAGTGGGAGGGCAGCGTTACAACTGAAGTTTTCATGTTTTAAGCTTAATGAAAACAATCTTGCAAGGCCAATTTCTACAAAATAATGAAATTCTGAATCAAATAGTAGTGGATAAAACAAGGATACCAACCACCAGTAAAATTTGACCCTTTCTCCTAACGCTAATCGCGCATGTCGAATCGGGCCAAAATTACTGCTTGTTGCTATCCCTGTTTTATCCACTACTACATATTATCTTTATACTCATTTTAAATCTGTCATTTCTTGTCTCACTTAGTGCAATCCACTAGTACAGAGTTAAGCTGGTAATTGTCCATTATCAGACGGATATTTCGGGTTCTATCCCCACCGACTCCGGTGGACGTATCCCAGTACTCGTGTAACTAGAGAGACCGTGTAAAAAGCACGTAAACAAACTTGCGAAAAAAACTTGAACAAAAAAGAAAACTTGAACAAAAATTGAAAGAAATATTAAAATAATAATTTTCATATATCCCCCAATCAATATTTAATCAATCTAAAACTAAAACTTTCTGTCTCACTTGGCGTAGTGGTTAAGTTCAATCATCGAGTCTAGTTAAGTTGCTATAGCAAACGGAAGGTTTGGGGTTCCTTCCTCACTATCTCCAGTGAACGTCCCCCGATTTGATGAATTGCTATAAAACTAAGTGAGACAAAAAAAAAACAAAATTCACAGTTCTTAAAAGGATGATCCCTGCTGTGAGACTGTATATGGGACACATTGTGATGAGTATACAGTCAAAAACACTGAGATCGGTGGAAACACAGTGATCAGTGTTTTTCACTGTAACCTGTATAAAAAAACCAGCTTAACTCTTTTATAAATTTTAAATTTTGCTAATGTTTCTATAATATTAAGATCCTTGTTAATTAAGCTAAAATCGAAAGTAATAGCAAAATTTAATTATTTCTTTAAAAAATAAAGCAAATATCAAAATAAGAGCGAAATCCCTCTTTTAAGAGCGAATCACTCTTTAAGAGCAAAATCGCCCCTATCGGAGTGATGCCCAGTACAAAATCACTATTTATCGCGCTTAAAGATTGATTTCCCTCTTTTTTAAAATAATTTTTAAAATTATCTAAATTTTTTAATCAATTTTTATTTTTTTAATTTTTCTATACTTTTTATTTTAAATTATCTATATTCTTCAATAAATTTACATTTTCTTTTACTTTTTCTATATTTATTCAATTATTAATAAGAAATGATACGAAATTAAAATATTTACACCACCACTTTCCCCAGTTTGGTTAATAGCTCTTCGAGGATTTAAATTTCTACTAAATCCTCTAGTTAATTCTACATCTGGATGTTGTTTCTTTATATGAGCTCTTATTCCATCATATCTCACAACAGAAGGACAATATAGACAATTAACTTTAGTTGAAGTACAATTTCTTCAAGTATACTTACTTTCATCAAAATCAGTTAGCGGTTGTACAGAATTACATTTATTACAATTTCTAGTTAAGACTTTGGTGTTAAAGTTAGAGTTAGAGTTAGAGCTAATGCTAGAGTTAGAGTTAGAGTTAAAGCTAGAGTTAAAGTTAGAGATAAGGGCAGAGTTGGAGTTAATGCTAGAGTTAGAGTTAGAGTTATAGCTAGAGTTAGAGTTAATGCTAGAGTTAATGCTAGAGTTAGAGTTAGAGTTATAGTTAATGCTAGAGCTAGAGTTAGAGTTAGAGTTAGTGCTAGAGTTAGAGTTATGGTTAGAGTTAGAGTTAATACTAGAGTTAGAGTTAATGCTAGAGTTAGAGTTAGAGTTAGTGCTAGAGTTAGTGTTAATGCTAAAGCTACAGTTAGAGTTAGAGTTAATACTAAAGCTAGAGTTATACCCGGATTCATCTTTAAAAGAACAATCAGTTTTCATACAAATACCACTTAAGGTTTTATCACCACATGCACATTTACTTATTTTATCTTCATGATATATTGAAAAATGAAAAGCTAAATTAAAAGGGAGTCCACATTTTTGTTTACACTCTAAACATTTTGTAACCATTTATAATTGGTCAAATTTCAATTACACCCATCATATTTAGCCAATATCTCAATTAAATCTATAGTATTAACTTTAGATAGGATACACCTAGCTAAATATTCCTTCCCTGTCGTATTGAGTGTATTAGTTTTATATCTTCTATCTAAAATTTCTTTAAGAGATCTAATTCTTTTTTATCTCTAACAAAAATTAAAATTTTTTCTCTAAATTCTTCATTATTTCCATATAGTCTGTTTAAATACCTTCGTCCCCCTTCATTTATAATTCCAGTCTCTTTATTTATGTATTCTCCTTGTAGCTTTTCGATAAACTGTTTTTTTTGCTCTTCTTCTCAGCATCCAAAATGGTGAAACATGGACGAAGTCCCATTAACTAATGTACTTACTCTATTTAATTTTTTACTTGCAATCGTTGCCACATGTCCAGCAGTTTTTACTGTTGTTTCAGGACGCATATAATTATATATCATAAAACATGTACCTATAATTCCTACAATAGTTGATGCTAACAAAAACCATTAGCTTTAACCATTTCTTGTGTTAAAATATCATTCTGTATTTTAATACCTTTTTATGTAAGAAATTTATGAAAGTAGAACTGATAATTATCATGACTAATAGTATTTCTATCTGTAGCATTTATCATGAGTGGTTTCATATATGCTATAAGTTTATTTTTGTCTTCACTTTCTAATTTATCTTTTAAACTAAGAGCTTTTAAATCAAGGAAACCAACTCTCGAGTCATATATCATTGTTCTATTCTAATCAATAATAATAAAAGTATCCTCTTTCCTATTATATTTATTTATACCATAACGAAGTTCATCTGACATTCCATCTGTACAATTATAATAGTTACTGAATTAATATTTAACTAACTAATTACTTTATTGAAGTTATGTTCACATTTGCACATTTCATTAAAAAATTTAAATAGATCAGCTCCGTTATAAATTGTTAAATAGATAGTATCACAACTCATTCTTGCTGTTTTAACTATTTGAGCTGGTTTATGACACATTACAATCATTTGAACATTATAATGTCTGCCTTCTGTGAAATAATAAGCTATATCCTTCTTTAACTTATTACCCATATCATCAAGAACAGTTACACTATCATTGAATTTAAACTTATGTGATCACATTTATTTTGCATGTATTAAACCCAATATAAAACTCACCAGTCTCAGGATCTATCCAATCTCTATCATCTTTACATACTATGATTATGTTTTTAGCTTGATCTTGGTCTTGGTTTTGGTTTTGGTTTTGGTTTTTGTTTTGATCGGTGTAAACGCTTCGCGGCTCTATGTATAACTTTAAGTTTTGTCTAATAAAATATGTTTTGCTTGTACCAGTTCCACTATAAACAATAGTATGTAATGGTGACTTTTCATATTCAAATCTAACTAGACTCCTATTCATAAATCCACCAAAGCTTTCTTCTAGTTTTGTATATTTACTTGGTATTGAATCATATATTATATAACAAATTCCAATTAAAAAAGTAAAAATTATAACTGCGCTACCTGTCTCCATTTTTATACCTATTTAAAACGCTTTTTCTAACTTTTGAGGAATTCAATAATAAATTTAATATTGATAATGATGCTATGAGTGATATCAGAATAAAGGATATAGGAAAAGATATATGTCTAACACCAATTGAAATAGTGATGAGAGATCAAAGTCCCAAAACAATCTGTGAACCTAACTCCACTATTATTGTGAATCTACATCCAACTGATGGTACACATTGGGTTTTATTTATAAGAATAGAAGGTGGTCCTGTGTATTGATTTGATAGTTTTGTTGTTGAGACCCCTCCATTCTTTTTAGAAGAATATATTGATCTAGGCTGTAATGATAGAATACAACAATATGATGAATCTTTTTGTGAGGCTTATTGTTTATATATGATCTATCTTAATGATAGAGGATTTAGAATTAACAATAATTTTAATATTCTAGTTAATCAATGTAAATATCCAGGAATTTATAATGAGTGTTTTTGTTTAAGTTGTAGTAAAGGTAATGATAATGTTAATGATAATTTTAATGGTAATGGTAATGTTAATGATAATGTTAATGATAACGTTAATGATAATGATAATGATAATGATAAAGACAATGATAGTGTTAAAGATAATGTTAATGATAAAGATAATGATCTACGAAGTAGCTTTACTAATAATGATAATGATAATGATAATGTTAATTATAATGATAATGCTAATGATAATGTTAATGATAATGATAATGATAATGATAATGATAATGATAATGATAATGATAATGATAATGATAATGATAATGATAATGATAATGATAATGATAATGATAATGATAATGATAATGTTAATGATAATGATAATGTTAATGATAATATAATGATAATGTTAATGATAATTTTTTATATCTATTGGATGAAAAAGATCAAAAGGGGTAAATCTAACAACAAAGCATATCCGCGAACGGACTCCGTCTGTGTTAAACCAAACAATTTCACCGATCTGAGTAACAATATCTCTGTAAACATAAATCAAGAAATACAATCATGGCTAAATGATGATAAAATAATTTCAGAAGCTACACTCCCAGAGATCTTTAGATGTATAATATCCGGTCCTAGTGAATACAGCAAGTTATTCTTATTAAAGAACTAATTCTGGCTAGAATATACTTCGATAAGCTATACATCACTGGTCCTACTGGTGATCAATATGAAGGTGTAGTGAGAATAAACGATAAAGCAGATGTTGAGTTCGTTAAAGATATAAAAGATTTACCCTCTCCCGATCAACTACCCAGAGACCTAACGAAACTAATGATTTTTGATGATGTTAGAACCAGAGAACCAGTTATTAATGAAAACTTTTGTAGAGGTAGACATAATAATTGCAATATGAAATATCTTAATCAAAATCTATTCACAAGAGATTGACAGAGTGTTAGAGAGAATTGTAATCTATTTTATTTGAACAAACAGGTAAAGTCCTCATATCTATATATCAAGATTTCTTTAATAATGTTGAATTTAGTTATAGCGATTTTGCTAATATATGTAATAAGATATGGAAAGAGCCTTATAATTATATTGTCATTGATATAACTAAAAATAAAAATATTAATGGTAAACTAAGAATTAATTGGAATCGGAGAGATTTGTAGTTTAGTCTGAGTTTAAGTTTAAGTTTATATCTAGACCAGATCAACGAAGTTTCTGGTTACACCAGATGTAAGGTAAAATTTAATACATCGCCATTAAAGTCTATAGGTCTCCCATACTCATCTTTCATATGAAACTCTATATATTCTATTCTATCTTTAGCTACATTTTGATATAAGATATTAGTTGGTATAATATTTATCAAGTAACCTGGTGGTTCTGTTAGAGTAAAGTATATAGTATGTCTGTGTTATTCCCATTATCTTTAACACCAGATTTCACACCAGATTTATGTTAATAGTAATAAAACTCATAACATCAACAATTTTCTGAGATGTATAATTACCTTGTTCATATACTATTTTTCTAAAGCCTGGTAATTGAGCTATTGAATTTTCTATGTCAAAGTTCAGTGCACCTTGTTTTATTTCCATTAAACTTTTCATTGTATTCTTATCAGGTTCTATTATAAAATTACCATTAGTTTCTTCTTTTATTATTTCTGCTATTTCGATTAATTCATATGCATCTGGTATAACAACTAAAGTACGGGTATCTGACCATGTTTACAGTGGGTATCATTTAAGAAATGATTGTTCCTTCTATTCACTTTGAACACCGAATTATAAACAGATAATCTAATTAAAACTAATTTTGATGAGTTAAGAATAGGTTCACTAAAGTTAAACTTTTCTGTTGGCTTTATCATTCTAAAGTTAAGTGTATGCCCTTCTTTAGTTTTAGTTAGAGTTTCATTTATCTTTTGTAGCTCATATAGAATTAAGTTGTCAGTCATTTTTTATATTCAAATATTGGATTATATTTATAGTTATAATTATAGCTTTGGTTATAGTCATAGTTATCGTTATAATTATAGTTATAGTTAGAGTTAAATTTAATTTTCTGGATTATAAATATGAACTTTTATTTGGATACAACTTATGGTTATAATAATGATATACACAAAAGTAAGATTATAAAATATAAACTTAATAATCTAGCAACAAGGAATACGGTTAATACTAATATTAATATCATTCACAATAGAAAAGAGAATCATTTAAATTTGCGTAATTCATATCTAGAGATGGAATTTGTTGTATCAGATGATGCTGGTGGTGTATTTGCTAATAAAGCTAATATCAGATTAGTTAATTATGGTATGATGACATTGTTTAGTTCAGGTAAGCTTGAAACTAGTGGTGGTAGGACTAATGAATATATAGAACCATAAAATGGTTTTGTTAGAAATCAAGGTAATAGAGATAGTCAACTTAAAGGTGACCATTTTGCTGCTGAACGAGGTCATATGTTTATGATGATTAAGATGAGTGATCTATTTGGTTTTGTAAATGATTTAGGAAAGATTATATATGATTTAGGATTTAAACTAATATTCAAAAGAAATAGTAAAGATAGAGCTCTATTTAGAGTTTATGCTGGTGCTGATGCAGTTGGTAATGATGGTAATATAGATATTAGAGATATATCATGGTGTGTGCCCAAGATTGGTCCTAGTAATGACAATCGAATTATTGTGCAAAGGGGTTTAAGTAAAAAGGATAATGTAGACTTTAGCTATTACGAAAGAAAGACATTTTATAAGAATGTACCCAATGCTACTAACTTCTTGTTTGATCTAGGTATGGAAAGTGGTATGGAAAGACCGCAATATATAATAGTTGGTTTTGAAAATAATAATGTTAATGAACAAACTCATGATGAAAGTACATTTGATATATAGTGAATGTTACTGAATGTTATTGTAAGATTGGTAGTGAGTTTTATCCCGAGGATAGAATGAATATTACTTATGGTACTAATAACTATAATGAGGCTTTTAAACAGGTTGTTATCTTTAATAAAGATTATATTGGGCTACCACATAATATAAAACCATATATAAATCATAGAACATTCAAAAGTAATTATAGAATATGTGTATTCGATACTAGATATCAAAGTGATCATATAGGTCCACAACCAATTCAAATTAATTTTAATTTTTGTGCAGCAGTTGCAGATGTTATATGTCATGCATTGGTATTAACTAGAAATGTTATTAGTGTTAATAGTGATGGTAATAAGATGGTTGATATTGTATCATAATTAAAATTATCTGCGAAGCAGGTTCCCTGATAGTTAAGGACTTAATCAATGACTAAATCAATGATAATCAAACTAGTTCCTACTAGTCTTAGCAAAGCCTTTTTATTATCTAGAATCAATCCCTTAGCTTCAAGTTCAGTTTTAGGCTTCGAGCTTCGCTCGCGGGTGGAACCCGTTGGCTTAATCTTAGCCTTAGGTAATGGTTTAGCTTTAGGCTTAGGCTTAATAACAACAGAGGGATTATACTTTTTAACTTCCATTGTTTTTTATATATAGAAATGGGTCTTTTACAGAAATTTAAAACTAATTCATATTATGTTGGTGGTAGACATTATAGTGGTACTAATAACACAAGAGGTTTTATTACTTCAAAATGTACTAAGATGTTAAAGGGTAATTGTGTTAAGTGTGAGAGAAATAAGTCAATGACTGTTAGTGATGCAACAATAGAAGCTGAGGTATTGAAAGATTTATTTAAAAGTGTTGGTAAAGCTACGGTTAACTTTGGAAAGAAAGTTGCTAATAATCCAGTAAGAGCATTAGAAATAGCAAGTAAAATAGGAAGTGCAGCTGCATCTAGAAAGCCTAGAGCTGCTTTATCAGCCACACCCGATTTAATGAATTTTGCAACTACTGGTGAAGGTATAAATATAGTACAAAAAGGAAAAAGGTTATTCTTAGGTACAAAGAAAAGATAATTTAGTTATGTCTAAGACTAAGACTATAGTTTCAGTTAAAACTCTATATCTATCTATAAATATTACTACTAATATTATTATTACTAAAAACATTGTTATTACTAAGCAAAAATAGCTTTAATCTAAAAAACTACTTAACTTATTTTTCTTGTTCATCTTATATTCTTCATATACCTTGACTAACTCATTATATTCATCATTATCTATTTTATTATCTTTCGTTGGTTTAGTATATAGTTTGTTAAACTTGTCGATGAACTGTTCACTTAAAATATACATTTGTGAATACTTTGTAATTTTAATTCTTATTTAGTATTAATTGTTTCTGATAATGAATCACAAACAGTTGCTGTAGCAAAAGCTGTTGGTATAGAATAAGGTAATCCTATACCTGTTAATGCAACTGATGTTGTTGTTGCCGTTGTTGCTATTGATGATAATAGTATTTCTGTTATCTCAGCGTTAATATAATTTTTATATCTACTTAACTTCTTAATATAGTTATTAGTTTCAATTTCATAATAAACTCTAATATCTTTTATAATGTTAATATTATTATTAAATTTATTATTATCTAGATTATCTAGTTTATATCTAGACCAGATCAACGAAGTTTCTGTTTACACCAGATGTAAAGTAAAATTTAATACATCGCCATTAAAGTCTATAGGTCTCCCATACTCATCTTTCATATGAAACTCTATATATTCTATTCTATCTTTCGCTACATTTTGATACAAGATATTAGTTGGTATAATATTTATCAAGTAACCTGGTGGTTCTGTTAGGGTAAAGTATATAGTATGTCTGTGTTATTCCCATTATCTTTAACACCAGATTTCACACCAGATTTATGTTAATAGTAATAAAACTCATAATATCAACAATTTTCTGAGATGTATAATTACCTTGATCATATACTATTTTTCTAAAGCCCAGTAATTGAGCTATTGAATTTTCTATGTCAAAGTTAAGTGCACCTTGTTTTATTTCCATTAAACTTTTCATTGTATTCTTATCAGGTTCTATTATAACATTACCATTAGTTTCTTCTTTTATTATTTCTGCTATTTCGATTAATTTATATGCATCTGGTATTACAACTAAAGTACGGGTATCTGACCATGTTTACAGTGGGTATCATTTAAGAAATGATTGTTCCTTCTATTCACTTTAAACACCGAATTACAAACAGATAATCTAATTAAAACTAATTTTGATGAGTTAAGAATAGGTTCACTAAAGTTAAACTTTTCTGTTGGCTTTATCATTCTAAAGTTAAGTGTATGCCCTTCTTTAGTTTTAGTTAGAGTTTCATGTATCTTTTGTAGCTCATATAGATTTAAGTTGTCAGTCATCTTTTATATTCAAATATTGGATTATATTTATAGTTTTAATTATAGCTTTGGTTATAGTCATAGTTATAGTTATAATTATAGTTATAGTTAAAGTTAAATTTAATTTTCTGGATTATAAAAATGAACTTTTATTTGGATACAACTTATGGTTATAATAATGATATACACAAAAGTAAGATTATAAAATATAAACCTAATAATCTAGCAACAAGGAATACGGTTAATACTAATAATAATATCATTCACAATAGAAAAGAGAATCATTTAAATTTGCGTAATTCATATCTAGAGATAGAGTTTGTTGTATCAGATGATGCTGGTGGTGTAATTGCTAAAAAAGCTAATATCAGATTAGTTAATTATGGTATGATGACATTGTTTAGTTCAGGTAAGCTTGAAACTAGTGGTGGTAGGACTATTGAATATATAGAACCATAAAATGGTTTTGTTAGAAATCAAGGTAATAGAGATAGTCAACTTAAAGGTGACCATTTTGCTGCTGAACGAGGTCATATGTTTATGATGATTAAGATGAGTGATCTATTTGGTTTTGTAAATGATTTAGGAAAGATTATATATGATTTAGGATTTAAACTAATATTCAAAAGAAATAGTAAAGATAGAGCTCTATTTAGAGTTTATGCTGGTGCTGATGCAGTTGGTAATGATGGTAATATAGATATTAGAGATATATCATGGTGTGTGCCCAAGATTGGTCCTAGTAATGACAATCGAATTATTGTGCAAAGGGGTTTAAGTAAAAAGGATAATGTAGACTTTAGCTATTATGAAAGAAAGACATTTTATAAGAAGGTACCCAATGCTACTAACTTCTCGTTTGATCTAGGTATGGAAAGTGGTATGGAAAGACCGCAATATATAATAGTTGATTTTGAAAATAATAATGTTAATGGACAAACTCATGATGAAAGTACATTTGATATATAGTGAATGTTACTGAATGTTATTGTAAGATTGGTAGTGAGTTTTATCCCGAGGATAGAATGAATATTACTTATGGTACTAATAATTATAATGAGGCTTTTAAACAGGTTGTTAGCTTTAATAAAGATTATATTGGGCTACCACATAATATAAAACCATATATAAATCATAGAACATTCAAAAGTAATTATAGAATATATGTATTCGATACTAGATATCAAAGTGATCATATAGGTCCACAACCAATTCAAATTAGTTTTAATTTTCGTGCAGCAGTTGCAGATGTTATATGTCATGCATTGGTATTAACTAGAAATGTTATTAGTGTTAATAGTGATGGTAATAAGATGGTTGATATTGTATCATAATTAAAATTATCTGCGAAGCAGGTTCCCTGATAGTTAAGGACTTAATCAATGACTAAATCAATGATAATCAAACTAGTTCCTACTAGTCTTAGCAAAGCCTTTTTATTATCTAGAATCAATCCCTTAGCTTCAAGTTCAGTTTTAGGCTTCGAGCTTCGCTCGCGGGTGGAACCCGTTGGCTTAATCTTAGCCTTAGGTAATGGTTTAGCCTTAGGCTTAGGCTTAATAACAACAGAGGGATTATACTTTTTAACTTCCATTGTTTTTTATATATAGAAATGAGTCTTTTACAGAAATTTAAAACTAATTCATATTATGTTGGTGGTAGACATTATAGTGGTACTAATAACACAAGAGGTTTTATTACTTCAAAATGTACTAAGATGTTAAAGGGTAATTGTGTTAAGTGTGAGAGAAATAAGTCAATGACTGTTAGTGATGCAACAATAGAAGCTGAGGTATTGAAAGATTTATTTAAAAGTGTTGGTAAAGCTACGGTTAACTTTGGAAAGAAAGTTGCTAATAATCCAGTAAGAGCATTAGAAATAGCAAGTAAAATAGGAAGTGCAGCTGCATCTAGAAAGCCTAGAGCTGCTTTATCAGCCACACCCGATTTAATGAAATTTGCAACTACTGGTGAAGGTATAAATATAGTACAAAAAGGAAAAAGGTTATTCTTAGGTACAAAGAAAAGATAATTTAGTTATGTCTAAGACTAAGACTATAGTTTCAGTTAAAACTCTATATCTATCTATAAATATTACTACTAATATTATTATTACTAAAAACATTGTTATTACTAAGCAATAATAGCTTTAATCTAAAAAACTACTTAACTTATTTTTCTTGTTCTTCTTATATTCTTCATATACCTTGACTAACTCATTATATTCATCATTATCTATTTTATTATCTTTCGTTGGTTTAGTATATAGTTTGTTAAACTTGTCGATGAACTGTTCACTTAAAATATACATTTGTGAATACTTTGTAATTTTAATTCTTATTTAGTATTAATTGTTTCTGATAATGAATCACAAACAGTTGCTGTAGCAAAAGCTGTTGGTATAGAATAAGGTAATCCTATACCTGTTAATGCAACTGATGTTGTTGTTGCCGTTGTTGCTATTGATGATAATAGTATTTCTGTTATCTCAGCGTTAATATAATTTTTATATCTACTTAATTTCTTAATATAGTTATTAGTTTCAATTTCATAATAAACTCTAATATCTTTTATAATGTTAATATTATTATTAAATTTATTATTGGCTTGATTTTTTTCATTTATTAATCTTTCTGATACTGATGACGAATCTGTATATAGTAATCTCTCACTCGGTACTGTTGGATTGGTCATGGACTCCGTCATAGCTTTGCTTATTTTCATTAGCAAAAATTCTTTCTATTTCTTCCATTATATCTTCTTGCTTAAAACCATAATGCATCTCAAGTCTTGCCTGCTCTTTATTATCAACTAATGTACTTTTTAAAAGTATAGCAATTATATATCGTACTATAACTTTTCTAAGAGATTTATTGTATTCTTTCATTTCTCTTAGACCGTTAGTAAACATATCATCTAAATGTATGTTAATAATATTTTGATTAAACTTATTATTATCATATTCTTGTTTTAATTGATTAAATTTAGAGACAGTATCAGCAGCAACTTTATTACAATTGTTAACAGTATTTGTGACTTCATTTGCTGATTCAATAAACTCATTAAATACTTCATCATTAACTCGTATTTCATTTAGTTGTAATGTTTTAGTTGTGACTTTATCAAATTCACCTTTTCTGAGCTCAATTTTGTTTTTACTTAAAATATCTATTTTATTATTAGAAGATAATAAGTTATTGGCACAATACTCTTTATTAAAAACATCTTTTTCATCTGTAGGAGGATGTACATTCGTAATTTTATAGGTATCCTTCATATCAATATTATCATTATCTTCTAGGAATAACCCACGAGCCTTACTTAGTGTTAAGTTGTTTGTTGATGTTAATCCGAGAAGCGGGTTCCCCGATTTATGTTTCGCTTGGTTAAATCTATTTCTTGTCATCTTTGTATTTGTTTACAGTAAGAAATATGTCTAATGATTCTAAAACTTTATTATTAGATTCAAAGTCAAACTCGGATTTTAATAATTCCTGTTCCTAATATTTAACTTCTATTATCTCTCCATTAATATCGTCTATTTTATATGTTGGTGGTTGTGTTTTTGAAACTTCACTAACTTTAAACAATTCTCTATTCCAATTAGAAGTGTATCCATTAGAGAAGATATTACGTTTATCTGCATTTCTAACAAAATCACCAACTTAAAGTTTTGGTTCAATCTTAATAGAAGTAGATATAATATATCTAATTTTATCAGGATTATTAGAAGCATCAACTGGTGTTATATTAATTGTTGAATGAATGTTATTGTTATATGTTATGACTGCATCATTTAGTATATTTACCCAATTACCATCACCATTGATGAACATTTGTTTATTAATTATGTGTAATGATGTTCTATTAAATCTCTCTATAAACACAGCCTTTAAATCACTAAAAGTAGAATATAGTTTTGTTTCATATTCTTTAAAAAAAGATTTAAATGTTTTATTGTAAAACTCTTTACCTCTATCTACCCATAACTTTTCTGGTTTTCTATGTTCACATAAAACTAATTTAAAACCATTAGTTATAGATAAACCAGATTTCTTTTTTAATGGAATAGCCCATGCATATTTTGTGAATATATCTATAACAGTTAATATAAACTCATAATTATTAATGTATTTATTTAGAGATGACTTATCAATTAAATCAGCTGACCATGTTTCAACTTTATATAATGGTATTATTCTTTCTCTTCTAAACTTTGTTATTTGAGGACTGAAAACTTCTTTAGCTAAGAGTTGTTGTTGTTTTTCCATCATTAATTATTTACCATAGTTAAAAACAAAATTATCTAATTATTCTTGATTAATAATATTCATTGATAATAGTTGTTTAGATATATCTAGCATTTAATCATATAAGCCATCATGACCAGCTTTTGTTTCGAGTATTAATAATTCTAATCTTTCTACTAAACCATTTAAATGGCAACTTCGTTGAATGTTGGGATCAGTCTTAGTAAGATCACTAGCTTCTATTGCTTATCAGTCTCATAATCAGTTTCTTCTTCTTCTTCTTCTTCTTCTTCTACCCCTTGTTCATAGTCACTAGTATCACGATTATATAAACATATTTCACTGGAGGTTGGTATTGATATAACATGAGAAGTGAGTTCACCGATACAAGAAAACGTTCTTCTATAAGTTTTGATCTATTACTTTAAAATCTCCTCTTTGTTTATAACCGATATCTCTTAGAAATTGTTTTATTTTGTCCTAATCAACTTTTATATCTCGCTCGGTTATATCTTTATTAGTAATAAATATAGCAAAGCCCTCAGAAAAATCATAGACTTTACCTTTCATTTCTATACCATCAGGGACTAGAGATACATCTACACCATTTATTTAAAATTTGTTTGAATTGGCATCAACTGGTATTAATTGGAATTGATTATTTGTTTGTTTACAAATCTCTATCAAAATAGCAATCACATCATTGTCTACAGTAAATGTTTTACCTCTATCATCTTTTATTGTTACAGCTCGATCATCAAGAGAGTTGCTTTGTTTTTGGGGGTCTAAAGCTTTTAAAACATTTTTGTTATAGGCTAATGCTTCTAATGTTTGGTTTTGAAGAGTCCGCCATGCTTCGCTGTTTGTGTTTAAAGTTTTAGTTAAAGGATCAAATAAATCTTCCATGACACCATAATATTCTTGTTGTCTTAATTTTTCTTCTACTCTATTTCTTCTGTTTTGTTTTTCTAGATTATTTAACTTTATAAGTGTTTGAAGTTTAGACTATTTTTTATAATTATAATAAATCATTATTTAGTGTAATTGCAGCATGAGTTAACTTCTATCATCATTAATGGTTAGCTCTTTGAAATTATTTTTAAGTAGGTCTTTGTCTCCATCTAATGATGCATTCTTAATTTTATTTATTATATCTCTTTTGAATAGATATAGTTTCTCATCATGAGGATAGCTTTTAATAATATTTACATAAAATGTTTTATCGCCAAATGTGTTTAGACTAATCTTACTTGTTTTTGTTGTTGTCATGTTATCACCAACTTTTTGAATTGTACATTCATCTACACTTCTCTCTGTGTTATACATTAGTGCATTATAATAAACCTCATGTTTAGCATTGTTACAATTCTTTATTCCTTTTTCTTTAGTATTCTTAGGATAGTCTTTGAAACTGTATGTCTTTGGTGACAGGGCTATAGACTCTTCTATGACTTTACTACCTAATTCATGTTTGAATTTTTCTGGAACTTTATTATTAGTTTTGATTGGAGGTTCGAGATTGGATAGGTTCATGTGTTCATTATCGAAATTACCCTCGCTAAAACTTAATACAAAACTATCAGTATGCATATAGTGGAGTTGTAGATCTTTGAGAGATGGTTGAAGAAGATTATAGAATACATCATACATGTGTAATATACTTAATTCTAAGATAGTAACACCTACATATACTGGCGAATCATATTCTATTTTTTTCTGTATCTATTCAATTTGGCTAAAATACTTATATCTAGTTATATTCTTAAATGTTGGTTTACTTACACTTTTCATTATCTTTTCTTCATCATGTAAGAATTTACTTTGAAGGAATTGTAGGGGATTCATGGATTTTCTTCCATATAGGGAGTTGTTCATTAATTTCCTTAGATCCTTCTCTGCTTCAATTTTAGCTGTTGCTCTTTTATTTGATTTGTTTCGTATATAATCTCTACATATATAATCCTGTTTAAATTTAATTACTCTACGTACTTTTGTTACTTTTACTCCCATCTAAACATAGAATTTTAACATCCTATAATGAACCATGTATTCTGTTTTGTTGTTTTGGTCTAAAGATTGTTTCTCTGTTTTTGTTTTACTTTTCTCTCTTTCTCGGTATCCCAATTCATTATCATTTATCCTTCTGTTATTGGGCATTAGTGCTAGTTGCTCTATTCTATCTTTACAACTATTATCATAATCAATATCACAAACTATATAGTAACCGTGATCACTATCATCTGGAGTTTTTAATAAATAACCTAGAGATGGAATAGTAAATTGAAATCCTTATAAGGTAGCTTTTGCATCATTGCATAGCCGTATAGGTTATTCGCGTCTATGTACCAGATCTGCGAGGCAGGTTCCCTCATAGACCTCCGGTCATCCGTGAAACGGATTCGCCGATGCTTCGCCATTTTACTTCCATTACTATTGTTGACTATCCTATCACCCATTATACCGCATATGCCACCTCTCTTTGCTTGAAGAAAATCAATTAGCTTTTGTTTATCTTGTAATGTATCTAATGAAGCACCAGTTGACATTAACCAACAATCAAAACTATAACGCGGGAGACTAACGTAATGTAGTGAGTTGAGTCCAAATTCTTTCATATTTAATTTGACATATTCATGCGTGCAGTAGTCTAATATTTCAACATCATTTTGTAAATATTCTGTAGTTAGATCTTTACCAGTTTTATGACTGTTGTCTTTTTTAAAGTTATCGACTTCTTCTTGTGTTAGTAAATTATTAGATAGAGAGGATTTGCAGTTTTCTATATTTAGATTACCTATAACTTCTTGGTAGGTTTCTAAACCAAAGTTTTCATATGGACATAATGTTTTAGTTTTACATCGATATATCTTAGCCATTTGATCTAGAGGCATGGCTAAGAAGTTATAACTGTCTAAGAATTTGAGACAACCAATGCTAAACATCTCAGATTTACCAGCAGCTAGTGGTATGTTATCTACTTTTCTTTTATCATTATTCTGTTTAAAGAGTTCACTGTATAGTAGGTTGAAGTCATAGCCAGAGCCATTGTGGAATATTACAGGAAGGAAGTTTTGTTGTTTATACCTCAGATTACATATTTTACATCTATATTTACCATTTTCATGACAATGATCTCTTACTTTACTAATACATGTTTTACTGCAGATATGACAAGTGTTATTAGTTTCATGATATAATTATCTTCTTCATTGAATATCATTTGTTTGTTGCGCTTGAAGTTATTCTCAGTTTCTATTTCTAATAGATCAGTAGCAAAACTATACAATCCAGACCGAAGTAGTATTTGAAATTACACTACCAGATGTAACCCACACTTATTGGTATGTGTTCAGCTATTACATATTTACAGTCAATAGTTGCGACTTCAACAATGCAACATTCTATATCAGCAGTTATATCATTTTTTTATTCTGACGCTTATGTTCATTTATAAAAACAATTTTCTTCTTCTTAGGACAAACAACCTCGGGTTTGAAGGAGTTGTTACATTCATGTTTGTCGTATTTAATTTGTGAATCAAACCAATATGTACATCTATCACAGTAATAAAATTTGTGATACATTCTATATGGTCGATCTAACAAGGTTTCTATGCTTTTAATTAGAGCACAGTGTTCGGTAGTACCATCTCCCCAAGCCAATATTCTGACATCTTTTCTATCTTTATCAAAATCACCCACTGGTTTAAACAATTCTACTTTGCCTCCCCCCCCACAACGTGTGTATATCGGAGTATTAACATTGTACAGTTTCTGTTTTCTTATTATATAAGCAAAAACATCTTCATCTTGTTGTTGTGCTTCAATTAGATTATTTACATGTTTACTCTCGCGTGTTGCGTGGTCCATAGCAGGATGAAGCCAAGCAGTAATAGTTAGTTGCAAGCAATTGTACTTATAACTACGTATATTTAATATCAATTTTGAGATCAGGGGTAAATCTATATCACTACCAATAGATGCTTTAGTTGGTTCAATATTTATCTGAATACTTCTCAATCCAAGAAATTCGAAGTCGTAGCCATAATCTTCATATATTTCTTTTTGGAAATCTAGCCATTGTTTGAGGCCACTGTAATCATATATAGCCTTACTAATAATATAGTCGGTGTTGAAGAATATTTTTGTAATTTTAACTTCTTCTTTGGTTCTCTTCTTGTAGTCACACTCGGCCGTGACCTTATATTTAAAACTCTTAACTGTTCTAAATTGATAGCAGTTTTTAATTTCTTCTAATGAGTACTTAGTTGCTTCGTCTATATCTTCAATGTAATTCCCACCTTTATCCGTAATATAAAATTCTATCATGTTCTGACTTGAGTTTATATCAAAGTCTTCTGTGTTTTCTAGATACATGCAATTGCGACTATATGAATGGGTAGTTAGAGCTACTTTACTTCTAAATTCTTCATGACATTCTTTACATTCAAAATTAATTCTGTTGTAGATATTGTCGTCGGGTTTAGTTTTAATTTTAATAATATCTTTAGTTTCAGTTTTAGTAAAAGATTTGACATAGATAAAGTCTCCATCCGAATCATACATTTTCTCTATAGTTTTAGTTGAGGCTTCAGTTTTAGTTGAGGCTTCAGTCATAGCCTCATCCAAATCAGAATCCAATTATTGGAGTAAACATTTTCTCTAATAGTTCCTTATGTTTGGGATCGTATGATTGATGTCTGTATAAACCCATCTTTGTTTCAAAGGATGAATTACAGACGTCGCTGAAATTCACACTTGTGACATTACTGTTTGTTGAGTGAGACATGGCGTTTTCTATTAGGGAAAATTTTTGAAAAAAAAATTTTTTATACATAGAGTGTTTATACATAAAGTGAAAAAATGAAGTGTGATAAGTGTAAAAATAAGCCTTGGAAAGAATGTTGTAATGATTGCAAAGAATTAGAATATTGTTGTTATTTATGTAAAAATATAGTTAAAGTAAAAAATTATATTAAATATTTGGGAGACCATGATGCCAATCCAAATCAATATCTAGAGTGTAATATGTGTAAAATTTATAAGCATATTTCTTTCTTTAGTTTTAGAAATGGAAGATGCAGATTGTGAATCTACCTTAATAGATATAGATATACACATACCAAAGATAGATTCAAGGAATATGTTGAAAGGTTTAATATAAAAGTGTAGTATAGACAAGAAATAATATTTTGTGATGTACATAAGTGAATTTGCAAACGAGCTTATTATTTTTTTCTAGAATTAAGCCATTTCATAATTTAATGCTAGACTTAGAGTGAATATGTAATAGTGGATAAAACAGGGATAGCAACAAGCAGTAAAATTTGGCCCGATTCGACATGCGCGATTAGCGTCAGGAGAAAGGGTCAAATTTTACTGGTGGTTGGTATCCCTGTTTTATCCACTACTTCAAATTTCAAATCGGATTTTTAATGAAAACTTAATTTCCGCTGAAACAGGCCATATGGTACCTTACCAAAATTTGCAAGAGCATAGACAATTTTGTATGGCTTTTATGGTCCCCATATGAACTGCTCTATGCTTAATAATTTGCCGGTTATGTAGTAATTTATTTCGTTCAACACGTGTAAGGAAACAAATTTTTATTTCGCGTTGTGGAAACTCTGTTCTACTGGTTTAAAAATCTTTGGCCGGCGCAGCTATCATCACGAAATTGAAATATACATTTTTCATTATATATTTCACTTGTATATGGAACTAATCCATCGCCTCAAAACTGCCTACTTGAGAAAAATGTACGTTTTGCGGCGTAATGAATGATTCCCCAGAATAATTTTGACCAACAAACATGTAATGGCCACCCACTCGTTCCATCAGCGCTGCCCCCTCCCCTTGGCGACTACAGGAATTAGAGTTGTCAAAGCAGGGCCATGAATGTCACAGCATTCAAACTGATCAGACTTCACTTAGTGTCACACAGACTCAAAATCTTAAATTTTAATACCTGTCAAACACAAAAGTTCAATCCCAACTTTTGATATCTGACAAGCGCAAACAAATTATAATTTTTTATGCTGTTGTTCTTAAAAGTTGCAGGCGTCATAGCTGATAATTTTGGCAGTTTTTCACGAGGAAAATCTTTATCTGCAGTACTTCAGTAACCGCATAAGGAATAAGTTAGGAAGATCAATAAAATAACAAATTAAGATATTTAGTTGAATGCATAGGATCTGCATCTTTTTACGCAGACCTTTTCCCACTATTTTACCGTCGAATTCCATTTCTGCTGCATAATATTAATTGCGCGGCCGTAGTTTTTGAACTTTTGTTAATGTAGCATTATCGCCCGTTGCCATTTATGGTGGCAATGACGCTTAGAAAAATGGGCTTGCTGACGCGAAAAACGTTTTGAGTTTTCTGGGTTATAACAATTCCATATTATGCCATAATATTTGAACTGATCAGGATATTTGAACTTCGAAGTTTACCCAATTTGCTCACTTTTGCTCTCACTGTGTGATTGGCTATAGTATTGGTTAGTTTTTCCAATAGTTCCAGATAATCTCTAGAGTCTGTCAGGTTCTCTGGTAAGGCGTGAAGGCATTCTTTGGTGTTTTAAAAGCAGCAAATGTTGCACAGCCACTACAATAATTGTTCAGGTCGGTTTCTCCTGTGAGAATTTCATTTTACATATAGAGCTGAAATTGTTCAGCATTTTTTCAAAGATGTGTATGATGATATTTTAAACGTATTAAGACTTCAAGAGCATGTGCCACACATTACGATATTAATCACGCAATCAGCAAACTGCACTAATCGCTCACCAAAATATCGTAAAGGCATCTTTCTTGGTTATTTTTTTTTGCTTTTTGTGGTTGAAGAAGAGATTGATTCGTTAATTTAAAGGATTATGACTTTATGTGATGAAAGACTTTCATACTTAAGGACATTAAGGGGGGGGGGGGGCTACACTGTAAATTTTCCAGAATGTCTTATTTTCCAGCTACATAATATGATCACAATCTCTTTGAAGTACCTGTATACTTTGTCACTAGTTGTTCTCATTTAGCGTATCGATCAATAATGAGCGATTACTGTATAGAGCTGAGCCCAAAAGTTTATCGAGCAGAACTGGGAGTTCCTTCCACCCCTAACAATGCCTAGCATCGGTTCCAAGTTCAACTCCGAGTAAGTTAGGCCTAACATTTCAAATAATACTTTTCGATTATTAAAAAATGGCCTGGGTTGATATTATATTAGCCAAGTTGAGGTCCAAACTGAATTGACCTCTGATAATGCATACCTCTGAATCATCAAAAGTAGTCCGGGAAGTCTGAAAGAAAGTTTTAGCTCTCAAAGTATACTGTACGTCAAAAAAGTAAGGTAGCATCCCTAGTTTTACAACAAAAATATTTTTGGCGTAATGTTACTCTGACAATCTGTCCTCGATCCCCTGCAGTAGTGCTCATGCCTCCCTATTAAAATCAGATATTTAAATCCCTGACAAAAGTAAACGCCACAAGTGCAATTTTACCAACTGAACTGCCAGTTTATGAAGTTAATTTTAGTCAACAACTTAAAGCACTTCTCTTACTTTTTATATCAATGGTCGCATAGTCAACAGAAGTTCTAATTTTTGAAAACTTGAGACGCCTGCTTACGGACAAAATTGAGTCACAAGTTTGCTGGTTTTCTTTAATCAGCAGTAATTTCAGTCCCACTTTGGAGTAAAAAATATACGTGGATAATGAGATGTTGAAATGGATACATATACTTAGTTACAGTCATCACTATCTAATATAGCGCGAAATTGTATCTACTGCTAATGTGAGGAAATAAGCTAAGCATTCGCTCTTACTGCTCGAGCTATATCGCTAAGCATTTAGCCGCTGCGCTCAGCTGAGCTTGTTGTAGTTGGCGGCTATTCCTCTGCTTTTGGGCTTGAATCGCCAGCCAGTGGATTGAATCCTCGCAGAGTTGGAAAAAGTGCTTCTACTACAAATTCACTGCTTTTAATAGTAATGGTTTATACCTTTTGCCAGCTGGCATAGTCTGATTGGTTGATTCACTATGTCGACATAGACTACGGCAATAGCAAAGGAGGATTGCATCAGATAGCATTAAAAATGATTGAGTTTTTTTGTATTGTATGTAGCACTGCCACATCTCACCCCAGTTTTGAGAAATTGAAAACAATTTTCAGTTTCTGATTAAGACTCCTTCTCTGGTTGATACAGATCTTCTTCTCTTCTTGTATCGCTTTGTTGCATCCAGTTATTGTGTTTTGTTGACACATCTGCTACGGCAATAATTCAATAATCTGCAGCTAACAATGCGTGGGCAAAATGTGGCTCACTAAAAAGTCATTTAAGGAAAACAAATAAAAACAACGCTCTTTTGGTGGTTTGTATGATGGCATAGTCTGATTGGTTGATTCACTATGTCAACATAGACTACGGCAATAGCAAAGAAGGATTGCATCAGATAGCTTTAAAAATGATTGAGTTTTTTTTTTGTATTGTATGTAGCACTGCCACATCTCACCCCAGTTTTGAGAAATTGAAAACAATTTTCAGTTTCTGATTAAGACTTCTTCTCTGGTTGATACAGATCTTCTTCTCTTCTTGTATCGCTTTGTTGCATCCAGTTATTGTGTTTTGTTGACACATCTGCTACGGCAATAATTCAATAATCTGCAGCTAACAATGCGTGGGCAAAATCTGGCCCACTAAAAAGTCATTTAAGGAAAACAAATAAATTTGGTGGTTTGTATGATGGCATAGTCTGATTGGTTGATTCACTATGTTGACATAGACTACGGCAATAGAAAATTAGGATTGCATCAGATAAAACTAAAAATGATTGAGTTTTGTATTGTATGTAGCACTGCTACACCACGTAGAATCTGCTCAACTTGATCATGTTTTCATTAATTTTACCCCACAATTATTATTTTGAATTCAACAGATCTTTGAACAAGATGAACAGTTTTTATGTGCGAATTAAATTACCGATGCTTACTGACAACTGGCCAAATTCTATCCAGACTTTCTTTGTAAGCAGGCGCGTCAGTTTTTCTACATTTGATATTTTAAACTACTGCTTACTTTACGAAGGTTCAAATGAAAAATAAAAACATAACGGTCAAAATTGTGTTTAAAAATTTGACTCCAAAACATGCAGTTTACTATTCAAAATTACATTTTTTGCGTTCATATTTGTCATTGAGTGATATGTGGAATAATAATTGATTTCGTGACAGTTTTAACTGTGGAATTTTCCACTGATTACGGAGTTCATCAACTTCACATTGAATTTTCTTGTAAGCCCTTGCGTATTATCTGATTTTGATAGGTAGGCAAGAGCACTAGTGTAGGGGATTGATGTTGAAAAAAAGTTTTTGAGTTTTAATTACAAGTCACTTTTGCGTCAGAAATTATGTTTTGATTTTGCACAACAGCGTGGTTGGTAACTAATTTTTGACTAGAATACTCGACAATGGTCTGTTCAGAAGCAGATTGGGAGCACTTATGCTGATGTGAGTGAGCTCCAGTCTTGTTTGTCTCAAGCTCAGTGTTTTTAACACGAGGGATTTTATACGGGCAACAGTCTGATGAGAGTATACTCCCAGTTCAGCATAGATTTTTTATCCGATCTCATTTTTAATAGTTTCGCCTATTGAATCAAATTGGCAAGTTTCCAAAAATTACTAAGGGTTGGGTTGCTCATAAACTAATTATAGCACTTAAGGTCTAAGACTGCTTGACATGAGTTGTTTTTATAGCGTACTTCAAAAATCAAACTAAGCGCACAAACATTTTTCCAGATGTCCATCTGGTCTGGGATGGTTAAATTAGACGTGTTCATTGTCTACCAGTTTTCTCTGTGGCCATTAACAGCGAATGTATCCTCTTTTTCAACGTATTAATAATTAAAAGATGGGCTGAAACCAGATCGGTATGTTAAATATGTAATCGTATCTAACGAGAAAAGATAGCACGGGATGAACTAAGTTAGCAAGCAAGTCGAAACAATGGAGGTAATAAAAATGTGCTCTCTGATCTAATTCTGATTCTAGAAATATTTAATTACTCTCAAATAGTTTTTTAGCAATTTTATTTTTCTCATGTGGTTTTCCAATTGACTTCTTGTCCTCAAAAACCGGATAAACAAATAACGCCCGGTGGGAAGTGAGGTTCTCTTAGATCATATCGGCTGACTAGACTCTAAGTATGCGATTCATTGAAAACATTGATTGTGTGATTGCGGTTCTTAGAGTTTGAGCAACCCTCACCCCACCCCCTCGCCCCATTCACCCCTCTCCCTCAAAAAATTCTAACCGTTGCTCATCGCTCCATCCCCTCAATACCCGGGCCATGCTCACTCTTTGCCCGTGTTCGATTAAGCTAACTACTGGCACAGCCAACTGCTCGTCAGTCATTCGAGAGCAATTCGCCAGGCATCAGACCGTTATATTCGTATTCAGTAATTTATTTATTGAGAAATACTTTATTTTTGTATCCATTATTAATAGCCGTCGTCAGCCTCTCAACGGCTAATATTAAGGCACTCTCCTTTTTTGCAATCCAAGTCTTGGATTTTATTGGTGCTCTGTCGCTCTTGTAGGATGTTTTTAAACATTTTTCAATGACTTAGATCATTCAAAACTGGATAGCCAGGAAAAGCTCAGTGGGCATTGAGATTCATTGGAGGCCCACAGCTCTCTTTAGTAGTCTTTCAAGTGCTTAGAGTGATGTAGCTGAGTTTTTTTGTTTGATTAGTATTGAATTGACATTTGTCAAAGTTAGCAAAGGTCTTTTGCAAGATGTGATTTCTCTTTCTGTGGCCATTTTATGGGCTATATATTTTGGTACTGAAAACAGAAATACCAAAAAATGATTCTAAGTTTAGCAATTTTTTTCTAAGTTTAGCAAGTTTTAGGAAAATATTTGTCCTCTTTTGAGTGTTTCCAGCTACAGGGGCCAAAAGTAGGGTTTGATATTAGCTTACTCTATTGTTTATAGTGGCAATAAAACTCTTGTCAACATTTTAATGTTACCAATATTAGCAAATTTGTTATAAAAATTTCAATTGTTTTCAAACATTTTTTATTCTTAATTTTTTTTTGTTATTTGTTGAGTTTTTTCAGACTCAGGGGCCAGAAAATCTCTTCTAGGGCCTGATAATAGGCTACTACATAGTCTTTCGTGGCAATGGAAATGTTATCAATATTTAAATATTATGAATTATAGAAATTTTTCAATAAATTCGGCAATCTTTCTTTTAAAGTGTTTTTTCGAAATTATTTGTTTTTTGTTCAATTTTAAAAATGAGAATTTTTGCAAATTTCATTAACGTTTGCACTTGTTTGTAAACTTTCTGAATTTTTTTGTCGGTGTCTAATTTTATCAATTTTTACGGGCCAATGAGACAATGACATTTTTTAGGTCTTGCATCTGGGTTACTGGTAAGATTCCACAGACAAAAACATGGGCTTTGAACATTTTAATATTGCGAAACTTAGAAACTTTCGTTAAGATTTGCAATTTTCAGTTTTTTTAGGTATGTGTCATTTTTCCTGATTTTGCTAATTTTAGTGGCTAAAAAACCACTCTAAAGGCTTGTGCACAGGTTAATGTGTATTTTTAAAAGGAATCAAATTTGGCCTTCAATGTAATAGCTTCAACAGTTTTTTGAAAAAATTTTTGTTATCGTTTACCTCGTTTGTTTATTTTTGCTTCTCAACCTTCGAGGTTGTTTTTCTCTTTGGTTGACATTGTTCAATTGATCCTCAGGTCTGGTACAGTAGTTTTAAGTTTTTCATTTAAATTTTTGGATTGTATTTGAGGATTTTTAAAATTAGCTTTACCTTTTGATTCCGTTTTTCATTTTACATAATTCACGATTTTCGCGTTTGACTCGTGATTTACTTACCTTACTGTTTCAATTGAATGTATTTTTTTCCACTCATTGAATTACGCAATGTAGTGAATAATGTTCATGTCGAAAGAACAAACTCAAAAGAAACGGGATAAACAGATAAAGCGCGGTCATTAGGTCGTGGTGCATTAGGTTATCAAAATTCATCAGTTTTTAAAATGATTGCTAGCTGATATTAGTATTAATCCTGTTTACTTTCAGTTTAGAAGCTGAAGTAACTATAGTTTTTGTATCTTACTGAAACTAAACGAAAAATTAGAACAATTTTTGACACTTAGATTTAAAATCAGTCAATTTCTATCCCTTCTCTATCTCTTTCAGTTTCAATATCGATGTTTGTCAAGCGCGTCAACGACGGCTGTTTTGCGGGAAACTACCGGCTAAGTATTTAGTGTCAATTTAATCAAATCGTCTATTAATATATACATCAATCCATCAGAAAAAAATGGGAATCCAAAAACACAGCCCTCTGAATTAACTGGGTTATTAATGAAAGTCCTTTTCAGGTAGTCGTTCTCAATGGTTTCACTTTACATACTGGGTTTGTGCCCCAATAATAATACATTGATACGTCAAAAACAAGTAGTTATCTGCGCTCAATTTTTAATTGAAGTAGTTCTGCAGAATTCTACCCAGGTTGAGGTCCAGACCCAAATTTCCGTTTGATCAGACTTTCCATACCAAAATTATCTCTGATCAGACTTTCCAGACAAAAATTTCCCCTGATCAGACTTTGCAGACCCAAGTTACCTCTGATCAGACTTTCCAGACACAAAAGTTCTCTGATCAGACTTTTAGACCGAAGGTGTTCTGATCAGACCATCTTCAGACCATGGTCAAGACTCAAATTCAGACCATTGCCCAGACCGTAATCAGACTATGATCAGACTCACGTGGGCTCGAAATAGTCTGATCAGAGAAAAATTTTACTTATGAATTTTACTTATGAATTTTACTAATTTTGCTATAATTTATTCATTTAATAAAAACTGATGTTTGCAGTATTTATTTCATGTAAGGAAAAATCAATTATAAAGGTATTGTTAAAGAAAAGGAAACCCAACTGTTGAGAACAAATTTTATTTAGTGTTCCATTTAGTGAATATTTCTGAGTCAATGGATGAGTTTACACAGCTCTCCACAAGAAACATCGTGGTCTCCAGTTGATCAAAACTTCTTCTGAAGGGGACCGGCCTCTGCTATCAGCTGGACTCCTTTTTTCTGATCTGAGCTATCGGACTTTTGATGACTCTCTGATCAGAACGCTGCTTTATGGCTGCCTCTTGACAGAGCCAACGTCTCTGAGTAAAAAAAAAACAAAATATGAAAAAAAATAATGCGCTCGAAATGGTCCCTGATCAGACCCAATTGCGTTCGAAAACATTTCAGATCAGACCCAAGTGCGCTCGAAGAGGTTATGATCAGACCCAATTGCGCTCGAAGTCGCCTATGATCAGACAAAATTGTGCTCGAAGAGGTTATGATCAGACCCAATTGCGCTCGAAGTCGCCTCTGATCAGACCCAAGTGCGTTCGAATCCGTCATGATCAGACATTTCAGACCAAATCGACCTCTGATCAGACCATCTCCAGACCATCGTCCAGACTGTAGTGCGCTCGAACTTCCTTACAGACCCTGTAATTTCGGTCTGGGAACACACGGGTGTGCGCTCGACTGGGTCTGATCATAAACCAATTTGGGTCTGGACCTCAACCTGGGTAGTACACTTGAACTATCCGACACAAAAATTGCCGACTTTTATTTCACAATGGAAAAAGTTGGAATAGCCTGTGGCTTAATTTTTCTGTGACATGTGTGATAATGATGTCCTTGGAATTTTGAGGATTTTCTATTCGGACTTCCATTGATAGTTCTATCAACGTGTGTCAACACTTTAAAAAACACAAGAGATATTGAAATAAATACAACAAAATAAATCGCAACCTGAACTACTAGTTTATGAAAAGACACCCCAATTGAAGCATGTAATTCTTTTTGATGTGAATGATATCTATTTATTATGCAAAAGCATTTCTTCAATATCTAAATCCATTTTTTCTGACAATTCTGAAAACTAACTTGTATCTTCTATCTATCTTACATTGTAGAACCAGTACTGAAACAGTATGTCGACATCATCTGCGCCATTATGCACAGTCAAAAAGAACCACTTTTCAGAATGTTCAGAGTAATTTCAGTGCGAAAAACGAACATTCATTTTTTTCAAAAAAAAGGTGAAAACTCTTACATATGTCAGAAAAGCATGACAAAAGCGTGCATTTTAGCTGCAAGGACACGTTACCAGATTATTATTGGTAAAACTATATCCATTGCAGTAAATTGGATAACTGGATACTGGATACGGGGGAGGGGTGCGTTCGGGTGTAAATTTTCGACATTTCTGTGCACAAAGGAGGTACAATAACGACCTCCTGAGTTATGAAGAAGGTAAATTCCCGAACTCCGGAGTCACAAAGAAGGCGTATTCACGTCATTGATAGTCATAGAAGTGGTATTTTTACGACATCGGGGATCACAAAGGAGGAGATTCATTGAAGTGTTGTGATGTGATAGTTAATAAGTAACTTTATTTCAGTTGAAAATTTATCGAATACAAATGCAGGAATGGTAGGTAATGTTGAGAAAAAGAAAACTAAAATTAATGAACGAAATGCAAGTCAAAGTCACTTGAATGCCCAGGGGACGTATGCTACAGTTTGCAAAAATAATTGAATCTGCTATATTGCACTCATTTTGTCATTCGTATCCTGAAAAGGCTGTATTGCGGTTTACTTCAGTTTTAATTGATCGAAACTGTTGTACTAAGGTGTTCTTGAAAAAAGTAATTACGCATGTGGTGCGATGTAGAATGTTGTGAATATGCCTATGGCGTTTTGTAGTTTGAAGTGACTGCGCCTTTTGGAGATAGTGGATTGATGTTATTATAACTAGGTTGCGATGTAGCATGATGTAATCAGTCCTGTGTTGTGATGTGGTATGATGAATATTATTTTGGCGTGATGCCGAATGATTCGAGTATGCCTCTGGATTGGTGCCGAGTATTGTGAATCTGCCTGGCAAGCGATGCCAAATAAGATCTAAAGTGAGTGAGATCAGAAATTTAATTAGATGACAAGGAAGATAAGAAACCGATTTTCAGGCTGACGATATCTTTTTTATAATGTTCCAACGTAATGGACATTTTTTATCCAGTTTGAAACCAGAGTGAAAGGTAGCACTATCAAAAAGAACTTTTAAATTAATACTTTGACATGATCCTGGAACCTACAAGTGTATAAATGTCCATAAAAAATACACTGCGTCAGTTTTGCCAAGACTTTAGCTGATCAGTTCGAGTTACTTTAAACTTATTGCAATAAGAGCAAGTATGTGCTTAAACTTTTGAGCTCTGAGGCTAGCTACAAAAATGTCGAAACAAGGAGCACAATATTACATTAGCAACTAAGATCAGCAAAAATCGCAGAGACCAATGAGCTGGGAAAACAGTTCAAGTGCAGATATAATTTATTTGCAATTATTTCAGTGTAATAATTTGCCAATTTATAAAAAAATAAAATTAAGGCTCGCCAAAAAGAAACAATATGTATTTCGTTTGCTAATCACCACAGAAATGGTTACAACCAACGTAAAATTTTTTGCTGAAATTTTGAAATTTTGAAGAAAAATTAAGTAGTTTTTAGCACAATAAAAAACCTAAAAATTGACATCGACAATTCAGTCAAAAATTTTCGTAGACTCCCGGACCTTGCTCAAAGTGAGTTTCAGCACTGTACCATTGCATTTCAATTTTAACCAGTACTGAACCAGACAAATAGCAGTATAAATATTTTTGCCAGTCTGCCCAGAGTCGATTAAGAAAAATCCCAGTCTGCTTTTCTTCTTCATATTCTCATTTACATTCTTGGTCAACACTGCACAGAATGTTTCACATTTCTCTCATTCATCAGACTGTGCCTACAAGGAACATAGCAAGTTTTGAAGATTTCGAATAACTGACATCATGCTTAAAATTTTTAATATGGCGATACCCTCAAAAGCTATTCTAGCTCCAACTATACCACATATTGGTGCATTTACATCTTTGCAGTGGAGTCGGAGGCGGAGGTCGGAGGCGAAGGTCGGAGGCGGAGGTCGGAGGTCGGAGGTCGGAGGTCGGAGGCGGAGGTCGGTGGCGGAGGTTGGAGGCGGAGGTCGGAGGCGGAGGTTGGAGGCGGAGGTCGATGTGCGAGTCAGAAAGTTGTGGTAATTTGCAGAGAAGCATTTAATTGCAGCAGGCTAGAATGAGATCAAAAAGTGGCGGCGTCCTTCAAATAACTTTTAGCTTGGGTGTTACGCATTCTGAGTAGCTTAAAAGCAGACTTAATTACATGAATGCACATATTGAAAACAGGATGTTAATTAATATGCGCATGAATAAAAGTCATCATGTACATATCAACTGCATAAATGATTGCTGAAAATTATCCTTTTCATGGTATAAATTGCCATGATCTTGATACTGTCATGACAAAAATAAATCATGTTTTTTCCTGATTCAACGCTGAATTTTAAATGATCCCGACTCCGGGCTATTACTCTTAATCAGTTGTATCTTTTTGTGCGATGTTTAAAATTTACTGCATCATATTGAAGACTACTTTTTAAACTTCGTCAAAATAGAAGGACAAATTGATCAGTCGTTTTCGAGCTGGCCTTCTTATTCAATAATCCATTGAAGATCATTACTGCATTGTTAACCAGTCGTAAACATGCAAAAACGTAAAAAATTTTACTATGAGTTAGTGCTGAATAGCTATGTGCAAGAAACAATTGTCTACTAATAGAAAACTCTGCGCCGCTAGTACAATTTCAGTAGGAACTTGATAAAACTAGGGCGTTAGTAGAAGAGTAGTGATGCAACTTTTTAAAACCATGCGTCTGTGGAAAATTTTTAAGATTTTTGACTCAAATGAAAAGATGATAAACCAATGAAGTAAAAATTCTTCAATAACTGAGTTTGAGGCTCAATGTGTAATCTTGAACCAGTCGCAGGCTCAAAAAAATCCTTTAGTTCGATAATACACTTAAAAAATTCTTCTATATTCTCTACCATGTCCAATATCAAAAGTCCGAAGCTCAAGTCTACATAGTACCCAGTGCTACAACGCACGCCATTCACGCCAATTCCATGCCAGATCTTTGATTTGAACACAACCTTTTCGATGTTCACGGAAGTTCTCGGAATTACTAAGAACCAAATTTACCGTTTTAGATCTTAGAAAAATTATGGCCTCTTTTCCAAGTCACCTGACATTTTCTCAAAAATTGCAAATTTAACTAATGTTGCAGTCAAAATCAAGAAAAACTTTTACTGGCTCTATTGCAGTAGCACAAAATCTTATATCTCTTTACTTTTGTTTCCGACTCAAAACATGGCCTCCCAGATCTTGCCAAGATCTTGGCATAATCTCGCGTGTTTTTCTAGGTTATAGTGGCTACCATCCTTGGCAAACAGAAAAAAAAAGAAAATTCGTTTCCCCAGCCAAGATTCCCGAATTTTTTTAACCCCTACTGCATATAGTCATCCCTAATTCCTTATTTGCGTCGCATGTTCACAATTACAAGTCTTGATTCCCAGAAAAAACTTTTCAAGATCTTGACAACCCACGCAAACTCTTTTCAAGTTCGTATACGTAGGCCACCATACTTGGCAAGATTTGGACAAGATCTGTCAAGTCCTTTTGGAGATATTTTCAAGATCTTAGAAGTGTTTGCGTGTCTTGGCATTGATTAAACATGCGGATCCTTGTCCGGATGGAATCTTGCCAGTTGTCCGTAAAACACAGTTGAGCTTCACGTAAAATCTGTTTAACACGTGATGATAATCTCTTGGGTTTACAATGCAAAAAATTTGCTGAAAAGGACGGAGGCATGAACAAAATTTGAAGATTTTGCGTTGATCTCAGTTAATTGCTTCTACCTGAAAACCGGCAAACTTCAATTTGGTTACTATCTTTCTGTTGTTTGCTACTTTTTCGCTAAATCATAATATTCGCTACTGTTCCACTAAAGGTTGGTACTTCTAATCAGTTTTTGGCAGTACCACTGTAGCGACGAAGTCAAACAACCTAACTAATGAAGAATTCGTATAAGGAAAAAACTTGCATCAATCGGACATTTTGAAAGTTAGCTTCTAATCGGTTTGTGAAGCAGCATTCCCACTTCCATTTATTAGTACGGCTAAAATTTTGAGTTGCCATCAAAATCAACCCTATAATTGCGTGTAAATTTCACTAGCAACTTTCAAAATATTACAAGGAGGAGGAGGTGGATAACACTTTTGTCTTTTGTTTTTGAGTGTATATCTCAAGATAGCCTTGATTATATCAGGCAAAAGGTTGGCCTCAGGGTCAATTTCAGATTGGTGGCAAGAATAACAACAAATCGTTTGTGTTGTTGAAATACGTTTTTTAATTGAATCCCTTTCGCCCTAGTTTTATTTGACAAGATAGATTGCGGCATGATATTTATGTTTCCTGTTTATTTTTTGTGTTGTTCCACGATTGTTCCTCGGGCACTACAGTACGGGGTAGACTGTTTGCCCAGATTCATTTTCAAACTAATGAAAGTATTCGTTTAAGTCGAAGGAACAAGTTTCCCGGAGACCAGTCAAACACTCTTTCCCAAACAGCAGACTACTCTTTCTACACTTCCAAACAAGTCACTCCTTCAAATAAGAGCAAGAAGAACGTCCGATACGACTCGCTGGTAATGTTTTCATGTTGTTTTGTAAGTATAATTTTGGATTGAACGTAAAGACAAACAGGAAAAAAGTCAGTTTTTTGGTATATAGGAAATGCACATGACTTAATGACAAGCGATGGCTTAGCAGAAGCAGACTGCAATTTTATCATGATTATTATAAAATCAGGGTGAAATCTGAGTACAGTATTTAGAAAAGAATAGTATGATCAGATTACATTCTGCCATGATCATAATATGAATTCGGATAAATACAGACTGAATTTTGCCATGATTCAGTATTAATATATGATTGGTAACTCAGCGAACAAATACCAAGAAAGCCGATTAAACGACGAAACAAATGTTTATTGGCTCTTATCTCATAAAGTTCTAATTAATATAATACAGAGTATTTATAGTAGATTTTCTAACCTCTACTTAATTTTATTGGGAAAACGTGCTCCGAAAACTTTGATTAATATCTTCCGCGAAGCGACGACTTCTTATTTACAAAACCTGTAAAATTTGTTCTCAATCTGACATCATTCAGATCCAGGGTTGAGCAGTGTTTTTATGAAGATTCATTTGATTTTGGTGCAGAGTGAGTTTGTGAGTGACGGGAGGGGAGGAAGGGGCCGTTCTAGTACATATGGAGAAGACAGCAACTACTTCTACTATGATGAGGATTCATCTGAGAGCGATGACTACGGTAAGAAGCAAATGTCAAATTTTTCTGATTTCTTACCTGGTTTCTTCCGGTTTCGGAAAAAACCGATCCGACAAAAAACCCACCCAAAATTTGATAGCAAAAAAACCCCACGGAGAAAAAACCACCCAAAATTAGAAAGGAAAAACCCCAGGGAAAGAAATCAAGGAAAAAAATCCCACGGAAATAAACCCCCACTTGATTATCAAAGGGATGTAATGAATCAATTTAAATTAAATTAATTATATTCTAACACAATTACACAGATGAAAAGCAAAATATGGAAATAGTTTCTCAAAATGACATGTTTGAAGCAATTGCTTGCAAATATTCTTAGACTTCGGCGAGTTTAACAGAAAATAAACACAAGAATACCGGGAATTAAGTCCTCTACTCAAAACAGCTGTGGGCCAGGCAGACTTACGGATAGTGGTCCGGGCCGAAAGGTCCTAAAGTCGTGTACCGGCCACACCGAACAGAGTTTGACTACAAGGGGCCAAGCCGGAGAATTATCCGTCACTCCAGGCATGAGACCCAAGGACAGACACCAGGCCCAACGGATGGAACACTGAATATTTAAATGCTCTCAAACAAAGTTTGTAGCAATTATATTAGTCCTGTCGGTCTTTATTTTAATTGCTCTCAAACGAAGTTTGTAGCAATTATATTAGTCCTGTCGGTCTTTTTACGACTCGAAGAGGAGTATTGGTTTTCTCTCGGTTTTTTTACAGGAAGTAGATTTGTTCACGCGGCATTTTGACCTAAAAGCGAAAGCGAAAGTGAGAAAAGCTGTCTTGGTGAACAGATTTTCGCTAAGCGAGAGAAGTTTTTTGATCATGCGCTGCGTTTAGTGAATGACTTTTTGACTTTGAAAAGTAGTTTTTGACTGAATTGCACATATGAATGACCGTTTTAGCCGTTTTTTAATTAAGTGGCCCAATTTTGTTGCTTTTCATTTGGTTTCTCGTAGAAATAAATTTTATTCGGTACTATATTGAAATGTCAACCTCGGAAACTGATACCACAATGTTTTACAGAGCCTGAAAATGCGTTTCAAGTTGAAAATTGGCACATAATTCTTGATTTTTATAGTTAAATTTTGGCTTTTTTAATATTAATTTCTTCATTTTTGGATCTTTTAACCGTCTTTTTGTCAAAAATCAGTTAAAACGGCAACTTCTCTTTGATAATTTCTTTCTTTGATAATTTCTCGATATAATTTTGTTTCATAAAATTGTACATAAGCTAATCCGATTTTGGTAGTTTTTTTCCAATTTTCGTCAGTTTTTCGTTTGTATTTTGGTTGTAATTGCTAGAAATAGTTTTTTTGTGCAACATGAGGTACTTTAATTTCAATTCAATAAAAATTCGATCATTTTTTGGCGCTAATTTTTGAAAAAACAGTTAAAATTTTTTCATAAATGCAGTCTTAACTTAGCTAGCTAGCTAGCTAAAGTTCTTTGACCATTTTTTTACAAAATGTTTCAATGTTTCGTATTTATGAATTCTGCTTTTTCCTATTTCTCTTCAGGAGGATAGATCTTTGTATCGGATGACTAATTATCTTTTCTATGTTTTGAATGCTGAACAAAAAAATGTATTCGTTTTTCTTGATTTTTTTAAATTGATTTTCAACTTTCAAAAATCAAGAATATCTTTTTGTTACGGTGTTCCTTACATTGTGCCTATATTTACACTCGAGTTAGTGTCATTCGAGTTTCGTCCTGGGTCCTACATTTATTTTCGGTATGTTGATTTTTTCAGTTGTAAAAATGAATGATTTCAGATTTTTTTTAAGATTTTCGTCATTTCTTTGGTTTGCAATTGATTTCATTCAACATAAGGCAGTACTGAGAGTTTGATAGCAAGCTTTTTCCAAAAGTTGCACTTATGACTAATTTCTAGAGCTTTCTTCAAGGTCTTGTTATTAATTAAAACGATTTTTTGCCTTTGAATATTCTGCTGCTTATGTCTTTTCTATGATCAATTTTATTTTTGATTTAGTATGAAATCATGTTGTCTAGCTTATGTACAAGAAGGAACAGGTGTGTGTTGTTTTTTGTCTTAATCGCAGTGATTAGAAGTGTAATTATAGGTGTTTTCTGATTCTTAATTTTGAGCGTTTTTTTGAAAAGATTTAACTTAGTTTCTAAGATTATTATCTGCCCTTTGCTTTCGTGATCTTTTTCAGACTAGAATCATGAATTATTTGAGGGCTATTGATAACCTTGTCATCTTTTTCAGACTATCAGGTTTTTGACCACCTTAATTATTTTGGATTTTTTAACGTTACCAAACGTTTTCAATAATATAAAATTTTGCTGCATTTTGTTTCTCTTTTAGACAGTGGTTTAAGTTTCCCCAATTTTCAGAGCAGACCTGGGGATGTAGTGAGTTAATGGTTGAATACAAAAGGTAGTGGCTTCCGTTGCAATTACGGTTTTGTTAGTGAAGTTCTGACGCTTCGAGTCGCTTCCGGAATTCTTCCGTCTATGTTTTTTAATTGCTCTGAAACGAAGTTTGTAGAAATTATATTAGTACTGTCAGTCTATTTTAATGCAATTTTTTGCTTGAACGATGTTTCGTCTGACGATTTTGACTTTTCGTCCTAAAAATGGGATGAACAGGTAGCGCCCAGAGGTCATTAAGTGCTATTAAAGCCTTTCAGCTAACTAGTCTCCAAATATGGGATTCACAGAAACTGTCTTGCAGACTTATATGTATGGTGTGAACATTTTCAGTGAAAGATATTAAAATTCAGAGGAAGAACGCGCCATAATTGGTTTATTTTTCATTGTCAAGTTTACATACAGCCCGTGTTAGCTCTAACAGCATAATCCCCCCGCAGTTTCAATTTCTGATGAACAGATGAACAGCAAGAAATGGTTTTCGGATGGTTAGAAGACGAATTCTTATTGTCCTCTTTTGTCCGCCAAAACAGCTTCTGAAATTTTGTTGGGGTGTATTTGAAACAGGAAATGAAATGCGAGAAAACAAAATGTTTAGGTTAATTTGCTGAAGAGCTGAAATAAGATAGAGTGGTTTTTTGTTCATGTTGCTTATTTGAGAGAAAACAATTTTCTGCTCATACTGTAAAGGCGCGAAAACATTTTCGTTAAGCGAGTGAATTTATTTTGATGACGTGCCGTTTTTTTCTAAGCAGTTTTTTAATGAAATCTCCTTTTTCTCTGTCCAAGGTATTTGAATCGTTTACTCAAACTAGATATAGACCGTTTGAAAACTTTTTTGACAATTTCAATAAACAAATGCTGATTTAGATTCCATTTTCAGCTATTTTTACCATATTGCACTGTATCACGCTTCTTGCAGCGTTTGTATAATTCTTCAAATGATACCATTTGGGGAGTTCTGTGGTTCAAATTAGCTGTCGAAGGGGTTTTAGTTGGCTTTCTATTTCATTGTGATTGATTTTGAAATTATTTTATAATTGACTAAATTAAAACAAATTTTGGTCAATTTTTGTCAATTGTTCATTAATTGCTCTCCTCTTGGTCTTTTTTAATGCAATTTTTTGCTTGACCGTTATTTCGTCTGAACCATTTGAGGTTTTGTTCTCAAAAACGGGATCAACATGTAGCACTCAGCGAGAATTGAGTGCTCTTGTAGCCTTTCAACCCACTAGTCTCCAAGTATGCGATTCACAGAAACTGTTTTGGAGACTTATACTTATGGTGTGAAGGGTGGTTCTTTGAGGTTGAAGACCCCCCACTGTTGACCCACCCCCATTGTTGCCCAACCACCCCACTGTTGCCCACCACCAGCCCCCCGGTGCACCCCCCCCCCTGGTGTCCAGGTGGCTAGCTACTGACGAAGCCAACCGCTCGCCGGTCGAGCAATTCATACGACCTTAGTGTTTTTGGAAAATTTTGCTCATTTTTTGCTTCTTGCTATAGTTTTTCTTGTTCAATCTTCAGTATAGAGCTATTTTATAAATTTTGATTCTAAAAGGTGCCAATATAATTTAGACAGAGTACTTTTCACTGAGAAAAGTATTACAAATTTGTTAATTTTTTCGAGTTCTCTTTTTCTCTGCATTTTCTGCTGTTTAAAAGTTTTCGTCAGGTGTTGGATCAGTAGCTGCCCGAACGGAAGCCAAAACTTTAAAAATTGCCAAACAATTGATGGAAAATAGCATTTTAGCTTAGTTTTCTTCATTTTTTGTCTACAAAACATTTTTTGAAGAGTTTTTTTCTACATTGCCCTTCACTTTTTTTATTCCGCGGTTTTCTGTATAGGAAATATTTTGTTACTTTTGTCAATTGGCAGTCGTTTATTAATTGAAAACTTACTGCGTCGAAGAGTTTTTATCAGTAGTTGTTTTGGAGCCGCAATTCGTGATGAAATTTTTCATCAGACTATTTAACAATTTTTATTGTCAGTTAGTTCTCCATAGTTGATTTGCTTGTTATTGTTTCAAATTGATTCGCATAATTAACTAGAAGTTTCCTTATATCATTTAGGGTTGTCAGTTTCCAGCCACTCCGAGTCGCTTCGGCAAGTCTTCCGGCTATGTTTTTTTAAGATCTGTTCACACATTTTCATGATTTTTGATGTCAAATTGTTGTGATGATTTTGGTCAAGCCGAAAAAAGAAACGAAGCGAAAAAGCGATTGGTTTTAAGGCGTAAATTTTTTGCTGTAGATTTAAAGCAAAGCGATAAAATGGTGTTTAAACAAAAAATTTCTGTCTCGCTAGCCGTTTTTTGTTCACATTCGGCAATTTGACATTGATTTTTCACTGATCTTCTTTTTCGGTTTTTTTGGACCTGGATTTTTTTTCTAAATTGTTTTCCATGTCCATACTAGGTCTAGTTTTGTTTTAGTCAATGAAATTTCTTTGATTTTTATGTCAGGACTGGTCCTGCTATTTTTCTTTATTTCGTCGTCAAGATTTTTGTTACGACCATATGACGTCACAACCACTTCAAATCTGCTTTTTGTTTACTCGTTCATGCAATATCAACTGAAGTGCGTGCGTGACGTCATTTCTCCTTCTTAGTGTTGCGAGTTTTATTTGTTAATTCGTGTAGATAAGTTTTTGGTAACACGTGGTTTACTTCACTCTCAAAAATGACTTCATTAATCTGAATTTAACTTTTATTACTTTAAATCTAAAAGATACGGTCAAATGAGTGTGTGTCACTCTAACTGATGGATGTTTAAGAGCAGCTAATATAATCAGCAATAAATTAAACATATTCTTAAAATACAAGAGCTCAGCATTTTGAAGAAGTGTCTTTTTTGGTCCGTCTCTTTCACTGTCTTTTTGAGACTGCAGATCTACAAAGCTATTGGGTCTATTTTCTGTCGTTTTGACAGCTAAGTATGGAATTTGAATGCTTAATTCTAAAAAGATTGATAATGAAATTTAACTACAATTTGTTGCCTGTTTCTAAGTTAATTATAACTTTTTTTAGAAGTTAGATTCATGCTATAATTTCAGATTTCCTATTAAAAAAAGTTCAATTGATTTGCCGATTTTCATTCATTGTTACCCCATATCAACTGGTTGCAAAGTATATGGTTATCTAAAGAAATAAAAATAGATTTTGGAAGCTACAAAAATTGTTAATTGCTTTCAAACGAAATTTTTAGCAATTATATTAGTCCTGTCGGTCTTTTTTTACGCAATTTTTCTTCTGACCGATTTTTCTTCTGACGGTTTTGACTTTTTGAACTCAAAAACAGGATAAACAGGTAGCGCCCAGCGGGCATTAAGTGCTCTTACAGCCTTTCAGCTCTGTTTCAACTCAAAGTGTTTGTGTGACTTATGGTATGAAGGGCGGTTCTAAGAGGTTGACGACACCCCCACTGCTGACCCACTCCCTCCCACTATTGACATCCCCCACCGCCCTATTGCCCCCTAACCCACTGTTGCCCACCCCCCCCCCCCCCCCCTCCAACCAACCCCTCCCTCCCCATCAAACCCCCGGTTCATCCCCCGTTGTCATTTTTTGAATTCTTTCAGCCCTAGGTGTCAAAGAACATCCTCTAGGGTTTTATATTAGGTTACTGCATAGATTTTAGTGGTATTAGAATGGTTCCAACATTTTAACATCACGAAGTTTAGCATTTTTTTCGACAAAACGTGCAAATTTTTTCTATTTTTTTACATTTATTTTTCATTGTTCACATCTTGCCAGACGCAGGAGCCAGAAACCGTACCTAATGGGTTGATAATAAGTTACTGCAAAAATTTTACTTGCCATGGAGTAGCTATCAATTTTTGAAGCGATTTTTTTAGCGATTTTTTTTTATAAAACTTGCATTTTTTCAATATTTTCTGAAAAATTTGTCGGTTTTTAGGTTTTTTCATTGTCAAGAGCCAAGGAAGCTCTTACGTACTGTATAGTTTCCAACTGTAATAGAATGTTTTTCAAGATTTAAACACCACAAAATTTAGTATTTTTTTTACAAAACTTGTTTCATTTTTTTTCCTTTTATTGTTATTATTTGGGTTTTTCAACTTAACAGAAAATCTCCGTTAGGGTTTGATATTAATGTAATGCAACATGTTTTTGACCATGGATTTGTTCTCAACATTTTTTTTCACAATTTTTAGCAATTTTTTTATGCAACTTTCAGTTTTTTTCAAATTTTTCGAAACTTTTGTCATATTTTAGGTTTCTCCAGCCTCAAGAGCCGCATAACCTCCTCTAGAGTTTGGTTATAAGTTAATGCATAGCTTCTAGACGTAATGGATCGTTTTTCAAGATTTAAATATCGGCAATTTTTAAAAATAATTGCAATTTTTTCAAGTTTTTAAAATCTTTTTGATTTTTTTAAATAGTTTTTTCCGTCACCAGAGTCCTAGGGACCTCCTCCAAGGTTTGATGATAAGCTGTCGAATAGTTTCTAGAGTTAATGGAATGGTTATCAATATTTTAATGAAACCATCTTTACCAATTTTTTGATAAAATTTAATTGCTTTTAAATTTTCAGAAAATTATTAACATGTTTCAATTTTATGGATCTTGATGAGCCCATGAAACTATTTAAAGCTTGAAATAGGGACACTGGATAGTTAGTCTCTTGAGACAATGAAATGATTTTGAAGACATTAATATCCTGAATTTTGTGAGATTTTATTAAATTTGTAATTATTTTCAAAGTTTTTGAAAATTTTTGTCCTTTTCTGAGTTTAACGATCATTACTGGCCAACGAATTTTTTTATTTGATTTTTCTCTTCTTTTTCTCTTCAGCGCGGAAACGAAAAGTAAAAATCTGATTGAAGAAATCAACCAGCTATTAGGGATGTACATTTTCCGTTTTTGAAAAATCATGTTTTTGAAATTTAAGCAGACTAGCATAAAGCTATGCTTGCAACCTGTGAAAAACTAGCTATGATTAGCTAAATGGGTTATTATTGACCAATAGGAGTAGCAGAGACAGCTGGAACAGCAGTAACCCTGCCTGCAGATGATGGTCCACCTGGGGTGAGCGCCATTGACTCATATGGAGGTCTACCCGCAGATGCACCTCTGACTCTTAAAGGTACAAATACATACATAAACTCACGTTCTCAGAATTCTCATGTAAAAGTTACCTGTAGCTGCTTTTAGTAAGATCTCGTATTTGCACTTTGGTACCACGTATACATTTTCTAAAATGCTGTAAAAATGCTGAGTTTTCAAAAAAATCATTTTTTGAATATAGATTCTTTTAATGTTCTCAATGATCGCTGAGTAATGTTCCAACGGCAGAAAAGGAGGAAATAAACGATTTTTAATTTGATCAAAATTTAGGCCACGAAAAGTTTCTTGTCAACATCTTTTAAATAAACCTAATTCCAATAGACAACTCAACTAAAACATCATTTTTAAAATGATTGAAAAATTCTAAACACAAAGATTCCGAACATCGAAAAAACATGATCATTTTGTTGAAAAGTTATTTACTATTTTCCATTCTATTTTGTACTTACTTTGTAATTACTTGTAGGTTTGAGACGTCTGCTACCCTGCTATTTCTTCTTTCTTCCAAAGCAATTTTCAAAGAAACTAGTCAAAATCTTTCAATGAAATTTACAACCAGAAGATTTTGAGAAAATGAGTTTAAGAACTGGCTAATTTTGTTTGCTTTACAAAATTTTTTAAATATAAGTTTTCC
>NC_134476.1:49991793-50118066 GCF_964194025.1 Convolutriloba macropyga
CTTCATCTACCAATGAGATTTTTAGCCAATTAAGACCAAACTGTCGTCTAAATTTCTCATTTTTCCTTGTCTGTTAAACGCCTCTCGGCTAGTTTTCCTAGCAATGCTTTCGACATTCGTAGTTAAAGATTTCACTTGGCCTCCCGTTACAATCTATTTATAATTCGTTGCGCCCCAGAGCTGCAGTCTATAATAAAGTTGTTTAATTGCTCTCGTAGAGAATCAATAATTGTAAACGTGTGTGTCCTTTTACGACTCGAACAGGAGTGTTAAAATTCTACAGGTTTTCACGACTCGAAGAGGAGTGTTGAGATTCTACAGGTTTTTTTTAGCAGAAAGCAAGTTTGTTCAAGACTTGAATTTTGACTTCTTTCTGTTCGAGCATTTACCTCCGTTTATGATTGTTGACTTCTGTTTTCGAACATTGGACTTTAACAGTAGCTTCGTTTGTAATGTATAGTAATTAGGAACTGCTGGTAATGTCCAAGACGAAAAGGCCATTTAGCGATTTTTTCTTCCTATATAAGTCACCCCTAATTATCGTAACTACACCGCAAAACCCCCCTCCACCACCTATCTACCCCCCACCTCCTATCTAACCCCCCCCAAGTTACCCCCACCTACCCCCACCCCTTGCCTTCATCTAGCTACCCCCAGCTACCCCCCTAACTACCCCAGCACTACCCACCTCCCCAAGCTATCTACCCGCCTACCTACCCCCCCCCCCCCCCACCACCTAACTCCCCCCCGCCACAACTTACCCCCCCCCCCACCCACCCCTACCCCCAAACTAACCCCTCCCTTCACCTAACTACCCCCAGCACTACTCACCTCCCCAACCTATCTACTCACCCACCCCACCTAGCTCCCCCCGCACTTAAAAAAAACTGTCGGCATTTTTAAAACACTTTAATGTGGTTTGTTGGGCTACTTTTGTTTTCTTCTCTTGTCTATTTTGATGTTCTGATTTCGGTAAGGTTGGGTTAGAGATTATAATGCACGACCATTCGAGTCGTTCCCGGTATTCTACCGGCTATGTTTTTTCCATGCAAAATTTTCGCCTGACAATTTTGTGCTTTTCTTCTAGAAAATTCTTTGACTTCTCAGGTGACATTTTCACGCTTTCGTTCCACATTTTCAGTGATCTCTATTGCTCCGAAGTAGAACTCGTTGCTAATACAAAATCGGTTGCAGCAGAGCGGACCCCTCCGTTTTTGATTGCTGACTTCTGTTTTTGAACACTGGACTTTAACAGTAGCTTCGTTTGTGATGTATAGTAATTAGGAACTGCTGGTAATGTTCAAGGTGAAAAGGTTATTTTGAGATTTTTTGTTCCTATATAAGTCACCCCTAATTATCTAAATTACACCGCACACCCCCCACCCCCCAACGCCTATCTACCCCTCCCCCCAAAACATACCTACCCCCCCCCCCCCCCCAACACCTACCTACCCCCCTTACCGCCCCAGCCCCCCCACTTACCCCCCACCTATACCTACCCCCTCCTTTCACCTAGCTACCCCCCACCACCTAACTACCCCCCCAACCCAACCCAACCCCAACCCCACTGCCCACCTACCCATACCCCCAAACTACCCAATCACTTCACCTAACTACCCCCCAACTACCCCAGCACTACCCACCTCCCCAACCTATCTACCCACTGTCCCCACCTAGCTCCCCCCACCTAAAAAATTGTCGGCATTTTTAATTGCTCTCAAAGGAAGTTTGTAGCAATTATATTAGTCCTGTCGGTATTTTTTATGCGATTTTTTGCTGGACCGATTTTTCGTCTGACGCTTTTGACTTTTTGTCCTCAAAAACGGGATAAACAGGTAGCGCCCAGGGGGAATTAAGTGCTCTTAGAGCCGTTCAGCTCTGTTTCAGCTCAAACTGTTTTGGGGACTTAAACTTATGGTGTGAAGGGCGGTTCTTAGAGGTTGATGACACCCCCACTGTTGGTTCCCACACTATTGCCCGCACCCCCCCCCCCCCTCCACCACGTTGTTGCCCACACCCCACTATTGCCCACCCCGCCCTTCCCATCAGCACCCCCAAATTTTTTGAAAATTTTTGTCATTTTTTGAGTTTTTAGGTCCTAGGTGTCAAGGAACCTCCTCTAGAGTTTTATAGAAAGTCACAGTTGCAGGGTTTTTACTGGTAGTGGAATCTTTTTAACTTTTTAACATCACGAAATTTAGCATTTTCTTGAAAAACGTGCAATTTTTTTTATTTTTTGACATTTATTTTTCATTATTCACGTCTTTCCAGGTGAAGGGGTCAGAAAACGTTCTTAGGGATATGATAATAAGTCACCGAAGAATTTATTTTTGCCATGTATTGGTTTTCAATTTTTGAATATGACAAATTTTAGCATTATTTTTATAAAACTTGCAATTTTTTTTAAGTTTTTTTCTTAAAATTTTTGTCAGTTTTTAGGTTTCTCAAGATTCATGGGCCAAAGAACTTTCTCTAGGGTTGAAAATAGGTTACTGTATATTTTGCAATTGTAATGGAATGCTTTTCTAGATTTCAGCACTACGAATTTTAGCTTTTTTTTTTTACAAAATTTGCTATTTTTCAATATTTGACATTCACTGTCTTTATTCAAGTTTCTCAGCCGAACAGAAAATCTCCCTTAGGGTTTGAAAAAAAGCTACTGGAAAATCTTTTTTGATCATGGATTGGTTTTCAACTTTTATTATCACGATTTTTAGCAGTTTTTTATGCAACTTTCATTTTTTTTGAAGTTTTTTGAAATTTTTTGTCATTTCTGAGGTTTATCTAACCTCAAGAGCCACATAATCTCCTCTAAGGTTTGATAATAGATTGGCAAAAATATTTTATAGGCCATGGGATGGTTTTCAACAGTTTAACATCACGAATTTTAGCAGTTGTTCGATAAAACTTTTTCAGTTTTTTTGAAGTTTAATGTCATTCTTCAAATTTGTCTTCACCCAGGGGCCACAAAACCTCCTTGAGAGTTTGATAATAAAGTAATAAAGAATTTTATTGGGCCTTGAATAGTTTTCAACCCTTTAACATTACGAGTTTAAGCAATTTTTTGATAAAATTTGAAATGTTTTTCAGTTTTTTTTGAAAATTTTGTCATTTCTTAGTTTTCTCCAGCCTCAAGAGCCAAGCAAACTCCTATTGGGTTTCGTTATAGGTCATCTCATAGCTTCTAGATGAAATGGGATGTTTTAAAAAATTTTAATATTAGCAATTTTTAGAAAATGTTCGCAATTTTTTTTAAAAATTTTTTGAACCTTTTTCAGTTTTTGTTATATTTTCCTAGTGGTCTTCTCCAAGGCTTGATAAAAAGCTGTCGATTAGTTACTAGAACTAATGGAATGGAAATTAACGTTTTAATTAAACCAGCTTTAGCAGTTTTTTATTGACACGTTTTATTTTTTTCAAATTTTCAGGAAATTATTATCATGTTCCAAGTTTATGGTTCTTTATGAGCCAGTGAAACTATCTAAAGCTTGAAATGTGGATAATGGATAGCTTCTTAAGGCAATGAATTGGTTTTGAAGATTTTAATATCTTGATTTTTAGCAACCTTTTGTTAGAATTTGCAATTAATTTCAAAACTTTTTTGACTTTTTTTCCTTTTCCAAGTTTAACGATCATTACTGGCCAACAAAGCTTTTCAAGTCTTGCAGATAGGTTACGTGACATAACTCCAGTGACCAAAAACAGTTTTGAGCATTTTCACTTTTGAAAATTTTCGATATTTTGCAAGTTTTTAAAATATCATTTATATGATTTATTTACTAACAAGGCTAGAAAACTAAAAGTTGCATCGTCGAGTCAAGCTCGAACTTGCCTCACTAAACCGTGGCATGCTACTGACAAAGGCTCGCCGGTCGTGTGAGAGCAATTCGCCCGACGTTAGTCGGTTATGTTTAAAACACTTTAAAGTGGTTTGTTGGGCTACTTTTTTTTCTCTTGTCTATTTTGATGTAGTAATTTCGGTAAAGTTAGGTTAGAGATTATAATGCATGACAATTCGAGTTGTTTCTGGTACTCTACTTGCTATGTTTTTTAGCAGAAAGCAAGTTTTTCATGACTTGTCGTTTGACTTCTTTCGGTTTGAGCATTTACCTCCGTACTTGATTGTTGACTTCTGTATTCGAACAGTAGACTTTAACAGTAGCTTTGTTTGTAATGTATAGTAATTAGGAACTGCTGGTAATTTTCAAGGTGGAGAGGTCATTTTGAGATTTTTTGTTCTAATACAAGTCACCCCTAATTATCTAAACTACATCGCAGAAACCCCCCCCCCCCCCCACCACCACCACCTTTCTACACCCCAACACCTACCTACCCCCTCCACCGCCCCAGCCACCCCCCCCCCCAATTTACCCCCACCTACCCCTACACCCTCCTTTCACCTAGCTACCCCCACCTCCCCCCACTACCCCATTACTACCCAAATCCTCAACCTATCTACCCACCTAACCACCTACCTACTCCCCCCAACAACCTACCTACCCCCCGCCCCCCCGCCCCAACTTATCCCCCCCCACCTAAGCGTACCCCCAAACTACTTCCTCCCTTCACCTAACTACCCCCACCTACCCCCCCCCCCTACTACCCCAGCACTACCCACCACCCCAACCTATCTACCCACCCACCCCAACTAGCTCTCCCCGCACCTAAGAAATTGCCGGCATTTTTAAAACACTTTAATGTGGTTTGTTGGGCTACTTTTGTTTTTTTCTCTTGTCTATTTTTATGTTCTGATTTCGGTAAGGTTAGGTTAGAGATTATAATGCAGAGCCGTTTCCGGTATTCTACCGGCTATATTTATGCAAAATTTTTGCTTGACAGTTTTGACTTTTCGGGTGACTTTTACGCCCTTCATTTTTTGCGTTTCGCGTGATCTAAAATTCTCTCTCAATCACAATTTCAAGCAGTTGAACTCAATTGACGGCAGTTTAATACTAATAGTCAAAAGAAAAGTGCGCCGAAACTTTCCACTTGAAATCTTAATAGTTGTATATGTTAACCTCTAGTGTGGTTATGTGAGGCCCACTGTTGAACTTCTTAGTTTCTTTTAGGTTCACTAGTCTTCAAGTATGCGATTCACAGAATCTGTTATGGAGACTTACACGTATGATGCGAAGGGCGGTTCTTAGAAATTGACCCCACCCCCCCCCCCCTCACCCTCCCCCACTGTGTTGCCACCCCATCAGCCGCCCAGTGCACCCCCTCCCCCGTTGCGCTCACTTACGCCCCTTCAAGCTAACGTTAGCCTCACTAAACCGTGCCTAGATACTAACGAAGCCAACCGCTCGCCGGTCGTTTGAGAGCAATTCGCCCGACGTTAGTCGGTTACGTTTCGTTTATTGGCAAAGTCTAATTAGCTTGTTCTCGTCATGCCAAATTCATGTCAATGACAAAAAAAATGATTGCAGGTTTCTTGTGCCTTGTGATGTTGATGGTTGCACTGATAATGAGGAAGAGGAAGTTCGGGTTGAGAGTGGCCATTTTGATCAGCAGTGTTGCACAGTTCTTCAGTTGTCTCGCATCTTTCATCTGTCTCAATTTCTTTGCATACGAGAACCCATTCAACTATTTCCAGGAGGGCCTTGATTTTGTCATGTTCTGGTCAGTATTCTGTCTTTCAATCTTGTGATGAAAGTTGGTATTTTTGAAGCTGATCTTTCTTCTGTTATTACTTGCTCTCAAACAAAGTTTTTAGCAATTAAATTAGTCCTGCTGGTCTGCTTCTATTCAGTTTTTAGCCAACAAATTTTTCATTTCCAATTGGCTTTTCATTTCCAACGGCGGCTATTTTCCGGCAATCTGCCGGGTATGTTAAGATTCTTTCAAGGAAATCGCAAGTTCTGATTCTTGCACGATTTGAATCCTCTTATAGTAATGGGTATATAGCGACCTCCGCGCCAAAGAGCCACGATACGGTCGCTATATACCCATTACTCTATTTCCCTTTGTTTTTTCCAAAATATTTCCATTTTTCCACATAAATAAAAATCTATCATTTTTTGACTAAATTTAATAAATTTAGTTAATTTTTGCTAATATTTATTTTTGCTAATATTTATATACAAAATTAATTGTAAAACCTAAACTCACCATTACAACTTTTAATACCTTTATCATCAAATGGATCAATAGCTATCTTATATTGTTCTTTTGTTTCTAAATGGTGTTTCTTGCTATTAATAGTATAATTAGTAACATATTTATTTTTAGCTTCATAGATAGCGTTTTTATAGTCTTCAATTGTAATCTGGTTTTTAATATTAGTTTTTGTTATTCCTTTTAACTTTTTCTCCACCTCATCCTTAACAGTATTATAACAAAAAGCTTTAGCTTTAAGGAAACATGCTTTCTATAATAGTATCATTAGATATCTCATCTTTCATTTTTCCTAATTCTCTATTACTCAATTTTCCACTCACTTTATTTATCTCTTCACTAATACTTCCACCCTCAGCAACATTAACATTTATAAATATACTATCAATATCTGTATAATGATAACTACAATCTAACTCTTTCTCAAAGTACTCATATATAGCTTTATACAAAAATAGTTTAGCTTTCTCTAGTACAACAAAGCCAATATAATTAAACTTATCCAACTTAACATTACCTCTTGTTTTAGGTACAGCTACTAGATCATCATCAAACTCTACAGCATATTTAAAACTATTATTTTCTACTAATTTAATATATCTATCTACTTCATTATATAACTCTACCTCTTATATATTGTACACATTGTCTATTGTTTTTCCATAGAAAGCATTATTCATTAACTTAAAGAATACATTTCCAAATTTATCACCCTTAGCTTTAGCTTCTTTTCTTTTCTGAATATTAAACTCAATATAAGATTTTAACCATTCACTCTTACTATACTCTAACTTTTGCTTAACTTTACTATCTTCCAACTTCAAGCCACTAGCTAAATACCAAACTAACAACTCACCATCAATTACATAATCGTTTTTATCCGTTAACTTCAACATTAACTTCTCATTGGGTTAATATCCTTTCTTTTTATTTTCATTTTGATAGTCTGTAAACTGATTAATGTTAGCTTTTGTCTTTTCAGGAAAGAATGGATACTTGTTTGTCTTTTCTTTCAACTCATCATTATACTTCACATCAATGGTATAGATATAACCCTTTGTAGAGCTAGAGCTAGTATAATCGAGAGTGTCACATAGTTTGATCTCGCCAGTAGGTAAAGCCTGAACCATAGCAGAAGCGTATAATGAGTTGAAGTCTAAATATTTTAGATAATTCTCTTTCCCAGTATACTCAGGTTCTATTTCTTTATTTTTACATTTTACATGACAATCACCTAATACTGAAGCTAACCCACCTCTAATACCATGTTGTTTTGTATCATAATTATTAACTGTACTTTCTTTATGATAATTAAGTTTAACGTCAGTATATTTTAATCCACATATCCAAGTTAATCCAGGAGTAGAATATTTATAACATGGATCTATTTCATAAAATTCTACACACATATCTCTAAACTTTTCAAATACATCTACCGATAAGAAAATATCAGTTTTAAGATATAACATCATATAGTCTTTTGTTGATTTACATCCAGTATCTTTCCAACAATTCATCGCTTGTTTATTTTGTTTATCAGTAATACCACTTTGTTTCAACTTAGAATGGAATGCTTCCTTGGGTGCTAAAAGTGTTTCATTTAGTTTATCTATAGTATCAACCATTCACATGGGAATACACATTTTCGTCTTTCTAACCCATGTTTGTTGAATATTATACACTCTTCATCACTCAATGTTATATTTATAGCATCTAAGCTAGGTGGATGGAAGAATCTAAACATGTCTAATGCTTTAGCATAACCCATAACAATACTTGTATAATTCTCATCAGTTTTAGTTAATACTTTAAATCTAATCTTCTTAGCTAATTTAGTTATGAATAGGTGATTATCATAATTAGCGGAATATTTGCATACCCTGGTACAAATGTCTTTTTAGCTTGGAGGTTACATTTATTGTGAGCATATCCTCTAAATTTACCATTTAGATGATCATGATCTCTAACGACATCTTCACCCAAGTTCTCATTACAATAGAAACAATTAGTATATAATGGAGTAATAGTATCTTCTTTTAATGGAATATTTATACTAAATATATCTTTAAATAATTTATTATAATGATCTACTCTATCCACGATCCAAACAACTACATCTTCACTAGAATAACACTCATACTCATCTTCTAATATATCAGGATAATCACTTTTTATATATAACCCGCAAGCAATACGAATATGTTTTCCATCTTTTATTATACATTCAAAATCATAATACATAGCAAATGGTATTCTGTTTTTATAATGGAATTTATCAGACGTTAGATAATCTTTATGATGGAATGTTCTTCCCACATGTTTCTGTGTATTACATAAATCCAACCGTTTATTTAATGCATCTTCTGTTTGAAATGATACACAACATTTTACATATTGATAACATTTATGTTTAAATGATTTTCTTAATAAGAATGATACATCTTTACATAGGAAATAATGATTATCCCAGTATAATATATTACATCCTTTAGGATCATTATGATTAATTAATACAGGATTAATAGTTTTATTTTTATTCAGATTAAACACATTAAATAATATTTTATCTTTATTTAGCTCTTGTATTTTTTTAAGTGATAATAATCATAAGGAGGTTAAACCCCATTGATAATTTTATCTCTTTAATACTTTCTGGTTTATTATAATTACTAACTCTATTGGGATGATCTTCAGCAGGATGTAGATAAGCAATCAGTAGAACAACCACCAGAATAATAAAACTTGTGTATCTACATAGTTCTTTAACAAATCTTTGCATGCTTCAACCAGATCGATTCATCTCTTGTTCTTGCATTCTAGTCCCCAGTTCACTATTCAACATATCCAAGTCATGAGGACCATTATATTGTCTAGTCCTTAGTCTAATTGTGAATTCATTTTCTTCTAGCTTATCAACTGTAGGTTTTGCATACTTAACTACATCAAAGTTGTTAAACTTGATATGGGGATATATGTTATACATTGCCTCTAATAAATTCAAGAATTTAATATCTTCATAATTACTACTTGCTATCATTATTTGATTATACTTCATATTATGATCTAATCCCATCTTATTAACTTTATCTCGCCACCTTTTATCAACAAATTTTTTCTGTTTAACATTTTCTTTATGTTCATCTGATTCATTGTGTTCGTTTTTATTGTTATATCTGGTATTACAAATATTGCAAAATCCTTCAGTTTTATTATGGGTCTCTGACCATGTTTCACCAATAATTCCCTAGCTATATTATTGTTATTATCATCTCCAGTTATATCCTTATCTTTTCCTTTAACATTATCTGGATGCAACTTTGTTTTTAAAAGTTGATCCACACTATATTGACTTAGAGTAGACTTGCTTGTTACTTATTCAAACTTACTCCCATTCTTTATTATTTCCCCATTAACCAATCTTACATTATTCCTATGTTTTAATATTTCTATATGTTTATTATATTCAGTTTTATTATCTAGATACATGTCACAACTATCACAATACTTTATTCTTTATAGTTCAGGATAATTTTTATCTAACTTTTGTTCTATATCTTCATCAGTAACTTTTATTCCATCCTCATTAACACTCTCAAAAATTTTATTTCTATTATATAATCGCTCATTCTTTTTATGTTTAAGTGATTGATTATGTCTATAATATTTCTTTTTAGTTAACTCTTGATTGCAAGATTTACATTTAAACTTATTTGTTTTAGGATTTTGGACATAGACAAAATCATCAGATAATTCTGAGTCTAAATCTGAATCTTTAGATTGATCTATGTCTTTAGATGAATCTGTATCTTTAGTTTTATCTAAATCTGAATAATATTTTGCTTCAGCTTTTCGCAATGACTCACGCTTATCTTCTTCTCGTTGTTTTTTTAAGTTTGCGTCCTGTTTATCATACGATTCTTTTAACTCTTCATTTATCTGATTAAACCTTCTGATTGATTCTAAAGATTCTTCTAATTCTACTTTTTGTCTTTCTTTGTCTACTTGTTTTGATTTTTTCCCTGGGTTTGTTTTTTTTAACATTTGGACTGCCATGCTTGTAGATCTAGATTCGGTTTTACCACTTCCAGATTGGACTTGACCTCTTCCAAATTGAGCTTGCTCGCTTTGAGATTAGACCTCTCCACTTCCAGATTGGACTTGACCACTTCCAGATTGGACTTGTTCACTCGTGGAATGAATGTAACCGGTATAAACTTGCTGATTCATTTTTAAATGCCAAATTTTGAAACAATATTATTTATGTATCTTTTCATCTCTATAAAAATGATTAGCACCAAATGTGATAAATGTATAAATAAGGCTTGGTGTTTGAGTTGTGATGAGTGTCAGAGTAAATCATTCCAATGTTTTGTATGTAATAAGATTATAACATATAGAGACAGACATGATCATTTGCAAGTACACTTTAATAATCCCAATCAATATTTAGTCTGCTGAATGTGTAAAATAAATACACACGTCACTCAGTATAGATTTAAACATTTCTAATGTAGGTGATGCATATATCTCCATAGATATATGTTTCATCATACAAAAGAAAGATTCTTAGAACATGCAAAAAAATATAATAGTGAAGTATAATAAGTTTTTCACCCAAATAAAATGTTGCTGATGTTGGAATTATGATGATTATTCTGATTTAAGGAAGAGATTCAAAGGATATAGGAATGTTGTACCGGAACCATTGGAAATTAAAAAACATAACTTTATTATTTATGGTCCATCTAATTCTGGTAAAACAACATTTATAAAAGATTTTTGTGGTTTGTATGATACTGTTAATGTATTCTGTATTGATGATGGTGAGTGGAAGGGATATAATGTATACGGCATTGATGATTTAAAATTATTAGATAATTTAGATAGTTTTGCCAATAGCCTTATTATATTTGAGGATATGGGAGAAAATATTAGATTACCAGCTATTGTATTACCAGTCTCATTGTATTCTAAAGGTAGACATCAAAATATTAATATAATATGTGTAGGTCATACTGTAACAGATTTAAATAATAAAGCAAGAGATAACACCCCAGCTATATATATATATTACTTTAAAAAGTTCACAACAATTCTTTGAAAGAGTACAAGAGAAGTTTAAAATTGATTCTAATCTATATAGATTTAAACATTATAAGTATGGCATAATAAATTATAATACTTTTAGTGACTATTATATTGTATTAGATAAAGATAAAAAGGTCGTATATGGTTCTAGAATCGGCGATCTTGATATTGAGAAGTATGTTGATTATACAGAGTTTAAGGAAAAGGAATATAATATACTAAGTAGTTATTTAACAGATAGAATGTTAGAACCAACACATATTAAACCAAATGAGTTCATGTTCTATTTTGAAGAATATTTAGACTTTAAGGGAATAAATAAATCATTTAATTTTCATAAAACATATACGATTATGAGACGTATATTTATTGAGATAAATAGTGGATATGTTGCTATATTTGGTGTAATTAGTGTATTAGGAATTGGATATAGTTATGGTATAGATATATTAATGGGATAGATATAATGGATATAGATAAAGCAAAAATTAAATTAAGAAATGGTAGGAAGATGACAATAGGTTATGGTTAGATTGATAAAGACAAAATTGATCTCAATGATCCATTTAATATGATATATATGTTAGCTATTAGTCTTGTATCTATTTATGCAACAATAATGTTATTAATTCTAAAACTAAAAATGATGATAATATGTAGAGAATGTAATAACAAAATTGATACTCGTAGTGGATATCCAGAACATGAACTAATGAATCATTATAATAGTTCACATAATAATTTAATTGGAAGATGTATGAAATGTTTGATAGAAAATGTAGTGGTTATCACTTTTTGGATAAATGTAAAGTTAATAGTACAGGCCTTATAACATCAGTACATAAATATATTGATTATACTCATATTAAAAATACTGTTAGTAATAATGATAATGATAACAAAAAAGATAAAGATAAAGATGATTTAAAAAAGGTTTTGAATGGTCTAAAAGATAATATTATAGAGAATTTAAAAGATTAAATTAAAAATGAATTAAACACAGAAATTATAAATGAGATAAAAACGGAAGTTATAAATGACTTAAAAACAGAAACTAATATTAAGAAGAAAAGTAATGAAACTGATAATAAAACAACTAGAGTTTGTTGTTTATGTAAAATTGAAAAGAATAGAGATTGTTCTATATAAAACTGGTGGTTTATGTAAAGATTGTTGTTCTCAAAAAGTTTCATGTCCCACATGTAATATTGTTATAAATAGATCTTCACTTAATAAACATAAAAAATGGCACATAGTAATCCATCCCAAATTTCTGAAAATATATAAATGAAACGATTACAAATTACAAAGATTACATGAGATTACATGAGATTACATGGATTATTATGGTTTATATAGATTGTTTTAATCATGATAATCCCGCAGAGTGCGGGATTATCATGATCAAAATAATCTATATAATCCATAATAATCCATGTAATCTCATGTAATCTCATGTAATTTTAGTAATTTGTAATCAATTTACTTAAATATTGTCAGAAATTTGGTATTGATTACTATGTGCCCTTTTTTTATGTTTATTAAGAGAAGATCTATTTATAACAATATTACATATGGGACATGAAACTTTTTGAGAACAACAATCTTTACATAAACCACCAGTTTTATAAAAACAATCTCTATTCTTTTCAATTTTACATAAACAACAAACTCTAGTTGTTTTATTATCAGTTTCATTACTTTTCTTCTTAATATTAGTTTCTGTTTTTAAGTCATTTATAATTTCCTTTTTTATCTCATTTATAATTTTTTTTTTCATTTTTACTGTAATCTTTTAAATTCTCTATAGTATTATCCTATAGACTATTCAAAACCTTATTTAAATCTTCTTTATCTTTATATTTATTGTTATCATTATCACTATCACTAATGTTATTATTAATATCAGTTCAATCAATATATCTATGTACTGATGTTATAAGGCCTGTACTATTAAATTTACATTTATCCAAAAAGTGATAACCACTATATTTTCTATGCATACATTTCATATATCTTTCAATTGAATTCTTATGTAAATTATTATAATGATTAATTAACTCATGTTCTGGATATCTTTTACTAGTATCAATTTCAATATTAAATTCTCTACATATTATCATCATTTTTACTTTTAGAATTAATAACATTATGGGTTGCATAAATAGATACAAGACTAATAGCTAACATATATATTATATTAAATGGATCTTTGAAGTCAGTTTTGTCTTTATCAATCAAACCATAACCTATTGTCATCTTCTTACCATTTCGTAACTTAATTTTTGCCTTATCTATCTATATCCATTATATCCATACCATTAATATTATTATTAATACTATTATCTTTATTATTACCACATTTTTATAGTAACTATATCCATTTCCTAACACACTAATTACACCAAATATAGAAACATGTCCACTATGTATCTCATTAAATATACTTTTTATATTCGTATATGTTTTATATAAATTAAAAGATTTATTTATTCCCTTAAAGTCTAAATATTCTTCAAAATAGAACATCAACTCATTTGGTTTAATATGTGTTGGTTCTAACATTCTATCTGTTAAATAACTACTTAGTATATTATATTCCTTTTCCTTAAACTCTGTATAATCAACATACTTCTCAATATCAAGATCGCCAATTCTAGAATCATATCCGACATTTTTTATCTAATACAATATAATAGTCACTAATGGTGTTATTATTTATTATGCCATACTTATAATGTTTAAATCTACATAGACTAGAATCAATTTTAAACTTCTCTTGTACTCTTTCAAAGAATTGTTGTGAACTTTTTAAAGTAATATATATAGCTGGGGTGTTATCTCTTGCTTTAGTATTTAAATCTGTTACAGTATGACCTACACATATTATATTAATATTTTGATGTCTACCTTTAGAATACAATGAGACTATAGCTGGTAATCTAATATTTTCTCCCATATCCTCAAATATAATAAGGCTATTAGCAAAACTATCTAAATTATCTAATAATTTTAAATCATCAATGCCGTATACATTATATCCCTTCCACTCACTACCATCAATACAGAATACATTAACAGTATCATACAAACCTCAGAAATCTTTTATAAATGTTGTTTTACCAGAATTAGATGGACCATAAATAATAAAGTTATGTTTTTTTTTGTTTCAAATGGTTCTGGTACAACATTCCTATATCCTTTGAATCTTCCTTAAATCATAAGAATTATCATATTTCCAATAAGCAATTATAATATCAAACAGCAACATAATAATAAGCGGAAATATCAGCAACTTTTTATTTGGGTGAAAAACTTATTATACTTCAATTTTACATTTCTTTGCATGTTCTAAGAATCTTGTTTTGTATGATAAAACCTATATCTATGGAGATATATGCATAGCCTAAAATAGAAAAGTTTAAATCTATACTGATTGATGTGTTTATTTACTTTACAAATTCTGCATACTAAATATTGATTGGGATTATTAAAGTGTACTTACAAATGATCATGTCTGTCTCTATATGTTATAATCTTATTACATACAAAACATGGAATGGTTTACTTTGAAACTCATCACAGCCCCAACACCAAGCCTTATTTTTACATTTATCACATTTGGTGCTAATCATTTTTATAGTATTGAAAAGATATGTAAATAATATTATTTCAAAATTTGGCATATAAAAATGAATCAGCAAGTTTATACCGGTTACATTCAATCCACGAGTGAACAAGTCCAATCTGGAAGTGGACAAGTCCAATCTCAAAGTGAGCAAGTTCAATTTGGAAGAGGTCAAGTCCAATCTGGAAGTGGTAATACCGAATCTAGATCTATTAGCATGGCAGTCCAAATGTTAAAAAACAAAGACAAACCAAGGGAAGAAATCAAACCAGTAGACAAAGAAAGACAAAAGGTAGAAGCAGAAGAATCTTTAGAATCAATCAGAAGCTTTAATCAAATAAATGAAGAGATAAAAGAATCGTATGATAAACAAGATGCAAAATTAAAACAACGAGAAGAGGATATGCCTTAGTCATTGCGAAAGACTGAAGCAAAATATTATCCAGATTTAGACCAAACTAAAGATAGAGAATCATCTAAAGACTTAGATCAATCTAAAGATTCAGATTTAGACTCAGATTCATCTGATGATTTTGTCTGTCCAAAAACCTAAAACAAATAGGTTTAAATGTGAAGCTTGCATTGAAGAGTTAACTCAAAAGAATTATTTGAGATATAATCAATCACTTAAACATAAAAAGAATGAGCGATTATATTAAAGAAATAAAATTTTTGAGAATGCTAATGCGGATGGAATAAAAGTTACTAATGAAGATATAGAACAAAAGTTAGATAAAAATTATCCTGAACTAGAAGGAATAAAGTATTGTGATAGTTGTGACATGTATCTAGATAATAATACCGAATATAATAAACTTATAGAAAATTTAAACCCTAGGAATAATGTAAGATTGGTTAATGGGGAAATAATAAAGAATGGGAGCAAGTTTGAATGTGTAACTTGCAAGTCTACTCTCAGTCTAGTGTGGATCAACATTTAAAAACAAAGTTGCATCTAGATAATGTTAAGGGAAAAGATAAGGATATAACTGGAGATGATAATAATAATAATAATATAGCTAGGGAAGATAATGGTGAAACATGGTCAGAGACCCATAAAAAAACTGAAGGATATTGCAATTTATGTAACACCAGATATAACAAAAAAATGAACACAATGAATCAGATGAACATAAAGAAAATGTTAGGCAGAAAAAATTGTTGATAAGAAGTGGCGAGATAAAGTTAATGAGATGGGATTAGATCATAATATGAAGTATAATCAAATAATGATAACAAAAAGTAAATATGAAGATATTAAATTCTTGAATTTGTTAGAGGCAATGTATAACATACATCCCCATATCAAGTTTAACACCTTTGATGTAGTTAAGTATACAAAACTACAGATGATAGGTTAGAAGAAAACGAATTCCTATTTAGACTAATGACTAGACAATATTATGGTCCTCATAACTTGGATATGTTGAATAGTGAACTAGAAACTAGCATGCAAGAACAAGAGATGAATCAATCTGGTTGGAGCATGCAAAGAATTGTTAAAAGAACTATATATTTACACAGGTTTCATCCCTCTGGTGGTTGTTCTACTGAGTTACCATTCACATCTAGATATATACTTAATATATATAATACTGATAATAATTGTTTACTATGGTGTTTAATTGCTTATCTACATCCTGCTAATGATCATCCCAATAGAGTTAGTAATTATAAAAAACCACAATATATTAAAGAGATAAAATTATCAAATGGGATTACACCTCCTTATGATTATTATCACTTGAAGAAAATACAAGAACTAAATAAAGATAAAATATTATGTAATGTGTTTAATCTAAATAAAAATAAAACTATTAATCCTGTATTAATTAATCATACGGATCCTAAAGGATGTAATATATTATACTGGGATAATCATTTTTTCCTATGTAAAGATGCATCATTCTTATTAGGAAAATCATCTAAACATAAATGTTATCCATGTCTAAAATGTTGTGTATCATTTCAAACAGAAGATGCATTAAATAAACATTTGGATTTATGTAATACACAGAAACATGTGGGAAGAAGAACATTCCATCATAAAGATTATCTAAAGTTTGATAAGTTCCATTATAAAAACAGAGTACCATTTGCTATGTATTATGATTTTGAATGTATAATAAAAGAAGGAAAACATGTTCCTATTGCTTATTGGTTATATATAAAAAGTGATTATCCTGATATATTAGAAGATGAGTATGATTGTTATTCTAGTGAAGATGTAGTTGATTGATTTGTCGATAGAGTAGATCATTATATTAAATTATTTAAAGATATATTTAGTATAAATATTCCATTAAAAGAAGATACTATTACTCCATTATATATTAATTGTTTTTATTGTAATGAAAACTTGGGTGAAGATGTCGTTAGAGATCATGATCATCTAAATGGTAAATTTAGAGGATATGCTCACAATAAATGTAACCTCCAAGCTAAAAATACATTTGTCCCAATGTATGCATATAATTCATCTAATTATGATAATCACCACTTCATAACTAAATTAGCTCAGAAGGTTAGACTTAAAGTATTAACTAAAACTGATGAGAATTATATTAGTATTGATATGGGTTATGCTAAAGCATTAGACATGTTTAGATTCTTCCATCCACCTAGCTTAGATGCTATAAGTAAACCATTGATTGATGAAGAGTCTATAATATTAAACAAACATGGGTTAGAAAGACGAAAATGTGTATTCCCATGTGAATGGTTTGATAGTATAGATAAACTAAATGAAACATCATTACCACCCAAGGAGGCATTCTATTCTAAGTTGAAACAAAGTGGTACTACTGATAAAGAGTATAAGCAAGCGATGGATTGTTGGAAAGATACTGGATGTAAATCAATAAAATTTATATGATATTTTATCTTAAAACTGATGTTTTCTTATCGGTAGATGTTTTTGAAAAGTTTAGAGATATGTGTTTAGAATATTATGAAGTAGATCCATGTTATACATATTCTACTCCTTGATTAACTTGGATATGTGGATTAAAATATACTGACGTTAAAATTAATTGTCATAAAGAAAGTTTAGTTAATAATTATGATACAATACAACATGGTATTAGAGGTGGGTTAGCTTCAGTATTAGGTGATTGTCATGTAAAATGTAAAAATAAAGAAATAGAACCTGAGTATACTGGGAAAGAGAATTATCTAAAATATTCAGACTTCATCTCATTATACGCTTCTGCTATGGTTCAAGCTTTACCTACTGGCGAGATCAAAATATGTGACACTCTCGATTATACTAGCTCTAGCTCTACAAAGGGTTATATCTATACCATTGATGTGAAGTATAATGATGAGTTGAAAAAAAAGACAAACAAGTATCCATTCTTTCCTGAAAAGACAAAAGCTAACATTAATCAATTTACAGACTATCAAAATGAAAATAAAAAGAAAGGATATTAACCCATTGAGAAGTTAATGTTGAAGTTAACGGATAAAAACGATTATGTAATTGATGGTGAGATGTTAGATTGGTATTTAGCTAGTGGTTTGAAGTTGGAAGATAGTAAAGTTAAGCAAAAGTTAGAGTATAGTAAGAGTGAATGGTTAAAATCTTATATTCAGTTTAATATTCAGAAAAGAAAAGAAGCTAAAGCTAAGGGTGATAAATTTGGAAATGTATTCTTTAAGTTAATGAATAATGCTTTCTATGGAAAAACAATAGACAATGTGTACAATATACAAGAAGTAGAGTTAGTTAATGAAGTAGATAGATATATTAAATTAGTAGAAAAGATTAGTTTTAATTATGCTGTAGAGTTTGATGATGATCTAGTAGCTGTACATAAAAGAAGAGGTAATGTTAGGTTGGATAAGTTTAATTATGTTGGTTTTGTTATATTAGAGAAAGCTAAACTATTTATGTATAAAGCTATATATGAGTACTTTGAGAAAGTGTTAGATTGTAGTTATCATTATACAGATACTGATAGTATTTTTTTAAATATTAACGTTCCTGAGGGTGGAAGTATGAGTGAAGAGATAAATAAAGTGAGTGGAAAATTGAGTAATAGCGAATTAGGAAAAATGAAAGATGAGATATCTAATGATACTATTATAGAAGCATGTTTCCTTAAAGCTAAAGCTTTTTGTTATAATACTGTTAAGGATGAGGTGGAGAAAAAGTTAAAAGGAATAACAAAAGCTACTATTAAAAACCAGATTACAATTGAAGACTATAAAAACGCTATCTATGAAGCTAAAAATAAATATGTTACTAATTATACTAATAATAGCATGAAACACCATTTAGAAACAAAAGAACAATATAAGATAGCTATTGATCCATTTGATGATAAAGGTATTAAAAGTTGTAATGGTGAGTTTAGGTTTTACAATTATTTTTTTACATAAATATTAGCAAAAATAAATATTAGCAAAAATTAACTAAATTTATTAAATTTAGTCAAAAAATGATAGATTTTTATTTATGTGGAAAAATGGAAATGTTGTGGAAAAAACAAAGGGAAATAGAGTAATGGGTATATAGCGACCGTATCGTGGCTCTTTGGCCTGGAGTTCGCTATAAACCCATTACTTCTTATCAGTAGGATAATTATACAATTCATCTGGAAAAACTGGATCGATTCCTTTACTATACATGATCAAGGAGTTTTCTTTGTTATCGTCAGTGTGCTTAGTAATAAATTATATTAAATTGTCAATTTCGATTATAAATATTGGAAGCCTGTTGTTTTTTTTCGGTTTCTCAACAAAGTGAGCGAAAAAATAAGAAGCGTCCTTGCAAATCTCCTGTTCAAATCTCGCTGCGACCACCAAATCATTCTGACCACCAAATTGATTTTCTGTAAATATTTAACAACTTTGCAATTTTCTTGCCGCTGGAGGTTGACCTTTATCATAACGTTTGAACGCATAAACATAAAGTTAAAGTTTTTACAAAATTTTTACCGTTAAATACAGTTTTCCTCGGTCAGTTTATTCTTCTAGATCATTTTTTCTGGGTTAATTTTTTCAGCTTCTTCTCCCGTTCTGTTGAGTTCAGATAATTAAAGGAGCAAGTTGTACTTAATGCGCTAGTTTTTTTGAGAACAAGTTGTTAAATGTAAGTGTTTCAAAAAAGTTGATGCTGAAAATTTAAAAAAAAACAGTGTGGTTGAAGAAAAAAATCAAGGGGTTGATAAAGTCACCACAGTAAAAGATTATAAAAATCATATTTTACAATTGCTGTCATGAACGAATTATGGGTTTTGACCAGTTTGAACATGACCAATATGCGGGAACTGGCCTAACAGAGCAGACCAAATTGTAGGCATTGACTAGATCGAATCGACAAAAAAATTACATTGGCCATTCCGAAGGTGCAAACAAATTTGTTTGGGTCTGAAACATCATCTTGCGCAATTATGGGGATTTGTTTTGAAACAGATAGATCCAAATGTCCACCTGAAAGTATATTTCTTGCCATTTTTTTTTTCATTTTTGGTCATCCTAATGATCCTACATTTCATCTAAAACTGCCTATCTAATTGAGAATAAATTACAAAGAATTGTTTTTAATAGCCGCACAGCGATAGCTGGGGCTATTATTGGCCTTCTCTTGGTTTTTTACAATTCAAAGAATTTTAATTGTATTGGTGCGCTGTCTTTTTTTTAAGATCGGTTCACACATTTTCATGATTTTTGAAGTCAAATTGGAGTAGTGATTTTGGTCACGCCGAAACAGGAAATGGAGCGAAAAAGCGAGTGGTTTTGCGGCGTGAATTTTTCTCGCTCTAATTTTAAAGTAGAGTGAGAAAACTGTGTTTGAACAAAAATTCGGTTTCTCGGTAGTGGTTTTTTGTTCACATGCGGAAATTTCACTCTGATTTTTACTTTTTTTTTCGATTTTTTGGATCGGATTTTTTTCTGAATGGTTTTCCCAATCCATTCATAGTCCGTTTTAGGTCTAGTTTTTTTAGTCAATGAAAATTCTTTGAATTGTACGTCAGGACTTGTCCTGCTATGTTTTTTTATTTCGTTGTCATGATTTTTGTTACGACCATATGACGTCACGGCCACTTTTTGTTCATTCTTTCATGCAATTTCAACTGAATTGCATGTGTGACGTCACTTTTTGCTCTTAGTGGAGCGAGATTTTTTGTTCATGCGCGTGATTAATTTTTTGGTCACACTTGACTTACCTCACTCTCAAGAATGACTTCCTCACTTTGAAATTGACTTTTATTTACTTTAATTCAAAGAGATAAGGTCAAATGGGTGTGTGTCACTCTAAATGAAAGTTATTTGAGATCAGCTAATAGAGGCAGCAATAACTTATACAGATTTATAATCAAAATATAACAGATCAGCCTTCAATGAAAAGTCAAATTTTTTTGGTCTGTCTTTTTTACTGTTTTTTTAAACTGCCGATCTACGAATCTATTGCGGCTATTTTCTGGCAATCTGCCAGCTATGTTTGTTGTTAGCATTCCAACTACAAAAACTTTTCTACTTATTTCCTCAATCAGATAGGTCAGATTTGCGGGGATCTTTAGATGGAAGCTATCATGCAGGCTCAGTTCCTGACTAGGTCCAGGCCTATCGTGACTAGGTCCTGGGCTAGCATCCTATAAACAACAACGTTTTTTGAGATAAATTGATTATAAAGTTAGAAAAATTTTTAAAAATTATACTCCTTTGCTTGGTAGCAATTATTCGTAAAAAATTTTGATAGCCGTTTGTAAAAATTTTGATTGCGGTTCAACACATAATTAAGAATTCACAGTTTCCTTACGTAAAAACTTTTTATTGTTGAAGAAAATTTCCCTCGGACAATATTTCTAAATTAGCTGACTTTTGGTTTTAAACTGGATGAAAGTAGCTTTCACGTGCCCTGGAACGGAGTTTTAGTAAATAATTAGGTTTTGATTATTAATAGCGGCAAAGCCATAGCTGAGGCTGTTATTGGTCTTCTGTTTGTTTTTCAAATTTTGTGAGCATGATTTTTTGTTATGACCACATGACGTTACAATGACTACTTCCAAATGCTTTTTGTTCATTTGTTCATGCAAATTCAACTGAAATGCGTGAGTGACGTCATTTTTCACTCTTAGTAATGAATATTTTTTGTTCAATTGCGTGTTTTTGTTCTTTTGTGTACACCCTTTCCTATTTCAAATTAGGCTAACTTCTTAAGTGATCAATTTACAAGTGAAACCAGCCATATTCTATTTGTTTGAGAGCAGATTATGAAACATTTACGTTTTCAAAAAACTATGCTGAAAATTGTAAAAACGCAGTGCAATTGAAGAAGATAGAAGAACCAGTAAGCAAATTAAGGGGTTGTTAAAATAATGCAGTACAAAATTGTCATAAACGAAAAAAAGATATTGGCCGATTTGAACAGACCAAACTTTGCGTACTGGTCAGACCAAATATAACAAATTTTGGGCATTGAATAGAAAGAACAGACCAAATTATGGGCGTTGGCCAGACATTAAATATGTTGGGACTAAAACCTCATTCTGGGCAATAAAAAAATGTGTGTTAAAACAAATTTGATCCAGACGCCAGTTTAAAAGTGTATTTGAGATACATTTTTTTTGTTATTGGCCTTAATGATGAGAGCTTTCAAATAAAATTGCCTATCTAATTAAGCAAATAGGAAAAAAAATGTTAAAAAAGCACGCTGGGTAAACAGCTAAAGATGAAAAGCTATTATCCGGGAGCGTGTCCTGGACTAGGTCATGGGCTAGCTTTGTTTGAACTTATGGTTCAAATAACTTTTGAAATTCAATTTCATAGCAATCCCTCTTACATTAATTATAGGCATAAAAATTTATAAAATGAAGGCTATGAAATGGTATTTGTTTTCTGAAAATGTGAATTTAATTGCCATTTTTTTTCAACCGGCTTGTCGTCTTATTGTTTCTAATCGTCTAATCGGCCTGTCGTTTAATCGACTTTTCGTCCTCAAGAACAAGATAAATAAGTAAAGCCCGGAACTTGCAAGATAAACAGGTGAAGACCGGAGAGCATCAAGCGGTTGAGCAGTTCTCTTAGAGCCCTACGCATTGCTGGTTTCTGCAAAGTACGTGATTAACCACCAAAACTGCAGAGGAGATATTCAAGAAATTCATGGTGTGAAGAGCAGTTCCTTAGAGTTTGTCCAAACCTATTCATCTCCCTACCCCCACTCTCCTACCCGTCGTTAATCCTCTTCAATCTCATTCCATTCGTAACACTCCCTTCCCCTCCCCATCCACAGCTAACCCCCCCCCCCCCCCCACAATTCACGTCCCTCAGCCATACAGTTCTTCCCCTCTCGTTCAACATCCTCAATCCTCAACCTCATTCCTCTTGCAACACCGCAAACTCAATCCCCTTCCCTCCCCTTCTTTCATCCCCCCCCCCACCGCTACACCTCCCCTTTTCAATTAAACTAGCCGCCGTAAAGCCGCTGCTAACTGACGAAGCCAACCGCTCGTCTGTAGTTTGAGAGAAATTCACCCGACAGCAGATTCTTCATGTTGATTTTATGTTGATACATTAAGAAAAAATGCAAAATTTGTATTTCAAAAACTGACGATAGAACCATAAATCTGATTTTTCAGTACACAGATATTTATCGATTCTACTAATTTTACTAGTCGTATTTTGTTGTATTTTTAGGTTGATGCTGATGCTGGTTGGCTTTCTTTGTACCCTAAACGCAGTTGTGGTATTTACATTGCCCTTCTGATACCATCTCAGACTCACCATAAATCTGCGAACCTAAAGCTGGTGTCTTTCTCTTTGTCTGTATCTGTTTCTTTGAGGGCGAATAAAGCAAATATAGCTTTTCAAGGATGGACTGAGTAACAAGAAAAAACCTTTCCAATCGGATCTATCAATTCTTTTATATCATCCCCCCATCCCTTATGATAAATATGATATCAAATTTCTAACTTTCTCTTGCAAATGTGAAAAAGTAGATGCGGTTCTCTTGGGGCGTAAATAGTATATACCGGGCCGATACAAAATTGATAGATCTATTCAGTTTTGTTATTCCTTTGTTCTGTTTCGGAACTTGCCTTCTGATCACCTAAAAAAATTGTTGTTCGAAATTAACAAATTGTATCGCTGCTTTAAAAATGTATTCCTTGGATAAAAGAGGGCGGAACAGAGAACTCCACAATAGCCAGCAAATAACATGGTTCTCAGCAGTAGAGAGAATTTTTCCACAAGAAAGAGACAAATTTTTGAAGTGTTTATATATATATATATATATATATATATATATATATATATTCTCATACAAGGTATGTACAGATCACATATTTTCTGTTGGTTTTTTCAGTCCATGATTTCGGGTGATTACTTTGCCTTCCTATCACCGCGACTTTTCCCTTCAAGCCGTCATGAGACATCTCATGCGACATTTTAAGCAAAACTTTTCTTCAAAAAGTCTCTCTCATTGACAAGTTTCCGGCCAAAACCTCTTCCATTACCTTTTTTGATGGCTTCCCTCAGCTTATCAGTAGGCAATTATTGAGCTCCTATAGTCTTTTACAATGCAAAGTATTTGGATTGTATTAGTGTGTTGTCCTTTTTTAAGATGTGTTCACGCTTCTTTCGGTTTTTTTTCACGTCAGTGAGAAGGCAAAATAGAGTGGTGATTTTAATCACATTGGAGTAGCAAGAGGGGCAAAAAACGAGTAAGTCTTAGGCGTGTTTTTTCCAAGTACCTTTAAAATAGAATGAGAAACTGGTACTTGAACACATTTTGCTTTGACAATTTCGTTGTCATAAAATATTATTAATAGCCGCACAGCGATAGCTGGGGCTATTATTGGCCTTCTCTTGTTTTTTACAATTCAAAGAATTTGAATTGTATTGGGGCGCTGTCTTTTTTTTTAAGATCTGTTCACACATTTTCATGATTTTTGAAATCAAATTGGATTGGTGATTTTGGTCACGCCGAAACAGGAAATGGAGAGAAAAAGCGAGTGGTTTTGTGGCGTGAAATTTTTTCGCTCTCAGTTTAAAGTTGAGTGAGAAAATGGTGTTTGAACAAAAATTCGCTTTCTCGCTAGTGGTTTTTTGTTCACATGCGGCAATTTCACTTTGATTTTTACTCTTTTTTCGATTTTTTGGATCGGATTTTTTTCTAAATGGTTTTTCCAATCCATTCATAGTCCGTTTTAGGTCTAGTTTTTTTAGTCAATGAAAATTCTTTGAATTGTACGTCAGGACTTGTCCTGCTATGTTTTTTTTATTTCGTCGTCAAGATTTTTGTTACGACCATATGACGTCACAGCCACTTTTTGTTCATTCGTTCATGCAATTTCAACTGAATTGCAAGTGTGACGTCATTTTTCGCTTTTAGTGGAGCGAGTTTTTTCGTTCATGCGCGTGATTAAATTTTTGGTCACACTTGACTTACCTCACTCTCAAAAATGACTTCCTCACTTTGAAATTGACTTTTATTTACTTTAATTCAAAAAGATAAGGTCAAATGGGTGTGTGTCACTCTAAATGAAGGTTATTTGAGATCAGCTAATAGAGGCAGCAATAACCTATACAGATTTTTAATCAAAATATAACAGATCAGCCTTCAATGAAAAGACGAATTCTTTTGGTCTGTCTTTTTTACTGTTTTTTTTAGACTGCCGGTCTACAAATCTATTGCGGCTATTTTCTGGCAATCTGCCAGCTATGTTTGAAAATTTTACTTTGCCCTTTTTAAAATTTTTCCTGTTTTCTTGCCACCTAGTACCAATAAAGGCAGTATCAGTGGTTGGTAGCAAGGCACAAAATAATCTAGTTATGTGTTTTGAGTTGATGACTAGTTCTTTTTAGGACTTTGACACTATTTGTTTCCAAATTGTTTCAACGATTTTTAAGTTTTGCGAGTATTTGTTGTACATTTAGTTGTCTTGTCTTTCAATCTCTTTAGAGACAGGACTCATAGGTCGATTTTGTGACTGCTGTAGCCAATTTAAATGTATCAATGAAATCTAATTCTTCTTACGACTGATTTTTTTTCTTTTCAAGACGTTCAGTAGAATGTTTGTGATCTTTCTATTTTTATTGGCTCAACTTGTTTAGTCTCCTGGTCTCACTTATGACAAGACCCATCGGTTGCCATTGATGCTAATTTAAATGAATTAATTACTTTTGCTGTAATTTTTCTGTCGTTTTGCAAATGAAATCAATTTTTGGATTGCAATTAATGACTTTCCCTCCTATGCTTATTTACTTCGTCGAATGGAAAATTGTCCTGCTTTACCTCATTCTGCCGCTTTTTCGACATTTTGCGTGAATTTTTTTTTGACTTCTCTAGACTGATTTCATTCTTAGCTCATTCTGCTCAAAGGGTTTTTAAACAGCGGTTGCGGAGCAAAGCACTTTGAATGAACGGAGTCATAAAAAACGAAATCAAAAATAGAAACGGTATAAAACAATATTGCTCAATTTTAGATACCCTGAAATTTGTCCCTGAAATTCTTCCTAAACGTCTCAAATTTAGAGTGGTTTTGATAATAGCACCTCTATCTTCTCATTAAGTAAAGTAACATGAGTATGTCTAACAACTAAATGAAAACCAAATAGTTGAGACATTAAAAAGGTTCTCTTACATCAATCAGTTTTTCCTTTTTTTCTGTTCTTTCGATCCCAATCAGGGTTATGGGAATCAATGGCGGCTAATTTCCGGCAATCTTCCGGGATTATTTTTTATGCTCAAAGAACTTCCTCTCTTTTGGGGATCATCCATAAACCCTCTGTTTGCGATCGTCACTCACGCAGTTTACATTCGGCATACGCTGCACCAAATGGTATCCGAAAAGAATATTTGCTAAAAAAACAACGCATATAATAATGTATATCAGCTTTGTATGTGACTGCCTACCACTAGTACTACTAAACAAACACTTCATGTAATACCATTAACAGTCAAGTTTATTACAATGGCGCAGTTTCAAGAGCCCACCGCTGCTACTACTAAAACCTCTAATTTAAAGTATCATTACACAATTATACTCGTTTCCATGCGACACGTAAAGAAAACTTACCACTCTGATAATTCCGATTTTTATTCTGTTGTCTGTTTTTAGCAAGCTTTTACTCTTGTTAATCTGAAATGTTACCACGGAGTTGCTCTATGCCCGGGATTACTCGTCTTAGGTACCATATCATAGACCATATGATCCAATCCAAGTCAAGGCAAAATTTCAATCCATATATGATTTTGGGTAAGTTTTGTAAGATTTTAGAAATAAAAGGTAGTTTCAGCAGAGCAGCACGTTTTTGATGATTTTCTCACAGATCGAATGCTTTATGTTCTTGGATATGGTATCTAAGAGGTTATTATGGTCTTGGGTATGGTATCTAAGACGCCACATATGATCTTGGAATCTTTTTCTAAGATTCAGCAAAAGTTTTAAAATCATTCAACCATATGAATTAATTTCAGTCCATTATGCTGCAGAAATTTATTATGTTTATGGTTTTCTATGGTCCATAGATTTCTATGGTTTTGGATATGGAATCTATGACACCACCAAGCTTTTTTTCCCAGCCCTCTTTTCCTTTGTCTTTTTTTGTCTATCAAGTTAATTGAAGTTCCTTTAACCATAAAAAACCTATGCTCAATCTTTATATTTATGGCCATTAATGGATCATAGATTTCTATGGTCTTGGATATGGAATCTAAGACCACATAAAAAATTTTACATTTATTCTAAAGAAACTCTAAAGAAACTCAAATATGCGATCCAAAATACGACCTTTGAGACCTTGTTTTTTATAGTCTTTGATATGATATCTAAGATACCGTATACCCCATACATAACTTTGATATGCTACCTAAAATCCTTTTATGATAGTCAGCCCGGGTGCATACTATGAGAAGCATAATTGAAAACACTACACCAGTAATGATTCTGACTGATACAACGGTTGTTAGGAATTATGTACTGATATACAATGTTCGCTATCTCGAAGAAGCTCGAGGGCATTAGTTCGTGGGGTAGTTGTGGATTTTGCAGTATGGGTGTCATGAGCCAAAAGCATAGTACGCGTACGGCTCAACGAAACTACTGAGTCAGCAAGAAATCAAGACGTAATTAATTATCATGTTTGCCGAGCTTTGACTCCAAACAGTTCTTGGCCTATAAGAACAGTCTTAAGAAAATTAAACGCATTATCATACCAAAACAGTCTGTATCATATTCACTGTTTTGGTGTATACGATTTATTCAGCGTATATTATCATATATTATTTTTGTATATGCAGTAACTTCAACAAAAAAATATTACAAAATTGACATTTGAAAATTATAATAGATGTAAATATTCTTTCAATTCGAGCCAGGTTAAAATTCAATTAGTTATCTTTTACAACTGGTGGTATGCCTCGTTGCCGACAATTTCAATGCACTAGTCCAGAAATCATTGTTTTTAAATGTAAAAAATTTGTCTGTATGGTCCGTTTTTAATTGCTCTCGAACAAAGTTTTACGCAATTTTTGTAAGCGTGAGAACGTGTGTCTTTTTTATGTAAAATTTTCCATTGACCGTTATATCCTAGAACATTTTTTCAATTTTACTTCTTGAGTGGCTTTCTCACAACTGAGTTTCAAATTTTTTAGGTGATTCGAGTTGCCCCCATTCAGAAATTAAGTCTGTTGCCTAATTAAAATCAAATGTGAGCGCAGATCTTTTTTCTGAATTCTTTACCTCGCCAGTCGTTCAGAGCAATTCATCCGAGGTTAATTGGTCGATGTTAGAAGGACCAAAGAAAACGAAACACTTACCTTTTTTCTTTGGATCATCGGTATGATACGTAAGTAGTCATCAATATATCCGGCAACGTAAGTAATTATCGGTATGTTCGTTTTCATAGATTCTGTTTGTCCGATTTCAACTTTGTGATGATCTTCGGTGTTCTTGGTTTTAAACGTACAAAATTAGTCAGTTTGTTTGGTTTTACAGGTAATAAATAGTCGGCAAGTATGGTTTAAAAACTTGAGAAGTTTTCGTTAATAGGCGAAATACGGAACACGAAAGTAAAAACAAAAAAAATAAGTAGCTGAACAGTTGTTTTCTTTCTTCTTTCTCATCTGTGCTGGGAACCGGTTACAGCGGAGCTGCAAACAAACAACTGTAGAAAAATTGATTCTAGGCAAACGGTGAAAACTGCGCACTAAAAATCTTCAAACGAAACAAAACCAGAATATATATTGTATTGTACGCAACAAATATTAGACAAGGATTAGATGAAAATCTTAATAAAATCCGAGAATATGGTTGTACTGATGCTCTGCTTTTTCTCCAATCCAAAGTATTTGGACTGTATTCTTTCGCTGCGTTTTTTAACTATGTTTTCACACATTTTTCAATCACATTGATCTTTCAAAGGTACAGTAGTCCTCAGTTTTTCATTCAATTCTTTGGAAAATATTTTCGGACTTGTCCCTCAACGTTTCTTCTGGAAAAGCAAAACCGAAAAGTCTTGGTCCTTTAGCATATTTCGGGAACATCTATTTCGGGAAAATCTATCTTTTTCCTAGAAAATCTATCTGGCAAAAACTTGGAGTCTTTGTTTGATTAGTTTTCGATTCAAGAGTTTAAAAAATGATGAAGGACTTTTGTAAGACAAAATCCTTGTCATGACCAATTTAGGAGCTATATGTTGTGGTACTCCATAAAAACATGAAATCTTGTAAAGTTTTTTAAAACTTTTTGTAATTTTTTGAGTCTTAAAGCCCTCGGCAACAAAGAACCTCCTCTAGAATTTGATAATAGTTTAATGCATAGCTACTAGTAACATTTGAATGATTTTTCAGCGTTTTAAATCCAACGAATATATGCATTATTTGATAAAATCTGCATTTTTTTCAAATTTTCCTAAACCTTTTGTCAATTTTTAATTTTTTCCCGCCTCAAAAGCAATAAAAACCTACTCCATGGTCTGATAAAAAAAACTACTGAAATGTTGAGAGCGTCAATGGAAATGGTTTAAACAAATTAATTCAGTTTTTAATTCAGCCTTTTATTCGGTTTTTTTTGCCTCAGGTATTCAGTTAACCTCCTCCAGGGGTTGATAATATGTTACTACATAGTTACGTGTGGCAATGGAATGGTTTTCAAAATTTTAAAAGAACGAAGTTCTATTTTTTGATAAAAATTGAAGTTTTTTCTTAAAAAATTGCCTTTTACCAAGTTTATCGATCTTTCTGAACCAACGGACTTTTTAAGGCTTTGAATTGGGTTACTAGAGATCTTCTATTGACACAGAAATGGTTGTGAAGATGATAATATTACGATTTTCAGCTACCTTTCTATAAAACTTGCGATTGTTTTCAATTTTTTCTTGAAACTCTCTGTCACTTTCTTCAAGGTCTTTCTTCAAAGACAATAATTTTTGTCAGGTCTTGCTGGACCTATTTCAGAGACAAAAAATGGTTTTGAACATATCTTTGAAATAGGTATATTTAAAGGGATCAAATTTTGCCTTCGGGGTAAAAGCTTCAAGTGTTTTAGTAATGAGTATATTTTTGTTTAGTTTGTTTGATTGTTTCAGTTTCTCAACTTTTCAGGATCATTTTTGTTAGGTTTTGTCTGGCACTGATTAATTGGTCTGCCGGTCAGGCAGAGTACTTCTTAGTTTTTCATTCAGTTCTTTGGATTGTATTTCAGGAATTGTCATGCTATACTGATATTTTTGTAATATTAACAGTCAAGACGCAGCGGGCATTAAGTTTAATTAAAAGCCTTTAGCAGCCTTATGTAGTCTTTCTACAGTGGTGAAACTATTGGGAAGGTCGTCATTTATGGTTATGAGGTCATTTTTGGAGTTATCGAGCCCAAATTTTGCAATTGTTCAAGGTTTTTTGTCATTTTTCGAGTTTTTTGTTGCACCAGTCTAAATTTGAGTATGTAAAAGCTAATAAAGAACTCATTTGCAAGACAGAAATATTCTTTATTACCACTTTAAAAGCTATTTTATTTGTACAAAAACCATAAACACGCAAATTTATACCAATCTCTACAAGTTTTTTGAATTTTTTTTATCATTTTTGAACTTTTTAAACCTAGGTGGCAAGGAAGCTCCTCTAGGGTTTGATAGTAGATTATTACATAGTTTCTAGTGGTTATAGAAATTGTTTTCAACTTATAGTTATCACGAAGTTCTGCAAACTTTTGATAAAAACTTATTTTCAATTATTTTCAAATTTCTTAACATTTATTGCCATTATTTCAGTTTTTCTAGCCCTGGGTCCCAACAAGACTCCTAAAAGATATGATAATGGGTCATTAAAAAAATTTTTTAATGGCCACGGAATGATTTTCAACATTTTATTATCACAAACTTTAGCAATTTTTTTTGATAAAACGTTTTTCATGTTTTTTGAACATTTGTCATCTTTCAGGTTTTTCCAGCCTCAAGGGCCGAGAAACCTCCTCTAGGGTTAGATAATAGCTTACTGCTCAGTTTCTAGGGGAAAAGAGTGTTCAATTCTTAAAGAGTTTTCAATTCTTAAAGTTTTGCAGTTGGGTTACATGACAGAACTCCAGGGACAAAGACATTGATCTTTCAAAACGGGATAAACAGGTAAGACCCAGTGGGCATTAGGTTTCATTAGAGACCCAAAGTGAGCATTAATAGTCCTTCAAGTGCTTAGAGTGTTGCAACTGCTGAGATGACCCTAATTTAAGGTTAAAAAGACATTTTTAGGAATTTTTGAGCTCAAAATGGTGCAGTTATTCAAGTTTTTTGCGCTTTTTGGTATTTTTGTTTGATTAGTCTTCGGCTGAATTGTTTAAAAAATGATGAAGGACATTTGTAAGACAAAAAAACATGCAATATTTTATTAATTTTCAAAATTTTTCAGTTTTTTTGAATCTTTTTGTAATTTTTTGAGTCTTGAAGCCCTAGACATCAAAGAACCTCTTCTAGAGTTTGATAATAGGTTAATGCATAGCTTCTAGTTGGCCATGGAATGGCTTTCATCAAATTAATATCACAAATTTTAGCAATTTTTTTGATAAAACTTTCAAATTTTTCAAGTTTTTCTGAACATTTGTCATCTTTTATGCTTTTCTAGCCTCAACGGCCAAAGAACCTCCTCTAGGGTCAGATAATAGGTTACTGCTCAGTTTCTAGTGGCAATGAAGGAGTTTTCAATTTTTAAAGTTTTGCAGATGGGTTACCTGACAGAACTCCAGGGACAGAGAAAAGTTTGAAACACTTTTTTTGCGAATTTCAGAAACTCTCTTTAAATTTTTCTCTTTTCATTTTTTTGAAGCATTTGTCATATTTCTGGAGTTTATCTACCGTTTGTGGATAAATTTCTTTCAAGGCTTTTGCGTGAGTTAACGATGTAAAGAATGTGTCATATTTGCACTTCAGATTAAAAGCTGCAAGAGTTTTAGCTATGATTATTTATTGTTGAGTAGTCTTTTTGGCTGGGATTGTTCAATTGATCTGCTGGTCAGGTACAATAGTCCTCAGTTTTTCTTTTAATTCTTTGAAAAATATTTTCGCACTTACCCCTCTATGTTTTTTCTGGAAAAGCAAAACCGAAGTCTTGGTCCTTTAGCTTATTTCGAGAAAATCTATTTCGGGAGAATCTATCTTTTTCCTAGAAAATCTATCTTGCAAAAACTTGGTGTTTTGACTCCTTTTCCATAGAACAGATTACATACGAAATTTGAATTCTTTTGAATAACTCCGCAACTCGATTCAGGTCTTTCATTTGTCTGTTATCTTATATCATTTTCATCAAAGATGAAACCGTACATACCGAGAATTATCTTACGTTTACAACAAAGCTTTTTAACAAACCGGTCATACCAACGATTTCTTACATGTAAAACCGAACGTATCAAACAATTCTTCATTGTTGATTTTGTTCGGTCTACTGGAATAGGGTGTGCCTTTACAGTCGGAATATTCGGGAGCACTAAAAGTAGAGTCAAGTTAAAATTACCAGAACAGAAGCAACTGACTAAATAGCCTAATTATTTGAGACAGGGTCTCTTTAATTATGATTTTTTTAGGACATTGCAAGTCGCCGCTCTTGAAAAACACCTTCAGTTCTATTTACGTGTTTTTGCAACTATAGCTTTCACCCCCAAACTCCCCCTGCTTTGTGGCCATACAACATATACCCCTCTCATCTTAATTGAACAGTAATGGGGTATACATTGTGAAAGAACCCTATTTACTTCTTAACTTCCACAAAACTTTTGGTACAATATAAAAAAGGTCCTCAAAATATATACAGAAATAAGGAAACCATTTGTTTCTCAACCATACTTTGTCTCATTTTCGACCGCAAAAAACACCAGTTCACAATATGGTACGCATTAAAACTTTCAATAATTAGGCCTTTGCTCTTTAGAGCATGTAAATGATAACTTTGTTTTTGAGATTTTACTGCGCTGTTTCTATTAGGGTTGGAACGTATTTTAACTTTGAAGATCTCGTAAAAGCAGGAACATGCCCAGAGAGGGCATAAACTGGTGACATCGTTATTTCTATTTTAATTATACTTTAGTTGAGGAGGAACTATATAATCACATAGGATTTTTAAGAGTGGTATTATTAGAAAACACATCCACCAAAGTATATATAATTAAAAGGGCTTTCAGTGAATTTCGTTTTTCCACGGAGTTATTGCGGTTTAAATTTTTGACTACTTGACTACTTTTTGTTGCATTTGTTCACAGTTTCGGATTTCTAAGCAGTTTTATGCAAAATTTCGATAAAAAATGTTAAAATTGTTAAGGAATGTGTTGTTGGTTATAACTCTAAAGATATAATCTTATTGTTGAACTGTTTGATCCAAATTTTAGGCAAAAATTTTAACTAATTTTTTAAAAGTTAGCTATTTTCCATCTCAAATAGCACCAAAAAAGATTTTTTCTTCCATTTTGATTATAATTTGGCAAAATCATCACATCTAAAAACTGTTGACACAAATTTTGCCATATCCAAAAAAGATTAAAGTTACTTGCATTTGACGTGCAATGCATCCCAAATGCATCATTCATTTTTGATAAATTTTTAATAAGTCCGTGCTAGTTTAGACAGCTCTCGGATATGGAAACTTACATACCACAATTAGTTATCTCTTTTTCTGAAAAATTTAATGTGCTTTTATGCAACTGGAAACAAAATGAAAATCTACTTTTTATATCGAGAGAAGGTATCTAGCAAAATCTTTGTTGTTTAGACTCTTTTTCTATAGAATAGTTTACATACCAAATTTCAGCAAAAAGCCACCACACATACCGACAACTATCCTAAGTTACTATAATTTAAAAAGCCTCAAAATGCTTTCAACTGACCATGCTCATATTCGGCAAAAAAAAATACAAACCCACAAAAAGGGTACTTAATTTTATTCTATCAATCCCATTTAGTCCTTTATTAATTTAGCCTTTTTTCATTGGAGCGTGCAGTTTAAATTTTTCTTTGCAAGCATTTATTGAACTGTTTTCGTTAGAATTAGAATCTATTTAAACTTCGAAGGTCTCTCAAAAGCAAACTTGTACTTAGAGTTGACATGAACTAGTGAAAAAATATGTTCTCTTATAACTATATAGTTCCTATCATTACACTTTAATTTTAATTTTATGAAAGAGTGACGTTATAGTTTTTTAATTAATCTATTGATTATGAACGAAAAACGGCATCCAAAAGTAAAAACAAAAAAACTAAATTGAAATTCAAATCAAATCATTTATTAAATAGCTGAAAAGATGTTATCTCTTTTCTTTTTTATCTGTGTTGGGCACCAGCTAGAGCAGATTTGCAAACAAAAGACAGTGGAAAAATTGAGTCCAGGCAAACGGTGAAAACCGCGCCCTAAAAATCCTCAAAAAAAACAATCAAAAAAGGCAGAATATATATAATGTAATCTTGATGTCATAGACAACTCAAACCTAGGAAAACTTACATATCATATTTAGTTCCATTTGAACGACTCCTTGCCCCGATTGAAAAAAACTAATGTGCTTATATGCAACTGAATACAAATGAAATTTTCTTCCCTAAAAAGCTATCCCGCAAAATTTTATGTTTTAGACTCGACTATAACTCATTTTTTGGAAAGTAAAATCTGCTTATTTGCAAATGAAAGGAGATGAAAATATATCTTTTTTCCTAGAAAAGACATCTAGCAAAATTTTGGTGCCTTGACACTTTTACATAGAATAGAATTTGGTTTCTTTTGAATAACTCCTTGACTTAACTTAAGTCCTCGAACGTGTCCATCAGTTCTTACGTTGATTTTGTTTGGTCTACTGGAATATGATGTGCCTTTACAGTCAAAAAATTTGGGAGCACCACGAATTGAGTCAAGCTACAGAAGCAATTGTCTTAATAGCATAATCATTTGACACATGGTCTGTTTAATTGTGATTTTTGTCAGGACATTGAATGTATGAAATTAAATTTTATGCGTCTGGACTAGGCTTCAATTTTGGATATGAGGGATAATACAAGTCAAAGACCTTGAAAAACCACTTTTCAGTCTTATTAACGGGATTTTGCACTAATAGCATCCCCTCAAGCTGCACCGGCTTTATGGTCATATTACGTATATCCCCACTCCATTTTAATTATATCATAATATAGGATATATTGGGAATTGACCCATTTCACTTCTTTGATTAAGCAAAACGTAGATTACCATACTTCAAAATGTGAAAACAAAGAAGACAAACGATTTTTTGCTCGACTTTACTTTGTCTCAGGCTCCGAAGACAAAAATATAATTTCATAAAAAATCATTTCAAAATACTACTCTCTGTTTCACTTTAAGTTCCTTATTAATTTGGCCTTTCATCATTGGATCATGTAGTTTAATATTTTGTTCTCGACCGTTCTTTGCTCTATCTTCCTTAGAGTTTAGAGTTCGAATCTATTTTAGGTCTCTTAAAAGTAAACACTTACCCAGAATGGTCATAAACTAGTGACATTATATGTTCTATTATAATTATATGTTTCAATTATTATAATTCACCTTCAATTTTCCCGAATGAGCAACCTTAAAAGATTTTTTTTCATCGTTTAATGATTTATAGTGCCCACCCACTTTAATTGAGGAGAATCATATATTCAAAAAGATGCTTTTTGACTTTCTTCCACATAGTTATCAAGGGTTAAAAGTTTTGTGAAAATTTCACTAGTTTTCGTTGTTTTTGTTCACATTTTCGGTTTTGTTGCTCAAAAATTTTTGCAAATTTTGCTGAAAAATATGTTTAAGTTGTTGACAAAAGTGTTGTTGGTTTTAACTCTGAAGATGTAAGGTTGTTGAGCTGTTTGATCCATTTTTTTAGGAGATACTTTTACTAAAGTTTTAAAACTTAGCCTTTTTCAATCACAAATGGCTCGAGATAAGATTCTTATGGAAACTTTACATACCATGTTTCGATCCATTTGGAAGACACCCTGCCCGGATTGAAATCGAACTTTTGAACAATTTTACATGCAAAAAGCAATAGAGATTAAAAATCTATTTTCCCATTAAAACTATCTAGCAAAACTTTTCTGTTTTAGACCCCTTTTAAATAGAAGACCTTACTCGCGAAGTTCCGTTTCATTTGACAAACATTCGATTTAAGTATTCTCATTTCTTGTTATCTTATATCCGTTTATTGAAAAAAAAGACCTAGCATACCGTTGATTTTTTTGTGTTTTTTGCCAAATATACCAACAATTTCTTACCTCTGAAAATAAAAGGGCCAAATCTGGGAGACGGAACAAAACAATAATTTACAACTTTTCAACCGATGGAACATACAGATCAAACCGAACGTACTGTCGGCTTCTCATATGGAAAACCAAAAATATCCAACATCTTTTCCGTCAATTTTGATCGGTCTACTATGATAGGGTGAATCAAGTTACAGTTACGAACTTTGTCTATGTAGAGTAAAAATTTTTAGATTTTTGTTATCCAGATTTTTATCTCTGAATTTAAACTTTGTGTTTGAAATAGACTACAAGTGCGGAAACGGGAGGGATTACAAGTCTACGCCTTGATAAAACAGACCATTTACTCTTATTTATTGGTTTTTGAATTGATAGTTCACCCCCACCACCCGCCCCGAGTTTTGTGGTCATAAAACGTTTAGCCTACCCCTCATGGTAATCATACACTAATGGAGGATATTTTGGGAAATAATTCATTTTGCTTCTTTATTTCCACAAAACTTATATTTGTATGTTACAATATGAAATAAGCCTCACAATGTGGACTCAAACAAGAACACGACTTGTCGCTTGACCTTGCTTTTTATCAGATTCCACGCGAAAAAAAACTATCATTACGACGCTAGAGGTGTACCCCAAAGTCTCCGCCTTGATAAAAACTTCTTGAAAAACAAATACATAAAATGAATAAAATTAGGAGACAAGCTTAGTATCTATTTTTCTCTGCAAATTGAGGTGCTGCCGCTTTTGAAAAATTGAGATAATTTTGATATTAGGAGACAAGTCCTGTAGTACTATGGTGTCTGATTTAATACGCGTTTTCAGCATTTAAAAGGGATTTAAAGTTTTGTTAATTGAGCATGAGAAATTGGTTTATTATAGTATACCACATAGGGCTTAGATAAACTTACCAATGCAGATAAATTGAAATGACAAAAGATGTTTTTTTTAAAAAAGATGGGAATCAGCAACACAATTGTAGGTCGAGAATCAGCAGTTTACCATAAGGACGCAATTGCCACACACCCAAACGACAATCCCTGGCGATTGTACATCTACTGGGGATAAAACAGTAAAGGAAATTTTCAGAAAAACAAAAAGGCGTAAAACTCAGAAAACTAAAAAAGCGTAAAAACTAAATAAGAGTTTTAAATCTTTTTTACTATAGCATATTATCTATAAATTGGTTATAAATATGTTTTCGTCACACTTTAGCCGTGATAAAATTTTGTTCTTTGAGTCTTAACGAGCGCGTCAATAGTGTATTATAATGAATGGGAGATATTTTCGGAAAAATAGACACATGTTAATACACATTTGTATATAGACGTAGAAATAGGTTCAGAATGAAGACATTATTAAGAAAAAAGTAGCTGAACTCTGAAATAAATTCTCTTGTGATAAATTTCGGTTTGAAAGATATTCCTATAATTCCTATATATAAAACCACTGAAGCAATTCCCATTTTCAGAAGCAATTCCCACTGCCACACTATGAAATTCCGCATCAAATTTAGTCGTTATTATATTTTTTTTTCTGAAAAATCCTTCAAAAGAAATAGCTTTGAAATTGCATTTAGTGATGTCAATCCTATTTCCCAACCTACAATTCAAAACTAATAAAAAACGAGGCGGTAAATTTGAACCCTATTTGTTATATTTTTATCATTTACCGTATCAAAACAACATAATATCATAGCCAGTTTAGTTGATATTTTCTGGAAAATTCCTCAGAAAAATAGCTTTGGGAATCTGTGCTGATGTCAACGCCATTCCCCGACCTAAAACTCAAAAAAATTTAAAACATTGAGGTAAGTTTGAGAACTCATATGGTATATCAAAAACCTTAATATCACTTTTAATAATTATTAATTGCCAGCAGTTAAAAACGCTTTAAATTCTTTTGAAAATTAGTCACAATTGCGGCATATAGATACATTCAGTGTAAAAATTAGAAGCTCATAGCGAAGATTAGAGTTACGCTCAGTGCAAAAAGTGATAACTAATTCACGCAAAAACATTATAAATAGCGCGCAACAAATAGGGTGCACAGCGTGTGGCTCACAACCACCGTTCAATGTTTGTACAATTTGAAAACATGGGTGGCAAAATTCCATTGAATTTTTGCCTATTTTTCTAAAAAATCTATTTCGTTATAATAAGGTTGTTTTTTCAATGTGTTCGCCAAGGAAAAACGAACAAAAGATTCACAGTTTGGACAGATTGGCTCGAGACGATTTGGGTATACCTCTGCGGCGTTTAGAATTCTCCATAAGCTTTTTTAAATCCCACCCCCTTTTTCCCACTAAATTATTTTGCCTTTTCTCCGTGGAGCATGTATTTTCTACTTTTGTTTTCTATCATTTACCCGCTCTGTTTTCTTTTGGTTTGGAATCTATTTCAACTTCAAAGATCTCTAATGAGCAAGCGTTTAGCCAGAGGTACCACCGACTTGTGTGGTTGTGTGTTCTATTATAATCATACATTATTATATTATGAAACTTTAATTTTATTGTACCAAAATAATAACATTAAATATTTTTATCCATCTTTTAATCATTTATTCTTCCGACACTTAGTGGGAAACGACTCTATACTCAAATGGGTTTGTTATTTCAAAAATTTCGGCTAATTGAAACATTCGTTTTAGAGGGCTGTGGGTGTGGTCCAGCGTCTGGTATCTAATAAAAAAGTTTTTAGTTTCTGAAACTTTTTTCCGAGAGTTAACGAGGTATTCTTAGACATTTTTTGCAAAGTTTGCTCAAAAAGAATAGAACAATTGCATTTTTCTATAGTTTCTATGTTTCTAAGTGACCTGATTGATCTTCAATGACTGCGCAGTTTCTTCTATCTTGTTTTTTTTACGAATTAGTTTATGGTTTTAACGGCTTCGACTTCGTTCTCTCGCAAAAATTCATTAATAATTTGTTTTCGTCAGTGTTTATCGTTTTATTTTTGTAGACATACGTCATGTTTTTTAATAATGACAAGACCCAATGTCTTCATATGGAGGTATTAATCGAATCTAATCTTAGTAAAGTTCGTATTTTGTAAAGTTCATAATCTTAGTAGTGTCAGGTCTCATCGGCCCTCTAATGTGACAATAATTACTTTACTAACTGTTTTGAGCGGGAAGCAATTTTTTATTCATACAGTAAGTATTTTTGTTCATAGTATTTTGAAAAAACTGAGCACGCCAAAAAATTATTTTTGTTTCAGCAAATCAGAGATTCAACAAATCAAATGTGCAAATTAAAAATGAATACGCCTTAATTTTTTTTTTCCAATCTGTAGATCTGTTAGATTTTAATAATCCTTTCTAAATGCACTCTAGTTTGTAGATTCCTATTATGCTTTGAACTAGTAACAGCTGGAAGCTAATCCCACATAATTGAGAAACAAAAAGTAACAGAAATATGTTCGAAACGCATATTTTTTTCTGTTAGGTTTAACCTACTAAGTTTTGAACTATGAATTTCCAAAACGTAAGAAAGTTTCCACAAAATGCCGTAGTGCCATGTTTTAGAATCGGGCGACTATTTACTGGACCTAGATTCGTAAAAATATCTCCCCAAAATGGACCAAAAGCTCCATTTTGCCTTGGTAGAGACACTAACTTAATTCACATTAATTCTCTCTCAAATGCAGAGTGCTCTTTGGTGCTATTGTGACATTTGCCATCAGTTTGCTGCAATTTTTGTTGTTGTTGTTGTTTTCCGCGGCGTAAAGAACAAGTTTTTAGGGTGTATTAATGGCACGTAAAGTGAACAGACTGAATGGTTCTACCAATTGTGGTATAGAACCTCGCCCATATAGCTTAGTTAGAAAGCAGTAGCTTCATAAAACCCGGGTCGAAGATTTTACTCGAAAATATCGGGGAAAAGAGAGTAGAGAGTGTAAAAAAAGTTCTTTTTACACCGGTGGTTCGCCGCTTAATAAGGGTAGAGAGAGTGTATTTTAAAAGTGTAATTTTATGAATTATACGTGGAATAAAGTTAAAATTCTTATTTTTACACTCTTTATGATTACACTCTCAACTTAATATTACACTGTTCTTTTACACTCTTTTTCTTAATTTTACGTTTGAAAATTACACTCTTTCCACTCTTATTAAGCAGAGAAAACCAGTTTTTGCGGAGTTTTCTCTTTCGTAGCAACTGAGATTGGGTTGTCAATCACTTTTTCGAAGTAAAATCTGAATCAAGTTCGTGTATTGTTTTCAAAGAGATGTTTTTTTTTGCTGACACGTGCTTTATTTCGGAACTCTCTCAGTCAAAAACCAATGTTGCATATATTTTTTTATTGATTGTTTTTGGTAATGGCTGTGTTAGAAAGTGTAGAAAAAGGTGGCAGATATGAAACAGATCAAACCATAAATGTGTCAGGGAAACATTTATCAAACGGACTTCGAGTAGATTTTGTATGAGGAGCACTTTTGATCATTAATTTTTTTATTTCACTTAATTCAATTTTTCAGAAATTCACCCCTCAATTTTGAAAAAAATAATTAAATAAAGGAAAGAATAAAAAATGACGAACAGGGAAGATTAAATTGCTCTCTTTATTGCTCATTTTCTTTTCTCTAAGTGGGATTTTTTTTAAATTGACATTAAAATAACTGTATCCATTAACTGCTATTTTTGATTGAATTTTGGTTTCCCTATATCTATTACGATGATATATCAATATTTCCACGCCACCGCTCCTATCAAACCAAATCAGATCATTATCTCCATTTTCAGTATATTCATTTTCTTGAATTTAAGCTATATATTTTGCTCAATAGCAATAACTTTTGGCATTTTGAAGAATAATAAATTATAGGTTTTGCAAAAACGCAGCAAAGCTTGTACATCCGATTCTAGAGTTCATTTCGGTTAACTTCACCAGATTAAACGGGCCGCTTTTTAAAACTGCACCAGATTTAACCGGTCCTCTGATCAGACTATTGTGCTTTAATCAAAGTTGCCTAGGATCAGTTTTATGTTCGTTCAAAGTTGCCTATTTCCAGACTATCGTGCGTTCATAGTTGCCTATGTCCAGACTATTGTGCGTCCAACCCAGACTATCGTGCGTTCAAACTTGTCTATATACAGACTATCGTGCGTTCAAAGTTGCCTATGTCCAGACTATCGTGCGTTCATAGTTGCGTATATCTAGACTATAGTGCGTTCACAGTTGCTTATGTACAGACTATCGTGCATTCATAGTTGCCTATGTTCAGACTAACCTGCGTTCAAACTTGCTTATATACAGACTATCGTGCGTTCAAAGTTGCCTAAGTCCAGACTTCCAGACTTTCGTGCGTCCATTGGTGTTTCCAGACCGTGTACTTTTGAACGCACGACACCCCCCTTGTGCGTCCATTTCCGTTCAAACTTGTCTATATACAGACTATCGTGCATTCATAGTTGCCTATGTCCTGACTATCGTGCGTTCAAAGTTGCCTATGTTCAGAATATCGTGCGTTCAAAGTTGCCTATGTCCAGACTATCGTGCGTTCAATGTTGCCTATGTCCAGATTATCGTGCGTTCATAGTTGCCTATGTTCAGACTAACCTGCGTTCAAACTTGCTTATATACAGACTATCGTGCGTTCAAAGTTGCCTAAGTCCAGACTTTCGTGCGTCCATTGGTGTTTCCAGACCGTGTACTTTTGAACGCACGACACCCCCCTTGTGCGTTCATTTCCGTCTGGACATGTCAACTTTGGGTCTGGCACCTCAACCTGGGTTAGTATGTTTATGTTCTAACTTGTTTGTCAATTTGGTCACCACCAGGGTGATTAGACATACCACCAGTGTTCTGCCGATGCATCTTACAAAACACATTTTAAAACGGATTAGAGTGAGACAAATTACTGATACAAATTACATCGATAACGACCTGCTTAAAATTAATAAATGTGACGTAAGGGCTTTCCAATTTTAATACATAGAGCTGTTCTAATGACTGACATCTATTTATCTTCAGAACTTTTTGTGCATTAAAAAATACACATAAGAACAAAAACTAAAGTTTTTTGAACTCGTTTCAGAATTCATTTGACCCTCTTTTTGTGATGCCTTTCATTCAGAGTTATATTTATATTACAGTTACTAATGAATATATTAAACAACTCGCCGTTCCAAAGATCTAGAGTTGGACAGTTACCTAAATCACAGATCATTTAGGGGAATTTTTTGAATACAATCTAGTTGCTGTAGGTATTGTTTTTACAATCTCTTGTACATAATTTTGAGCTGTTTCACTTCATAGTTTTGCTCAAATTTCGTGTCAGGGTTTTGCCATCCTGAAAATACTCTTCCCATCTTTCAAAAACTTTATCAACGTTGTCACCAATGATTAAGTTTAAATTTTTTTTTAGACTTCTCAAATATTTTTATTCTGAAAATGATCTTCCCGGTTTTCAAAAAAACTATCAAATTTGTTGAATTTTTCAGGAAGAAAAACAATTTGTGAGTTATGAAACGACTCCTCTTCATTTGAGCTTGTTGTTTTCGTTGTTTTTGTTGCTTTGTTTATTAGTTAAGATATCAAAGTAAATTTTTTAACAAAATTTTATTTTTTAAGCTTTCTTTTTGATCAGGTTCTCGTTTATATTTAAAGAAATTCAAAAAGGAACTTTATTTCTAATCTACTTAACCAAAGGGTTAAAATATCAATCTTAAAAGAACGTAGAAAGTCTATGGTTTACGCCATCTAACGGTGAAAGTTTGCTTTCAAGGGCCTTTGAGTTGTCAACTTGAGCATTAAAATATTTTAATGCTCAAAACCAATAATACCAATTATTGTTCAACGGAGAACAACTAGGCTAACTAATTTGGATAGTAAAGCAAGTAGCAACGGAGATTAAAAACTGTTCACACATGTACTGAGCATCCTGAGTAGATCAGAGCTGGATCAGAGATCCTCCAAAGTAAGATCAGTCATCACTGGGTTTAGGCTTGTCAGAGTTCTTTTTCCAGAGTAGATCTTCTCTGGACTAGTCTTCACGGGCTTATGCCCAGAGTATGTCTACACTGGAGTTGCTCTTGAGAGAATTTACCGAAGAGTAGGTCTATTCTAGAGTCGATTTTAACAGAGTTGACCACAGAGTAGATGTTCATTAGAGCAAATAATTCCTAATAACTTCAATAAGATTTTTGATTTTCCTACTAAAAACCATTTTGTTGGTTTTTCCTGTTAGGAAAATTGGTTTCACTTGCATCTGCCAAAAATCCCACTGGGAAATTACACAATTAATTGTCGTTCCAACTATATAAGAACCTTAAACTTTTCCCATCTCATTAATAAAACTTTTCGTGTTCTGGAACAACTAATGTGACAAAAATATTTTTGCGCAAAACATTCTGGCATGTTTTATTAAAGCAGAAGATGTTTAAAACACAATAAAAAGAAAGTAAACTGATTTATTTCTTGTCCTATCTGAGCAACATTTCAAGGGTAGCCTCAGATTAAGGCTGCTTTGAGCGAGCTCTGTCAAGTATAGCCTAAGATTAAGACTTCTCTGACCCAGGTCTGTCATGAGTTGTCCCAGAGTTGTCTCCCTCTTAAACAGCTCTGTCGAAGATAGTCCAGAATAGGGCTACTACTTTGAGACCTCCACTATTGATGATAGCCGCAGATTTCTTTTTTGGAGCTACTCTGTCAAGCGTAAAAAGAAAAGTGATTTGATCAGACTCTGATCCAGCTCTGAGAAAATCTCTGAATTTACTATGTTTGATTTCTGCTCTGCTCTGAGGGCAAGGTACGGGTGGGTAAAGAGTATAATTCCATGCTGTGCAAATAAATGATTAAATTCCGATTCCAGAAACACCCATTTGGTGTTATCTGTAATTGGACAAAAAGATCTGCCAAAAAGCATGCCGTCTTTAGCCTTATTTTAAACTACTAACAAACGTTTTGTGGTAAAACAGAGGAAAATTGGACAAATAAGGTCGTTTTAGTTGTTAGAAGCACTTGCTCTTAATGGTGGTTTTATTTTTTTGAGCAAATCCTATGTATGCATTTTTGAGAAACTGATTTTTGTCATTCTCCAGCAAATAAAGCTTTCGTCAAAAAAAGTCTACTACAAAATTTTTAGCGCCTCATATTGGGTTTGTTATTTAGATGTTATGCAAAATGTTCAACAAAATCACAATAAAACAAGAAACGAATAATCATGCTTATTGTTCTAATCAGATAAATATGTTTTTGGTTTCATTATACTACAAATTCCGATTTCCTCTAGGTATGTTTTAGGATAACTCAACAACAAACAATCTGCAAAAACGTTTAACCAATCACTTTTCATAGATTTCTCGGCCGCATATATGACAACTCTATTTAAAAATGATAAGAAGTATAGATTTCTAAAGTTAATTTTATCTATCTGTTGATCAGAATCGTAGAAAACAATTGATTTTGAGCCAAATCAGTTCAGTTGTTACTGTCCTCAGCTGCGTTCATTTTTGGCCATAAAAATAAAAGATGCAGAAATTTGAAACATTTCAAGGATAGTGAGCGCTTTTGCTGCATCTCATTCTTATGTTCAATTTTTTTGTTTAAACCCATTTATAAATGATAGAATACCCAGTTTGTAAAAATTGTTCATTTTATCTTAATTGAGAGTGATTTACAGATATAATTTTAAATAATTTTTGACTTCGTGTGTTTCAATATCGTTGGTATAGATAATAAAGAATGAGTCAAACATTGGTTCTCTCATCAGTTCATTTGAAAGAAAATTAATTTAGAAAAACGGAGAAAGCCATAATGTATACAGAGTTATGTATCATTTTCGGTCACCGAAAAGAAAATAAATAAAGCTGACAGTTAAGTTTTACTCGCAAGAAATACAATACTATTCCTGAATGAAATAAAACACAGTACATCTTACGGAACAATAAATTTTGCAAGCAAACGGCAATGGAAAAAATTGAGCTAATGCGAATGGTATGCCAAGTTTTTGAAAACGCTGCTGATATTTCATTCATTAAGTCCAGATAAAGCTAAAAACTGGTCAGGCGTTTGCTTGTTGTCACTATTTTGAATATTTGTTGTCACTAATATTTTGTTCTTCAACATGAAGAAAAACTAATAAAATATTTTTATTGGCAGCCCCGGAATTTGTTTGTTCACAGCTTTTCAGAAATTGTCATCGCTTCACTAAAGATTGATTTCTTATTCCTACTATGACACACAAGCATACGCCAGAACATAGGTCCTAAATTCAGCCTCAAGTTTGTCAAATTGTGCCGAATGTTTTTCAAATTGTGCCTAGGACCTAAGATTTTAATGGAATAAAAAACCTGGGGAAAACTAAACTTAATATCTCACTCTTCTAATTATTGTTCCAACCCCACGCATTTGGGCCGTGAGATGAGTTGTGCGCTCAAATTGGACGCTATTTTGTGCTGTCCAATTTTACCAAAACATTTGACGAAGTAAGGCATTAGCAGTACCAAAACAAATTCGATCAAGAGTAGAAATTCTAATTAAGATGAATTTTTCAAGTATCATTGAAGGTTTTCATTGAACAATGGTTCGTTTTCTGTTTTTGAAGTTAGATTACATAAATTTGAGTTTGGTGGGTGTTTTTGAAACTTTTAAGTTCTGATCACAACAGAAAAACGTAAGAGAAGAAAGAATAACGAAAGGACAACTATGCTTTCTAAGGAAGTATATGTAATTTATATAGCGTTTTTATTTCAATAATTATACCTGGTTTTGTTGCCCGGAAACCATGCGTTTTTGTTAATTTTTTGGAACTTTTTGTTTTCTCTTTTTGTTTTGTGTTTTCTCATCAACAGATGTCATTAATGACAGACAGCATTGGGTTTTCCAGCGAGACATAGAAGAAATTTTCGAGAAGAAATTAAAAGAAGAACTTTTCCACACTATAACTTATGTTTTTGTTGTTTCCATACAATGATTTTTCGTTGCGACTTGTTCGATGACTTTTATTTGTATATGCAATGGGTGTCATTAATGAGGAGACTATCAGGACTTCTACGAATTTATAAATAAATTTTTTTAATAATTGAGACCAACAGTTTCCGCTTTTGTTGCTCTGCAATAGTTTGTCTTCAAAGAAATTTTATCGTTTTTCTTTTAGAAATGCGTTTTATTCTAATCACTGACAGCTCCCATCTGCTTTGTAGAGAAACTAACTGAAACTGTTTTTTTTAAACTTTAACTTCGACACCGGTTTAAAAAACTGTGAGTGGAATTTTGAATTCTCTCCTTAATGTTTTTTGTTCTCTTTTTTCTTGGTCTCAATAATAACAGGTCCCATCAGATTTCTTATTTTGCGTTAGTGGTTTTTTAAGTAAATAAAACCACTGACTAATGCATCATATGTTTTTGAAAACGTTCAGTGAGTCGTTGAATCTTGCCTTCATTTGTTGGTTTTTACATATCTTGTTGTTATTGTTGTCATTTTTCGCTATTTGCGATTATGAAACAGATATGCAGTTTTCAACTACTGACTTTTATGTAGTGGCTACCAATTTTTAAACAGCGGATGCGTTTTAAGTCAGTAATTTACCCTCAATTATAGTTACCACCACTGAAGTTGCGACCAAGAATTAGGCAGACCAAGAGCAATTTAATCGCCTTTTTCTAACTCTCTCTCTCTCTCTCTCTCTCTCTCTCTCTCTCTCCCACCGAAAGCAAATTGACGTAATGTCTTGTCGCATGCTGTATGTGTTTTTGTCAATTGATTGATCAGTTTTTTTAGCGTACTTTATAAACCTGATTTGAGAATACAAAATCTAAACAAATTTTAACCGAGCGGAAAGTCGAGCTGGACAATCAGTAATTTTTGTTTCTTGAAGAAACTTAGTGCTTGAACTTTTATAATTCGAATTCTCATTTTGATTTCTGACAAATTGATTACATTTTTTGACCAAATTGTTGTTTTTCTGCATCCAATTTTATACTAATGTTTCTTAACTTGTTGTTTCAACTAAAAGTGAAATCTACGGCTCAGCTCGATTGTTATAATATCTTGTTAAAATGCAATTAACCATACTGATATCAACTTTACTGGTATATGAGTCTGTCCCAATTGGAGAATACCTCATGTTATAAATTACAAAGCCTGATCTACCTTTTAGTATTTTGACCTATTTTCCTGTCTCTGCTTGATTTGGTACAAATTTAAGCAAAGAATGTGGATAAACGAGGACGGGAACACTATATGCGAATGCAAATTATCAAAATTTCTTGTTACTGACTATTCTATTTTTTATTGTTATTAAAAATTCTTTATTTTCTTAGAATACAACTTGCTGAAATTGATTTTTTTAACAAAAACAACAGGGCTCATCGCAGTAATCATATTTCATGAGTCAATCAGTAAGCTACCATAATGGAAACAAATTGCCAGCTGTTCAAATGTCCCACACCAAGCTCTCTTGCATTTTCAGTTTCCCGATCAATGCGTTCCCAATACCTTCCTTGGCAAATTTCCTATAAGATCTGAAATTCCAGCGGTTGCTTTAAAGGTTTATTCAATGTTGAATTTATATTCAATATTTCATTTTCATAATATAGACTTTTTCAATCGTTTTCAATTAATGAGTTTATATTCTCAAAATATTTTTGAGTTCTCTGAAAAATTCGAAAATACTTGCATCGCAACTTAAGTTAGGTCAAGATATCATCTACATACTTTTAAGCTGTACATTCTAGATTCATCCAATTATGTTTCATCTACAGAAGTTACTCGATTCGATTACGATAACCTATTAATTTATATAAGATGTTTTCCAAAATCTACCCTAAGAGTCACATAAACTTCACTAGTGCACGTTTTATTAGACAAATTTACATAACATTAGTGATATCAAACTCTTACATGCAACCCATAAACAGTTACGAGCTATGCCAGAGGCAAATATTGCTTTGAAATGGGTAGACTTTAGTGTGGGTTTATTTCCCGTGATCACTTCATGAATTGTGTCCGTAATATTGTGAATGTCTGGCTTCGTTATCTACCCATGAACAGCACACGGCCCTGAGAGTGCGCTCCCTGTACAACAGTTTTACCCATTTACAACTTTATGCTTTTCCGTTTATACTATGTTGGCTCATTATATGTGGTTATATAAGGCCTGTTAGTTTTAAGGTTACCGAAACCGACTGAGAGAAATTGCAGAAACAATTTGTTGGTTCATGTATTGTTAAGAAAATTGCACAAGTGCAGTTCAAGCAGTGATTTTGAAATGGTTTTGTTTTTGCCAAACGCTATTTTTCAGCTTTTTTTCATTTACGTATACGACTTTTCTCAATAAAACAAAAACTCCAAAATCGGCCATTGTGCTCAAATATTCCAGATAGATGAAGTTAATGAAAATTAAGAAAATGCATCGGTGTTAATGAGAATAACTGAATCTTCCGTTTTAAACTTGATTAACTGAAAAACAGGTTGAATCAACCGAATTAACTATGAACAAACATAACAATATTACGTAACTGATTGACACACAATTTGCTCCCAAAATTGCTGAACAAAAACTCACCTTTGAATTTAATCTGTATATTACGTAGACATCGGTTATGAGAATTAATTATCGAATGTGAAAATTTATGAAAAAAAATCATGATTGCAATCTGACTTCAAATTGAGCTTTGAAGAAGTGCAAACAGTTTTACGAATTACGCCTAAACAATTTGTTTTACTTTATTTGATCCCATGCAATTTATACAGAAAGCTTACTTTTAGTGTACAATTAATTATATTTGAATGCTCCAAATTCACGATTATTATATCCAAATTTCTCGACCATTTTTACCATCAATTATAACAGTGCAAACGTGTGTTTTTGTACCGGTTGGTTTAAGTTACAGTGATTATAAATAATGAATTATATTAAAAAGAAAATTGATTTGGTATTATAAATGGCAATTTACACGTGCGCACCTTATTGTACATTAAAAAGTTATATTTTCTGACGTTAACGCCACGCGGTATAACCTGTATTATAACTATTCTTACCAGTAATAACTAACCGCTCAGTTAATATCGACCCAGCAAGTTTATAATCAGAAATGCTGAATTTTATTTTGTTTCTAACCCTTACATTTTTGATGACATTCAATGTCGTAATTATCAACGACACCAGAAAGTCCAACGATCCAAACATTGACAAATATTCAGCGACTACGACAGTATTTCTCATAGAGTTAATCAAACTCGGGTTATGTTTTATGTTCTTGTTAGTATGCTGTGAGTTATCCTTGCGAAAATTTTTAAAAACTTTAAAGGACGAAGTAGTTATAAAATGGCTGGATACTTTGAAATGTTCAGTTCCAGCGTTGATTTATGTTGTTCAGAATAATTTGATATATGTTGCCTTATCGTATTTAGATGCAGGGACTTATGTAGTTACGGTGCAGATTAGATTGCTGACTACAGCTTTATTTATGCGCATTTTACTTGGAAAGGTGCTTAAACCCATCCAGTGGTTATCGCTTGTCATTCTATTAGTAGGTTAGTAAAAACATTTATTCAGAACTTAGCAGATTTTTGTAAATTATATTTTGTTATTTGGTCAGAATCAGTAACTGTGACTCAATGTTCGCGGCCATTTACCGGAAAAGTATGTGAGAATGATGGTTAATTCAAGGAAACTAATAATAGTAATAGTAAATTGTTTTCTGGCGCCATTTTTACAACAAATATATTGAACGGCAAAAGTAAGTCAGCACCCCCTATTTTCGCGAAGTAAAAATTCAATTATTGAGGCAGTAATACTCCAACTTAAAATCACACTCTGAATACAAGTTTTACACCATTGATCCCCTACACTAGTCCTTTCGCCTATCTATGAAATTCAGATGAAGCGTAACGCTGTCTTAGCAGAAATCCCAATTTAAAGTTGATGAACTTCATCCAAGATTCAAAGAAAAGGAAAGTAGTCACAAGATGTGATATGTTTTCATATTTGTTCAACTATGGCTAAATTTGAACTTGTGTTAAACATTAGAGAGAGAAAAGATGTGAATAAAATTTGATTTTGTGACTACTAGCTTTTTACTGTGAATCTCGGATGAAGTTGATCAACTTTACATTGGGATTTATAGTCGGTGAGCGTTACGCTTTACCTGAATTTCAGTTGGAGCAATATGGCCTAAAAATTGAATTTTTAGTTCGTGAAAATAGGGGGTCGTAACTAACTTTTGGGGTTCAATATGTTCAACAAATGGACATTTCAAAACGAATAAAAGAACCAGCGAGATCACTATTAAGCTTCGTGGCCCATTTTCAAGCGTCTCCTAAGCGCAGGCAAATTATTTTTGTTAGTGATTACATTATTGTGACAAAATTATGCCCTTGAAAAACAAACAATGACAAAATTATGAACTTGGAAAACAAACAGACATCTGAAATTTTAGGAAAAGGATGCTCTTAGTTCAGAACTAAAAGCGCCCCTACACATTATCAACTACACATTTTCAACAGTGTTTGTCTATCAATTGTGTTCGAAAATTTTTTTGAGTAATTCTAAAAAGTGCATATTTTTGGTGATTTGATGATTTTGCTGATATTTTATTTTTTTTAAATTCAAAAGCTAACAGCGTCTGCAGTTCCTCTTTTTCTTCTAAAAACAGATGGTCTCTCATTAACAAAACCAAAAAAACTAATGGCCTGGTATGATTATAGCGCATTTCTGACAGCGCTAATAATTATAGCGCATTTTTGATAGCGCATTTTTGATAACGCTAAAAATTTGATAGCGCTTTTTTGTTGTGGAAAGGAATCACTGCAGAAAATTTTAGCAAATCTAAGAAAAATTACAATTAAATATTATGAATAGGTACGTGGCTATTGACTTTGTTACTGATTCTATTAAAAATAAAATATGGTTTTTCGTTTAATATTTTCTGTTTTTCGATTTGGAATAGCTGATAAAGTTGAGAAATTCTTTTGCAGATTTGTATGAGAGTGGTGACTTTTCGAAACAATTTTATTCAATTTTCACCTGGGCGTCTTTAAAAATTAACCAAAAAAAATTTTAGAAGCAACTTCGATTCCACTTCAATGCATTTTATCTAACTTCAGTTGGACCAGAAAGCCGTATTTCGTTGTTCTGAAAAGTGCTATTTTCTTTATTTGTTTGCAATATTGAAAAAAATTCAGCTGTTTTTCTCTTAATTTTTTCTCTTACGGTCTGCCTCGGAAACTACCTATGCAAATTTATGAATTTTCATCAACATCCTTGTTTCTTTCGCAGGCGCTTTTAGATTACAAGTTTTTTGAATAAGTTTTAATTTTGGTCAAATTATTATCTTTTAATTTTTATCATTTTAAAGAAACTCCTGTTCCAACTTTTTGTTGCAGCAATCCTATCGTGAGAATTAGGAAGAAAAAAGTAAGAATCAGATACACACCTTGCATTTAATGTTGTCTTAGATTTTGAGTTCCAAACAAAAATACCAACATTTTCAGACTGTTTTGTTTCCCTAGTGACATGTAAAGTTTTAATTATTTTCATTCAGTCATATTCCCCTTATTAGCTATGTCAAAAAATTATTTTATAAAGATTGTTTTGTAGAAAAATTTTAGTTAAAACTATTGCAAGCAGCATTTGACTGCACACCAAAGCCGTCAAAATACTTTTCATTTTTAGAGATATAATTGATGAAATATTTGATCAAGAATGTGTTCGACCGTTATTAATTTCCATAAAAATTGCGTTTGATCATAGTTTTAGCGTCAAATATTTTATGATAAAGATTGGAAAATTTTCATCCCTTTGACTCGATTCTCTTTAGAGAGAGGTTGGTAGCCGTTTAACGACATCGTTTTGTGTTGCTAGATTCTTTCAGCGACCACTCGGTTAGACCAATGGCGGAAGTTTTTTCTTTTAAAATCTCGGTAGATTTTTTTTTAGCTCACCATGGTTTTCGGCTATTTTTGACGTTTTTTCGACTATTTTTGACGTTTTTTCGACAATTTTGGCGTTTTTTCGACTATTTTTGACATTTCCCCGGCTATTTTAGGCGATTTTTTTGGCTATTTTTGACGTTTTTTCGACTATTTTTGACGTTTTTTCGACTATTTTTAACGTTTTCCCGGCTATTTTAGGCGATTTTTTCGGCTAGCCGAGACTTGGATTAAGAATTGCCAAGTCTTAAATCAGACTTGGATTAAGAATTGCCAAGTCTTAAATCAGACTTGGATTAAGAATTGCCAAGTCTTAAATCAGACTTGGATTAAGGATTGCCAGGTCTTAAATCAGACTTGGATTAAGGATTGCCAGGTCTTAAATCAGACTTGGATTAAGAATTGCCAAGTCTTAAATCGGACTTGGATTAAGAATTGCCAAGTCTTAAATCAGACTTGGATTAAGGATTGCCAAGTCTTAAATCAGACTTGGATTAAGAATTGCCAAGTCTTAAATCAGACTTGGATTAAGATTTGCCAAGTCTTAAATCAGACTTGGATTAAGAATTGCCAAGTCTTAAATCAGACTTGGATTAAGAATTGCCAAATCTTAAATCAGACTTGGATTAGACTTGCCAAGTCTCAGCCCAGACTTGGATTTAGACTGCCAAGTGTAAAAAATGACATGATCATAGCTCTGAATCAGTAATGAAATAAGACTTGGATTTAGACTTGCCCAGTACTGAAATTGACTTGGCGTTAGGTCCGGGGGGAAACAATTATTTTAGAGCAGTTTTTGAATTTAATTTCCGTGTTTAAGAACAAAAAAGAAATTGTAAAACAGCAGACTGCTAGGAAAATAATAATACTATAGTGCGCCGCAAAATCCACGGAGTTCGTTTCTGTTTTACATCAAACATCAACAAGAAGGATTTTATGATATGTAGGAAAAGAACTAAATAAAACACAATTTTTGATTGTTTCCCTATGATAATTACAGGAAAACAAACTAAATGGAAGAACATTTGCTTCCCAGCTCCCGTAGTTTCGAAGGGCTGCTTATATCTGAAATTCAGTTTAAATTGAAACTTGGAAAGATTAAAACCAAGTAATGGATTGTCAAAAAAGTTCAGAAAGCTTGGAAAATGCAAGAATAAGCCGTCGAATGAACAAAATTTGGTTGAAAAATTGTCAAAATTAGCCAGAAAATTCATTGAAGCTTCTCGGAAAACCTGAGAATTAATGACAACACCAAATCTTTAATAACTCTATAAATTTTGACTTGAAACGGGACATTGCTTATTCAAATCGTAAATATCTTAGCATTTCAAAAATACTGAACCTATTGTTATTGGTTCGTTTGTGGTTAAGTAAAATCCAACCATTATCCGTATTTTGACCTATTTCACATGAGAAGATAAACTTTCAAAATTCATTATTTGGCCACTACCAAAAAGACTGAGAGAACTGAATTAAAACTAACAGAGCGTGGCATATGTTTTTGGGTATTTCGATAATAGGGCACATTCATTGCCGAAATATGGCCATTTTCGTCCTTTTTCGCATTCATCTGATTTCGGGAATTATTCCGAACTTGAATCTCTGGATCAACAATATGACAACGTAAGAGCAGTTTTCTTCATTATTTTTATAGATTGACATTTGAGTGAAATTTGCTCAAACTCGGCCATACGCAGAGCATTAAACCAATTTGTTTTAATAATGATGTTTTGTTATAACATTGTCCTACAATAATTTCCTACTGTCTTTATAATATCCTCAGGACTCAGGTTTGGTAGTTTGTTGCGTAATTTTAACCAGCCGTGTGTTTACCCTGTAGAAGCTGCAAAAAATGGAGTGGTACAGAAGTTTATCAAAATTTTGACTTAAAAATTTTTGAGAAGTTAATTTTGACTTGTGGATCTAATAGCAAGTGATACCTAAGTGCTCATCGTCACCCTTCAGACTTGTACAATTGTAGTGAAACCTTACCATTACTGATATACACTTATTCCACAACTTTCCACACCGTCGAAAATTTGTTTATGAAGTTTGCCGATGATTCTTTTTTTTCACATGATTTGTCAGAATGGCAAACAGAAAGCTATCCCAACATCAATTTTGAATAAAATGAACTCTGAAGAATTGTCCAACAATTATAATGAGGCTTTTTTTGTTAAAAACCTTGAAGAGGTGTAAAAACCCATAACGCTCGGTTTTGGGTAGCCCGTCTTTGAACTTTTTTACTTAGTCTTAATCGAGATCTAGCGTCTATTTGTACGAATTATTGGTAGTGATTGTTTACCGACAACGCTTGTCAAGATACTTTGCACTTTTCAAAAGTGTTTTGTACAATCATTTTTTATCCAGTTCTTTTCATCTGAAAAGCGATTATAGGAATCAATGGTGGCTAATTTTTATGCAATTTACTGCTTATTTGCCAGCCAACTGATTCTATTTACTTAATGTCTAAAAAATTCACTAATGAGTTTCAAGCAAAAATTGAAAAAGAATGGCTTTAAAATTTTCAGTAGCCTCCTTCAAATAATCTGTTTGATTATTGATTTTTTATATAACTTCATCAAAAATTAAGGAGAGCGTGCGTTCAATACAAGTGATTATTGAGACCTCTAAGCAATCCGAAAACAAATCTGAAACACTGAGAAAACTAAAAATTCCTTTCTTGAAAACTTTCTTGGAATCTTGAAAACTTCATTCAATTTTGACAAAAGCTAACAACAAAAAACTTAACCTTGAAAAATTATCCTCCAAATTATTTATAAAAACCATAATTCCTGCAAAATCTTGCAATATTTTTATTCATCTCGATAAAATTCAAACCAATCGGACATGTGAATAATCATCTTTTAACCGGAGAGGTTGTTTCCCATCGCTTTCTCTTATTATTTTGAGCAATTACAGCAATTATTGCTGCAATTTTTAAGCAAAATAAAATATAAAAAGTTCTTAAAACAAAGATTTTATGTTCGTATTTGAAAAGATAGAACATGAGTGTAAAAAAATTAAACACAAAGTAGCAGGAAGTAAGTAATCTAAGAAATAGTAACAACCAATAGAATTTTTCAAAATATTTAAAAAACAATTTCTTTAAATCAACATCAGATAACAACATCTTAACATCAGATATCTTGTGTTTTTTGTCCAATTTCATCTCTTAATACGCTGGAAGCTGATATAGGAATAATTCAGTGCCATATCAAATCGTAACATCGTATATGAGCGTTTGCTGACAAGCAACGGGTTAAGGAGCTGTTCAAACCAAGTACACTTTTTATGGTTGTTTAACGATATGCGCAGCGTCCATATCTTCAAGAATTTATTATCTTAATAATTATTTGGCCATGAGATTTCTATCTTTCTATCCGAAATCAAGATTTTGTTGTTTTTGTTTTGATCAATAATTTTCCTAATATTCTTCATTTGGCTTGTTTTGATCTCATAGGGCTTGCAATTGTCTATGAATTTAGTAGATAGTAGTTTCAAAATGAAGTGAAACGTTTGGCTTCTGTTGCATAGAAAAAGCTTTCTGGGTAATTTATACATATCAGAAAATTATATTATAATTCCGTTAGATGACACGGCTTTTTGGTACTTGAAAATACGGCTTGTCGAGAGCAAATGGATATCTTGAAAATTGCTTTCAATTTCGACAAAAACTAACTACAAAAAACTTAACCCTGAGCAGTTATCTTCCAAATTATTTATAAACACCATAATTCCTGCAAGATCTTACAATATATAAACTTTCTTGGAATCTTGAAAACTTCATTCAATTTCGACAAAAGCTAACAACAAAAAACTTAACCTTGAAAAATTATCCTCCAAATTATTTATAAAAACCATAATTCCTGCAAGATCTTGCAATATTTTTATTCATCTCGATAAAATTCAAAGCAACCGGACATGTGAATAATCATCTTTTAACCGGAGAGGTTGTTTCCCATCGCTTTCTCTCATTATTTTGAGCAATTACAGCAATTATTGCTGCAATTTTTAGGCAAAATAAAATATAAAAAGTTCTTAAAACAAAGGATTTATATTCGTATTTGAGAAGATAGTACATGAGTGTAAAATAAACTAAACAAAAAGTAGCAGAAAGTAAGTAATCTAAGAAATAGTAACAACCAATAGAATTTTTCAAATTACTTAAAAGACAAATTCTTTAAATCTGGAAGAAAACACAAAGATGCACTTTTTGCACTTTTGGTTGCACTTTTGGTTGCTGAACGAACTCATTATGCTTAGCTTACTGCACCTAAATTAATCCTGGCAACATCAGTTATCCTGTGTTTTTTGTCCAATTTTATCTCTTAATGCTCTGGAAGCTGATATAAGAATAATTCAGTGCAATATCAAAGACTATGTGTCAAAAGATCCAATCATAGCAAAACTCGATTTGCAAAAATCTTGCAAAATAATTGATTTTCTTGTAATATCTCGCAAGATACCCACCATGCTGCAAGATCTTTCAGGTAAAATAACATTTTTTTGCTAGAATCTTAAGGAATTTTGAAGATAACCACTCGTCTCGGGTGAAATTTTATACAGCTCATCAAACTCTTTTTGTAATTTTTTGGCCAAATTAGCACTTGTGTTACATAATTCAGTGTATCGGCTCTATTTTGAACAAAATAATATCTTATTTCCTTATTCCGTATTTCTATATAGTTCTTTTTTGTACATCAACAAACAGGTCTATAAAATTAAATTATCTATGGGACCATGTTATCACAGTGTTCACTATTCCTCAGTTGAGCTGCCAGACCCAAGCCATCTCTTATAGCACAATGTTAGACTTTGGTCTGTCATCAGACTGTGCCCATCCAAATTGGGCTCAGATCAGACTTTCGTGCGAACCAAGGAATAGTGCGGCCGTAGGGATAGACCCTTTGTTTTCAGATAACGGTTGACCCAAGTGCCCTCTGATCAAACCTTGATGCAATCCATTTTTTGCATTTTTTCGCGTGACACGTTCCGCGTGCAACTTATCTGGCGCATTTTTAGTGTGACCGAGGCCTCTTTCGTGCCACCCAATAACATCGTACATGAGCTTTTGCTGACAAGCAACGGTTTAAGGAGCTGTTCAAACCAAGTACACTTTTTATGGATGTTCACCACTATAGGCAGCGTCTTTATCTTCAAGAATTTATTATCTTATTAATAGCCGCGAAGCGATAGCGGCTATTATTGGGGACATCGTGGTTTTTTACAATTCAAAGAATTTGATTTGTATTGGGGCGCTGTGTTTCTTTTTTTACAATTCAGAGAATTGCAATTGTATTGAGGCGCTGTCTTTTTATTACGACTCGAAGAGAGAGTATTGGACAATTCCTTTTTCTTAATCAATTTTATTGGAATGAATTTTAAAGCGGTAAATTGAACACGTGAAAAAATTTGAAGGGATTTTGTTGCTGAAAAAACTGAAGAAGAGCGAAGAGAGAGTGGTTTTTGTTCAAATTGGAGTAGTGATTTTGGTCACGCCGAAACAGGAAGTGGAGCGAAAAAGCAAGCGGTATTGCGCGCGTGAAAATTTTCCTCTCTAATTTCAAAGTAGACTGAGAAAACGGTGTTTGAAAAAAAAATTCGCTTTCGTTAGTGGTTTTTTGTTCACATGCGGTAATTTCACTTTGCTTTTTACTTTTTTAGATTTTTTGGATTGGATTTTTTCTGAATGGTATTCCCAATACATTCATTATTCATTCTGGACCTAGTTTTTTGTTTGAAACAAATTTCCATTTCTCGCTAATGGTTTTTTGTTCACATGCGGCATTTTTACATTGTTTTTCTGATTTTTTTAGAAATGGTTTTCCCAATTCAGTCATTCCGTTCTATGTCTACTTTTTTGTTTAGTCCATTAAAACTCTTTTAATTGTATTTCAGGACCTGTCATGCTATGTTTTTAAGTTGTGTTCACACATTTTCCAACGACTTTGATCTTTCAAAACGGGATAAACAGGTAAAGCCCAGCAGGCATTAAGTTTCATTAGGGAGCCAAAGTGGGCATTAGTATTCCTCCAAGTGCTTAGAGTGGTGCAGCTGCTGGGATTGCCCTAATTTAAGTTTAAAAGGTCAATTTTTAAAAGGTAATTTAAAAGATCAATTGACAAAGGCTATTTGCGAGACGAAATTAGTTGTTATGACCGTTTTATGAGCTATATGTTTTGGTAATACAAACACAAACACGCAAAATGGTACTTATTTTTCCATTTTTTTCCCCAAAATTTTTGAAAATTTTTGTCAATTGTTTTATTTTTTTTCAGCTTTAGGGGCCAGGGGTTTCCTTTTAAGGTTTGATAATAGGGCACTGCCTAATTTTTAGTAACAATGGATTGCTTTTCATCTTTAATATGTCTCGAACTTTTTCATTTTTTCTAGGTAAAATCTGCAATATTTTAAGGCTTCCTAAGTCTTTTGTCAGTTCTTGATATTTGTCAATTCTCAGGTGCCAGAAAACCTATTCCGTGGTCTGATAAAAAAGTACTGCATCTTTGTTAGTTCCAACGGATTTGTTTTCAACAGTTTAACCTTTCGAATTATAAAAATATTTTGATAAAATTTGCAAACTTTTTCAAGTTTTTTTGAAAACGTTTTTGTTTTATTCTTTTGTTTTACCCCAGTAGCCGGATAACTTCATCCAAAGTTTGATTGTATGTTATTAAACAGTTGCTAGGGGCAATTGAATGGTTTTCAAGAATTCGAAAGAACACATTTTTTTTTGAAATCTGAATTTTTTTCCAAAAATTATTGCCTATCGATCTTTGAGCCAATGATTTCTTTAAAGCTTGGAATTGGGTTGCTAGATAGCCTTAGAAGACACAAAAATAATTCTGATGCTTTTAATATAACGATTTTCAGCAACAATTCATTAAAATTTAGAATTTGTTTTTTTTTTAAATTTTGGTCATTTTCGAGTTAATCGACATCCAAGGGCCAATGAATTTTTTTCAGGTCTTGCAGAGATAAAACTGGACCAATTTCGTCGGAAACAAAAAGTGGTTTTGAACATATTTTTGAAATAGGTATATTTAATGGGATCAAATTTTGGCTTAGGGGTAAAAACTGCAAGAGTTTTAGCAATGAGTATATTTTCGTTTAGTTTGATTGTTTTAGTTTCTCAATTTTCTCAGATGATTTCGTTTGTGTTTTGGCTGGCATTGTCCAATTAATCTGCTGGTCAGATAGAGTACTTCTAAGTTTTTCAATCCAGTCTTTGAATTGTATTTCAGGACTTGTCCTGTTATGTTTTTTTCTAATTCGCCGTCTCCATCGATAATTCTTGCTACCTGATTTCTTGGAATTGACTTTTTCAATAACTTCAGTGACTGCTACTGCTTTGCAGTAAAAATTTATGTGCTTGAGTTCCTGTCTGCTTTTAGGTCAATTGCGTGACTTACCTCACTCAAAAAAATGCTTCTGAACTCACTTATGGAACTTTAATTTTTATAAACATTTACTAGTTAAGGACCAATAGTGCGCATCTAAGTAGTGCCCAACTTATATACTCTATTTCTTGAGCATTAGTCTTCAGTTTTTTGATTTTGAATATCAATTTTTATAAAGCTCTTTTATGGCTTTTTCCTTATGTGTCATAAAATTGACAGTCCGAATGTAACCCAAAAATTCTAGTGGTCTATTATAGGAATGGTGATCGATCTGTCAAATTCTTTAGTTGTCTCAATTCATGTTAGGCCACAAGCGTCTATCGCGGGCAATCTGCCGGCTATGCTTATTTAATTGGTTTGCTAATGTGCGAATAATTTCCTTCAAAAATTTTGAACTTATTTTGAATCGGTTCAATGTGTAGTTGAAACGTAGCCAAAATTTAAATGGAACATTGTCCTGTGCATGTAGAGTCCAATATATATGATATCGCATAGCAGCAACAGAAAACTAAATCTTGATCTTCTTTAGGTGTAAGTTTTGCAGAATTAGACGAATACAGCTCTACGACAGTGAAGATTACAGGAAAAGCTACTGATAAATCCCAAGTGGCGTCTGCTCTTCTGGCTAAAGAGTCTACCCTAACAGGAGGAGGTGATACAACTCAAAATGGTCACAAATTGTCACAAAAATCGAACCTTGGCTCAGATTCTGAAGCTGTCTATGATGACTATGACTATGACTATGATTCTAACCCGTCTGATGTCTCTTCCAAATCTCTTGTCTCTTCTTCTAAATATACTGCTTCTTCTTTAACTTACAAACTGTTTAACTACCATATCATAGGTACGTATGCTTTTTTCAAGGTCTGTTAATGTTAACCTTATCATCAATACGAACCAATGCCCTTCCTTCAGTATTAATTTAGCGCCAAAGGACAAAAATTGTATAAATACCATTTACTATATAATCGTACCTTTGTCGCCATATCCCGCACTGTGAGTCCCTTTTTACATTTAATAAAACACTTTTGCGCAATTTTGAGGTTAAATGGACCAAATGGTCCACCCAATTTGGTAGGCGGTGCTGGCTTCAATTCCAATCCTGATTGTCCCATATTTCCGATAGCCAATAAGTTTGCTCTAAAAAAATTGAAGAAAATTTATCAGAATTTGCTGTCTATAAGTAGGAATCTGTGTGATATGCGTTTTGACGCATAGAAGTGAGTAATCGATAAATCAATGTCGCCGGGCCAAATGACGACATTAATAAATGGTGTTAAAAATCAGTAGCCTCGTGCGCAAATTTTAGGCCGACGCTAAGCCGAGGCTCCTCAATTTTTTACTTAGAAACCGAAAGATCCAGCCACTCAAGACCGAAAGATCCAGCCAATGAATACTAGAAATACTTCGCTCTAAAATGTTTTTTTTTGCTTTGCATTATCTCCAGACTCAAAATCAAATATTCTGGAAACTACAACTCAAAAAATACAACTAAAAGTTTTCCATGAGAGGACCGACTGTTTAATTTGAGCAAAATTCATTAATATATGGAAAAATAATTGAGAACAACAACAAAACAACAACCGAAATTTTCAGCCTAATTTCTCAACAACAAAAACATTTCATATCTTAAAAGAATGATAATCAATTTCCTGTAAAATAGTAAACAAAAAAACCGAAACCTGATTTCATACAATTTTGTATCTGGCAATAAAGAACCGGCTGTTCAACTGATGTCTCAGAGAAATGTGAGATTTAAAACTGTGAGATTTAAAATTGTTTCAAAAAATTTCTGTTTTATTCTGGTCTCGCGGCATAAAAATGAATGAAAATGTTACAGTTTTGAAATCAAGCGTTCTTAAAAACAATTCCCAAACTACACTCAATATTAATAATTGTCTGGCGGATTTTGAGTCAAATTTTGTTCTTTAACCAATTACTGTTGTTTGCTACCAATAGCCCATTTCCTTCAAATTGTTTCTGGAAAAAGAATTTTTATGCTCATAAACCACCGCAGCGTTCTTTATGCACACTTGTTTCTGAATAAGAAGGCAGGAATTTGAAAAAAATTGAGACTTTCATGAGTTTGTTGCAAAATTTGTGTTCACGCAGATTCTTTCATTCCTACTGCAATGCCCGATCGATTCATTTTACTTATTATGGAAAAGAGTAAAAGATAAATTTGAAAATATCTTTAAGAGAAAGGATTTGAATTTATAGCAATAGGTTTTTAAAATACCCCCCATAAGCAGTATTAACGGTATCAATAAGATATGTGATAATTTAAATTGATCAGTTTGCTTCCATTTTTTGCAAATGATTTATGTTTAAAGGTCTTTTGGTCTTTTGGGACGCATATGAATGCTTCTGGAGAAAAGAAAAAAGTGCACACATTATATACAATTTCTAAAGAAATTTTGGGACTAGAGGAAACGGAGACAACAATTGTGCCGAGACAAAAAATTAAATAACTCGACCTAACCGCGTTATTGCAATCCAAGAATTGGATTGTATTGGTGCTCTGTCTTTTTTTGTAAGATGTTTTCACACCTTTTTTTCATGACTTTGAGCTTTCAAAACGGGATAAACAGGTAAAGCTCAGCGGCAATCAAGTTTTATTACAATACTTCAGCCTTCAAGTGCTTAGTGTGGTGAAGCTAATGGAAAGGCCGTAATTCAAGGTTAAAAGGTCATTTTTAGGAGTTTGTGAGCCTAAAATGTTGCAATTTTTCGTCATTGTTCAAATTGTTTTTGGAACAGTATAAAATTGAGGTTTGTAAAAACTGATAAAAATCTTTTGTAAGACATTTTTGCTTTTGCAAGACGTTATGGCCATTTTAAGGGCTATATGTTTTGGTACTCCAAACATAAACACGAAAATTTATACTGATTTTTACAACAAACTTTTTGAATTTTTTTGTCATTTTTCGAGGTTTTTTTCATCCCCTGATGTCAAGACACGCCCTCATGGTTTTAATAATAGTTGATTGCATAATTTCTAGTGTTAATAGAATGGTTTTCAACCTTTAAACATCACGAATTTTAGCAATTTTTTGAAAAATCTTGCAATTTTTTTCATATCTTCTGACATTTTTTGTCATTATTCAAACTTTTCCACCCCACGGGCCACATATCTCATTAAGGGTTTAATAATAGGTTACTCAAATTCTCTCAATGGCCATGGAAATGCATACAACATTTCAATATCGCAAATTTTAGCAATTTTTTTAATGAATTTTGCAATTTCCTAAAGTTTTTGAAAATTTTTGTCATTTGTTAGGTTTCTCTAACCTCAACGGCCAAAGAACTTTTTGTAGGTTTTGATTATAGGTTACTGCATAGTTTTTAGTGGCAATGAGAAATGTTTTTCATAATTTTAATATTACGCATTTTAGCGATTTTAAAAAGAAAATGCATTTTTAAAATGAAGTCACTATGTTTTTCCTCAGTGACCTGGGATCCTCCTATAGGGTTTGATAGTGTTACTGCATAGATTTCAATGGCAACAAATTGGATTCAAAATTTTTAATATCACTAATTATTACAGGTTTTTCAATGAAATTTGCAATTTCAAGCGTCTTTGAAAATGTTTTAAATTTTTTGAGTTTTTTCCTGCACCAGTGGCCCAGGAACCTCCTCCAGGGTTTGAGTATGAGCTCATGCATATATTGTTTAGGTAATGGAATGTTCATTAATATTTTATTAACACGACTCTTAGCAATTATTTGATATTTTTTTTTTCAAAGTTTCTGAAAATTGTTATCATGTTCCAAGTTTATGGATCTTTAAGAGCTAGTGAAACTATTTATTATAGAGAAGAAAACTGGATACTCTCTGGGGACATTGAAATGGTTTTGAAGAATTTAATTTTATGAATTTTAGCAAGATTTGTTAAATTTTTTATTTTTTTCTTCAATACTTTGAATTTTTTTTTCGAGCCAATAAATATTTTCAAAAGTCTTGCATATGGGTTACATGACAACATTGTAGAGACAATAAAAGGCTTTCAGCATTTTTTCTGGCGAAGTTTGGAAATTTAAAAAAAATTAGCTGGAAATTTAAAAAAATGATTTATTTACTTGTTTACTTTGTTTGACTCTTGTTTCTCAACAATTTGGACTTTTTCTTTTTGAATGGGATTGTTCAATTGATCTACTGGTAAGGTACATAAGGTCTGTTTTTCAATCATTTCGTTGGATTGTGTTGCAGGACTTGTCCTGCTATGTTTTTATTCAAATTTGCTAAAATTTTTGTCATAAAATAACAGCATATGAATTGAATCTTGTAATTCATTGTCTGTTGAAGGTTCAAGAACGAGCTCTAATTGTGATGAACAATTAGTGGTTGTTTTTCAATTTCGGTCTACACAACTTTTCTTAGCTTAACTTCTGAAATATCATTGTTCACAACAACACAAACAAATTCACAACATCAAAAACAAATGGCATTTTTGGCCAATATTTGATGAACTCTTGTGTTTAGTTCAAAATCTAAAGGAGTGAGATGCGTTGATTCTTTCAAAATAGTATCTGTCGTTTTATTCCAAGAAGATAAATTTGAAAATTGAACAATCTCTCACCTTAAAAGACAAGTAGTCAGCCTGATGAACACTTTGCTAGCACTGAGAGCAAAAGATAAAAAATTTTAGTAGCAGATAGAGTCGAGTCTGGCACGACGATTTTTAAATATAGTAGAAGAGGGAAAACAACGAATGTTTATTTTTTTTTGCGTTGCACACTTTTATGCCAGCTGAAAAGCAGTCTGATAACACAAAGAAATTTAAATTCATATTTTTATTTCTAAAATGATATGGAAAAAAGTAAAAAAAAAATTGCTTTCTTATGTTTAAAGATGTTAAAAAATCAAAAAGAAAATATCCCTATAAAACACAAATGATTAGTTTTAATAGTAATTCATTGAAGTCTTCGTTTTTCAACAAAATTAGTTTTGTGCTTCTCGAAAGAAACCTCAAAATACATAGAAATCAACAAGCAAAATTGTTGGACCTATTTTTGGACTACAGCGAAGGTTTTTTTGCTTTTTCTATATCCTTTTTACAACCTTTTTCTATATCCTTCTGATATAAAATTCCCTCAATGAGAAAACTGGTCTCTTAGTAACAGAAAAAAAAGTTCGTTTACGTAAAAAGTGCTCTTCAAATCAATTTCTCGAAAGAACACGCCGAATTAAAATAAAGTATGCAGATTTTGAGTAAAAATGTGTTGTATATACCGATTATTGTTGTTTTTTAGTGATAGCTCATTTCTGTTTCAAGAATTTGCTTGGAAAAAGGTACATTCTTTTCAATTCAAAACAACCGCGGCGTTAAATATATACACTTCTTTCATCTGAACAAAGAAAAGAATAAAATTTCAAAAACTAAAATTGTATACAATTTTTAATAATTTTTTTAAGGTTTTGAGCTCGGAAAGCCTCTATATTTTTTACTGCAATGCCCGGGCAATGCATTTAGCCTAGTATAGAAAAATTTTTGAGATGTATTTGGAAATTAACTCTAAGTAACCTTTAAGTTCAATCAATGTGCTTATTTGTCTGCCCCCAATCAGTATAAGCAGTATCAGCGGTATCAGTGAGAAAAGTAGTGGTAATTAAAGAAGTTGACTCATAGCTCGAAGTTGACAATTATCTCGATAAAAATAGAATTAAATAATTCTGCCAGACGGAGTTAAAAAAATTTTCCCTTATTGAGAGGTAGACATTTAAGTTCTGTTTACGCTCTTGAGCCGCAAATAGGGTGAAAACTAGTGGTTGTTTCTCAATTTTGGCTGGCATCACTTTTAATACTGAGCTAATAGAGAAATACAATTCTGGTCACCCTAAATTGAATAGATCTAGTTCTAGTGAAAAGATCCGCAGTTATTATACAGGGAACAAATTATTCATATCCAATAACAAAAAAACGGGGCAAGATCGAAGAGGAGTATTGAGATTCTACAGGTTTTTTACGACTCGAAGAGAAGTATTGATATTCTACAGGTTTTTTTTAGCAGAAAGCAAGTTTTTTCATGACTTGAATTTTGACTTCTTTCTATTCGAGCTTTTACCTCCGTTTTGATTGTTGACTTCTGTTTTCGAACATTGGATTTTAACAATAGCTTAGTTTGTAATGTATAGCAATTGATAACAGTCTGTAATTCAAGGTGAAGAGGTCAATTTGAGAAAATTTGATCCCATTTAACTACCTACCCCACCTCCGAACCACGAACCACCCCCCCCCCCCCCCCCCCCACATACCTTAACACCCCCCCCCACGCGCCTTAACAACCCCCTCCCCCAACGTGCCTACACCACCAACCCCAACGTACCCACCGCCCTCGTACCTACCTATCCCCCTCCGCAACGTACCTACCCCCCACCCCACCTACCTACACCCCCACCACCACCTACCAACCACCCCCCCCCCCCCGCCAGCACCTACCCACACCCCTGAACTGAAAAAATTTTAACGCTTTTTATGTTATATTGGCCTACTATTTTTGTTAATTCTAGTGTTTTTTTCGGTATTCTGATTTTGTCGAAGTTAGGGTAGAGATTACTTTGCACGACGATTCGAGTCGTTTCCGGTAGTCTACCTGCTGTTTTTTAGCAGAAAGCAAGTTTGTTCATGACTTGAATTTTGACTTCTTTCTGTTCGAGCATTTACCTCCGTTTTTGATTGTTGATTTCTGTTTTCGAACATTGAACTTTAACAGTAGCTTCATTTGTAATGTATAGTAATTAGGAACTACTGGTAATGTTCAAGTTGAAGAGGTCATTTTGAGATTTTTTGTTCCTATATAAGTCACCCCTGATTAACTAAACTACACCGCACAAACCAACCCCCCCCCCACCAACTGTCTACCCCCCCCCCCACCACCACCTATCTACCCCCCCCCCCCCCCCTAACACCTACCCAACCTATCTACCCATTCACCCCACCTAGCTTCCCCGCACCTAAACAATTGTCAGCATTTTTAAAACACTTTAATGGGGTTTGTTGGGCTACTTTTGTTTTTTTCTCTTGTCTTTTTTGATGTTCTGATTTCGGTAAGGTTAGGTTAGAGATTATTATGCACGACGATTCGAGTCGTTTCCGGTATTCTACCGGCTCTGTTTTTTTTTCGCTTGCAAAATTTTCGCTTGACAATTTTGACTTCTCGAGTAACTTTCACGCCCTTGACTTTTTGCATTTCGCTTGATCTAAAATGTTCTCTCAATCACAATTTCAAGCAGCTGAACTCAATTGGCTGCAAATTAATACTAAAGGTCAAAGGAAAAGTGCGCCGAAACTGGTGTGATTTTAACTTTAAATCTTAATAGTGGTATATGTTAACCTCTAATGTGGTTATTTGAAGCCCACTATAGAACTTCTTAGTCCCATTTAGGCTCCCCCCCCCCCGACTGAAGCGGAATACAATTGATTAGAGCTCCCACTAGTCGTTCAAGAGCAATTCTTCAGACGTTTAGTCGGTTATGTTTCATCTCCTAATCCTGTCTCTCAAAGGAGATTTAAAACTCTTCAAGGATACTTAAAATGTACAATGGTAGAATTGTTAATATTAGCAAACATTTATACCTCTCATTTGAACCACTTAGAACTCACAAGAACCAATCTCAAAAACTATTTTGAATACGGCTGCGTGTACTCAACGCCGAGTCAAATTCAGTACTGGACACGTCTAATTACAAGTCTCATTTCATTACTGATTAAGAGCTATGATCATGTCACTTTTACAATTGGCAGTCTAAATCCAAGTTTTGGTCAAGAATACGGCAATAGAATTGAAATTTAATTGATTATTTGGTTCTTATCGCTGCAGGAGAGTTTGTGCCAGACCTTATTTTGGATCTCAGCTATCTCAACTAAGGAAACATTTTTCCAATAACTTGGGCTTAGTATTTGAATTTGCTTATTTATTTCCTATTCATTCCTTTCATTGTGGACATATATAAAAATCGAATAAATTTATTAATGAAAAAACGTTTCAGTAACTCGAGTATCAATTCTATAATATTTAGAGCTCGACTTCCTCAAGATTGCGAGACAGTCCAACTTGAATTTCTTCAAGGGTCTGGCGGCTGCAGTGGCCATGACCTTCACTTCTGCTCTAGCTGGTGTTTATATGGAGAAATTAGTCAAGGCCAAAGACCAGGTTATAATTTGAATACTTGCCCAAATCGGGAACTGTCTCTTTTTCCCCTGTAGATTATAACCCACCATATATTATAACCCATCATTATAACCCACCAGTTGATATTTTACACCTTTTAGAATAGTATAAATTTAAACGGCTAGTCCCACCTCTTATCAGACTGTTTCAACCATTAATAATGGGAAAAAAACAAGCTTAAAATTGCCCACAAATAATAATCAAAACACAATTTTGGGAGTTTTGTTATTACACGAGCAATATAAAAACAAGTACAAGAACTGAATTATTCGATCAAAATTTTATAAGCACAATTTTTGACGGCGGATAGTGTATCAGTATTAAAGTTCAAATTTTTTCTGAATTGGAAATCTATTCTTTAAATAATAACTCATAAAATTACGGTTAAAAAATTGGTGATTACTCATTCTTTTCTGATGTGAACACAATAGAATCTCTGCTTCATATTTTCAATGTAAACCGTAGAAACTTTTATTGTTTCAGAGTTCAAGTGTCAATACTTCCATGGGTTCTTCTGGTTCCAGAATTGCTGCTGTCAACAAACAACAAAAGGCAACATCTGAGGTAAACATGTCTAATCGTCCAAATCATCCTTTTCAGAATTCTGAAATTTTGTAGTTGCAAAATGACATGAATGATCACGAATAAAAATTGAATGTGTTTCACGTTTAATAATTAATTCCGTTATAAGTGTTTGCTGTGATCACTATAGTTAAAGACGGACTTAAAATAAAGAAGTACATAATAATCAATAAAGACGGACTTAATTGCTCAAATTTAGCCGACCAGTTGTATCATAAATAGTTATCATTGATTCGTATACTAGATTTTGCTCTGTTTTAATCTGTCATCAATGATGACAAATTATAGTTAATATTGACAAAGATTCAATTTCACCTGAAAGAGACTTTTGGGCAAACTTTTCTGGTATACAATTTGTATAAAAGCGTTGGGCCGTGATAGCAAGAATAACAGATTTTGCTTTTTAATCACTGATCTTATTTCAGATAGCAGAAGCTCCCGAATTGTCAGATGTAAGATTTCATGGTATACTAATAGCTACAAAACACAATTCATTTTATATAAATTAGATAATTCTTCACCGTTTATTTGATTTCTTTCAATGGCTTATCAAGAACACTATTCACGAGTTCACAATTTATGGAGTAAAATCTCACATATCTCCCACGTAACTGTTGGAAGTAGCAACATATGACCTAAGTTGAGATCAGAGACATATCTGAAATCTGATCAGACCCAATTGAAATTCAATCTCACACTTAGATCGAAAAATTAGGAGATCAAATTTTAATTACTCAATGAATACTTCTCTGATGTAAATCATTAAATCGACCACTCCAAAGTCACAGTTTTCATTCCGCAAAAACTCCAAAAGACCAAGCGCCGAATTATGACCAATAAAGCTGGAAATGAAATTATTATTTTTTTAATCGAAATTTTTGTGTACAATTGATGAGCATATCAGTTTTCAGGTTGGGATGAAACCTATTCTCAAATAATATATTGGGAATTAGGAGTCGAGAAGAAAGTTCTGCTTCAGGAAATAAATCAATTTTTCTAACTCTTATTTGAATCATAGACAATAGATGAGCGTCGTGCATATAAGGAGAAATTATAGCAAAAGAAACGTTTTTCCCACTCATATAGCTTCTGCTTTGATTCTCAGACTCAAAATAAATAGTACCTCATTAAGGATCTTCTAAATATCTAGTGACTAATGATTCTTGGCATGCAAGTTTTCAACTTCCAAATGGGCACAAAAAATAGTTGAAAGTGTTTATTGATTGTCAAAAAATGAATTGTGTTTTGATTTTTGTGTATTTAGTGGACATTATCTGTCAGTGTTTCATTTTTGTTGCATTGTATGTTCACTGCTGTGTTCAGTCCCTTTTAATTTTTGTTCAAACTGTGAAATAAATATTGAAAATAAATGTGCTTTTGAGCAGTCCCTCCCGCTAAGTGTGTGATATACTTATGACTTGTTTTGTATTCCTTCTAACAATTGTATCAGTTTTGCTGGTTAGAGAACTTTCTTTTAATCAAATCCTGAAGATAAATATCTGTGGTTCCAATTTAGAAAAATTTCCTGAAAATTCTGCGGGTGATGATTATATAAATCACATCAGCTTTTGGCAGCTGCCAAATTTTGATTTCCTCCAAAGACCTGAAAAAAAAAAACAATTTTGGAACACTTGATTTTGAAGACGCTGGGAATCCATGGGAAATAGTTGCTTTTGTTAGTCAAAAAGAGTGTCGAAATAACACTACCTGGATGATTGTTTGTTTTGGCGGGTTTTCCTTTTACAAGATTGTATTATTTTGTGGTTATGATTGTGATTGGGTTGCTAATCTGGTTTAGGTGGCCCTTCTGTGGATCAGAAACATTCAGATGTTCCTCTTCTCAATACCATGTGCTCTGTTTGGTTAGTAAAAGTTTTTCACTCATCTAATAATTGCTCTCGAATGAAGTTTGAAGCAATTATTGTAAACGCGTTGGCCTTGTTTGACCAAATTCTTGGTTGACTGTTTTTCGAGTGACATTTCGAGTAAATTTTGCACTCTTGACTTTTTCTGTTTTGCGTTATTTAAATTTCTTAAAGTCTCATTCACAATTGTCAGCAACTCAACTCAAGTGGCAACATTTTAATGCTAAAAGTCCTTTTTTCACTTTATTTTGGCTATACTGGTAAATAATAACCTCTAATGACGTCATTTGAAGCTTTGAAGCCCCCATTATTAGTTGCCCCCTTGACTAAAGCAGGAGGCACTCGATTTGAGCTCCCTACTAATCACTCGAGATCGATCAATTCTCGAGATGTTAGTCGGTTATGTTTTAATGTCGTCGCAAGAGATGATTTTCATCTAACCGGAAACCACTGCAACCATCTTAAACTAATTTTAACATTTGTTCAAACTCTGGATGGATAGATTACCAACTAAAGTTTCGACGAAGTACACACTCAGAAAATTAACTTTTTTAGCTCTGTATACTGTATATTTCACAATGACTTGAAATTAAGATAGTGAGAATTAAGATAGTAGCAAACAAAAAAAGTGCTACAAATTTAACACGAAACAAAAGTTTGATCATGTCACGCCGAACATCAGTAGTTTCTTGTTAGAGCATGCATTCTAGAAAATAAGTTGTGATTATAAGATGGAGCTTGAAATTATAGCTCAATATGAAAGCGCATAGTAAGACTCTCGCAATGTGGACCAGTTTGCTCCGTGGAGAGCACTGAATTGCAATCAATTAAGAGATTGTGGGTTCGCAAACCGCAAAGGTTCCAAGCTTTACTCTCAATATAATGGTATTGACATAGAATCAACATAACGAACAAAGAGTTGTTCTAATATTTCTTGATTTAATTAAAGCTTATTTTGCCCTCAAAATTCAAAAATCTTTCTTTGTAAACTTTTGCTTGGTAGGAAAGCGATATATACACACTTAAAAAGATAACATTCAACCTTTCGACATTTTTTGTCTGTTAATGAGATATAGATTGGCCATAATCTCTTTACAAAAATGCTTGCATAAAGCTAACAGCCCACTTTATGTATATATTTCATTGAAGAACATATGTCAAAAAAAATTTTCACTACTAAGTTTATAGTAAATTAGTTTTCTGTAATACCAGGATATCCAAAAACCTTTTTGCAAAAATACTTTATCTTTGTTTTCAATTTTTTTTTCTTCCAATTGCAACCCTTCTACTTTCCTATTTCATTCGGGGCATTTGTCGTAATCTTCCAGAATTTTGACTCTAAATGGGCAGCACTGCCCTCGTGTCACGTCACTAAAGCGTTCGGGAGCATTACTCTCTAATTGACGGCATTCGAGTAATGTGACTTCGTACGAAAGATTGCAGCCTATGTTTATAGATGTGTTCAGAGTTACCTTTGTGGGCAAATTTTATTTCGGGCAGGTTAACGAGTCTAGCAACAGAGAAACATAAGTTTAACTATATTATAAAAATGTGAAATCTGGTTACTTATTTTTTAATAACTACAGCGGGAAAAATTAAAGTGAGAAATAATTAAGAATGATTGCAGGTTTAGTTACCGAATTCGTAAAAAATGTTCACAGTTTTTCATAGAGCACTTACTGAAGTGTATACAAAAGTAGATATTAAAGTTGACATTAATGCGACTGAGGTATCTGTTCTTCCAAACATTTTTACACTCTTCGGATTAATGGTGATCTACGTTTTTGAACTTTACCTTGACATTAGATTCTAAATTGTTCAATAGCCGCTGTCAGCCTCTTGACGGTTAGTATTTAGGCGCTCCCCTTTTTACAACTTGAAGATTTTTGGCGATGTAAATTTTCATCGCTAATTTTGTTGGGGTGTATTTGAAACAGGAAGTGAAATGCGTAAAATCAAATGATTAGGTCAGCTTGTCAAAATAGTTCTGTGGTTTTAACTCCATTTGTTCTCACAAAATTGTTTGCATCGTTTACCCAAACAAGCAGTAGTGCGGTTGAAAGCTTTTTGACCATCTGAATTTAAGAATGATATTTTAGATTCAATTTTGATCTACTTTTACCACCTCTCCATGTTGTACGCTTTTTTAGCTTTTTTATTCAACATCAAATTTTAAGTTTTTGGGAGTTCTGGGTGTCAAATTAGCTGTTTTAGAGCTTTCAGTTAGCTTTCGATTCAATTGTTAATGATTTTGAGTTGTTTTTTTATTCAAAGATGGTTGAGTAAGTTTAAGCAAATTGTGGCTGAATATGGTTTTTTTAAAACTTTTCTGAAAGTTTTTGCTCATTTATGCTTCTCGCTATAGAATTTCATGTTCAGTCTTGAATTTGGTTGTATTTTAACGGCTTTGCTGCTAAAACGTGCTATTAAGGGTCAGAGAGGGAATTTTTCACTGGAATAAATAATATAAACTCCCAATATTTTCGGGATCGTTTTTCGTTCTTTGTATTTTTTGTTGCGTAATAGGTTTTTGCCAAGTGTTAGGTAGGTAAGTGCCTGAACAGAATCACTAATAAAATTCATTTGCCAAATAATTGTGTGGAAATTGCATTTTAGCATTTTGTAGATAATTTTGTCCAAATGCTTTGTCAAACATTTTTTTTCCATTGCACTTCCTTTCGTTTTCGTTTCCTTGGTTTTCTCCTAATGAGCTAGTTTGTTGCTTTTTCCGTCAATCGGCAGTCGTTTATTGAATGAGATCTAACCTTTGTCGAGCCGCAATCGTTGCAGCAGCAATTGTTTTGGAGCCGCAATTCTCAATAAGGTTATAAATCAGATTCTGTACCAATTTTGTTGTCACTTACTTCTCCATAGTTAATTTGCATATGCTATTCAGCATAATCAGTTATCAGGCTCATTATGTTAGTTAGGGTTGTCAATTTTCCTTTCCGAGTCGCTTTCTGAAGTTTTCCGGCTATGTTTTTTTAAATTTGATTTTCTTTTTGATCACGTTTTTCGTTTTACATAAGTCACGATTTTCAAGCGTGACTTCAGATATATCTCACTCGCTGTTTTAATCGAACGGATTTCAAATTTTCTCCCGCATTGAATTACGCAGTGTAGTGAATGCAGTTAAAGTCAAAAAAGCAAAATCAAAAGAAAAAGGATAAACCGATAACACCCGCTCCTTAAGTCATAGAGCATTAGGTTATAAAAAATCATTTGCGAGAGTGATTGCTAGTTGACATTAGTATTAATCTTAAAGTTTTAATCAGAAAAAAATAAGCATTAAAAAATTTCAGTCAATTTCTATCCCTTCTTTTTTTTCAATTCCAATCCCTATGTGCACCAAGTGCGTCAACGCCGGCTATTTTTTGGCAATTTGCCGGTTATGCTTGAAATTGCGAATGCAGATGAGTACAAAAACAACTGCGCTTGCCGTTATTTGATCTTTACAATTTGCATGGTAGTTTCATTTATAGTCGTTCTTTGTGTCTTGATGGGTAAGTTACATGACTGTGATTGAAATCACAGAAAATATGACATTAATAGATGACCGCGTAGATATTTGAGATATATGTCAGAATTTCAAATTGAATTGAGCAACGTCACTCAATCTTGGTTCAAACAAAGAAATACGAACGGATAAATTTGAAATCTGGCAAGAAGAATGTTCATTTCAGGTTGCATCGCAAAGGATGGAGCTGAGCTAGGTCAGAAGGGATTCTTACACGGTTACACAGTCCAAGTTTGGCTGATTGTTGCGAGTGGTTCCCTCGGCGGCCTAGCAACAGCTTTGATGCTAAAATACCTCGACAATATCTACAAAAACTTTTCCAGTTCCTTCTCAATCATCTTAGCCGCTCTTTGCTCTATGGTGCTCTATGACAAAGTATACCATGAACTGTTTTTCATAGGGTGCTCTATGGTCGTGTTTTCTTTGTTATTGTACCACAGAAATGCTGATCATATTTCTAATAGGCCTAAAAAGTCAACTACGACGATATTGGGTGCGGGTGAAACACCCTTGTCGAAGACGTTACAGGATTCGATGACAAGAATAAGTACAATAACTAACGTAGCGAGTAGGGGAAATTGGACATAGCTAACAGATGAGCTTGCAAAAAATTATCCTTTTGGCTAAAGGCATTGTATGCATTTTAAAACTTTAAAAATAAGGACTGCTTTCGCATAACAATGGGGTATTGAATTTAGTTTGCCACGTTATTACTCCCGCTAATGCTCCAATTATCAGTCAGTCAAAATTATGTTGCTCTAATCTAGACCAAAAGTTACTCTTGTGAGATTTTGTTGAGGAAAAAACCGTGCAAGAAAAACCGTTTAACTTCTAAGATCTCCTAAGAATCTTGCAAGATTTAAGAACGTCTTGTAAGAATCATGGAAGAATCTCACTAGATCTCACGAGATTAAATTTTACTTTTGACTCGAGATGCCGTTGTTTCCTGCAACATTCTATTACATGATCATTTGAAATTATCGTTTTAATTTGTAACGACACCTAGTTTATCAAAGAATATGTATTTTGGTTAAATGTTAGCGGAAAGTAATTGTTTTCTGTTCATTAAGTGCCTATTTTTAATTAAATTGTTTCCCGATCGTGGACATGGTGTGTCTATAAAAATTATTTAAATGATAGTTTTCTCTGTAAAGAAATTGTGGATATAAACTTGTTTTTAAAATCCTCAGGCTTGTGGAATCTTCAGGTGTCATATTATATTCCCGAGCCAAAAATTTACCCTGTTTTGTTCTTATTGAGCCACAAATTTGGTGTTTAATAGCCGCACAGCGATAGCTGGGGCTATTATTGGCCTTCTCTTGGTTTTTTACAATTCAAAGAATTTGAATTGTATTGGGGCGCTGTCTTTTTACGACACGAAGAGGAGTATTGGAGAAGTCCTTTTTTTAATCAATTTTATTGGAGTGAATTTTAAACCGGAAATACGAAGTGTGAATTATGCTAAATGAGAGAAATTGAGGTGCGTAGTCGGCTGCGTGAACAGCTATATGAACCAAATTTTATTTGCTACTTTTAGTATTTGTTTGCTAGCTTTGCACTTAGCTGCGTGTTTTGCGTTACTATTGTGGAATTTAGTAGAATTAGAATTGGCTTTGTTTTGGACTGATTTAAAGCCTGGACATATTTGTTTAAATTTTCTGCATTTCAAGTAAAATACATCCTACGAATCCGAACATATCCTACTATCTATCCACCATCAGCTGACACCCCGTGTCCCTTGAAAAAACAGGTAATCAATTTAACCTTCGAAATACACTTCAAAGTTTCATAGATAACACAAATATCGTTTAATACAAGTAGATTATTAGAAATTAGTGGGTATTACAACAGCGTATTACAATTTGCAATTAATAACACAATAACAACAAAATAAAGAATGATGAAAGCTATTGAGCAAGTTTGCTTTACTTCTCAGCTCGCATATTGATGCGTTTCTCTTTAGTCGCTTGACGTTTTTTCCGAACAACCTCCTGAAGACTGGGAAACATCTTCAGTTGTATAGGGCCGCATATTCTTCTTTTTATTGTGGCCTTTTCCTTGTTTTCATTCCGTACAATTAGCCCATGTTGTGTTATCCTGTTGTGTCCCTGTCCTTGAATACTGTTCCCCACTTTTTGTAGACTTTATAGCTTTCTTTAAATAGTAGTTGTCTCTGGAAGCATAAAGGTTTTAGAGTACATCTCCATTTCTGGATTTTTTCGTTACTTGCTAGATTTTTTAAGCAATGCTCTGCCTCCGATGAGCGATTGAATTTCACAACAGCGACGAGCTTCAGATTTCTTTTTATTGATACTCGGAATGCAGAATAACGACCAGCTCCATATGTCGTCCCGGTTCAAGGTTTATGACTTCGGTCTTGGTTTCTTTTTTGTGCAGTCCTGTGTTCTTCGACAAAATATTTTTAACATGTAGTTGGGGCATCGTAGGTGGTTGCTGGTACCTCTTCTTTTTTCTAATGGGAGCTCTCAAGCTAATTTTGCAGTAATAGTGGTCTATAATAGGGTCCCACTGTAGAATCTGGTAAACTTTTTCGGCATCCTGGGATGGGTAGTGCGTGAATTTTTAAAAACTGGCTTTTAAATGCATGGAAATGTACTCAGATGACATTGTATCTCTATTATTTGATCATAGGAGCCCCCGGTGGAGGATGGGTAGTGCCAGAAATTTTAAAAATTGGCTTTTAATTGCATGGAAATGTACTCAGTTGACATCGTATCTCTATTGTTTGATCATAGGAGCACCAGGTGGAGGGTGGGTAGTGCAAGAATTTTTAAAAATTGGCTTTTAATTGCTTGGAAAATTAGACAGATGACATTGTATCTCTATTATTTGATAATGGGAGCCTACGTTGGAGGGTGGGTAGTGCCAGAAATTTAAAAAATTGGCTTTTAAATGCATGGAAATCTACTCAGATGACATTGTGTCTGTATTATTTTATCATAGGATTCCCCGGTGGAAGTTGGGTAGTGCCTGAATTTTCAAAAATTGGCTTTTAAAAGTTTGAAATTGTACTCATATGACATTGTATTTCTATTATTTGATTATAGGAGCCCCCGGTGGAGGATGGGTAGTGCCAGAAATTTTAAAAATTGGCTTTTAAATGCATGAACATGTGCTCAGATGACATTGTATCACTATTATTTGATCATAGTAGCCGCCGGTGGAGGGTGGGTAGTGTAAGAATTAAATGCATGAACACATACTCAGATGACATTGTATCACTATTATTTGATCATGGTAGCCCCCGGTGGAGGGTGGGTAGTGCAAGAATTTTTAAATTTTGGCTTTTAATTGCTTGGAAATGTATTCAGATGACATTGTACCTCTATTATTTGATCATAGGAGCCCCTGTTGTAGGGTGGGTAGTGCCAGAAATTTTAAAAATTGGCTTTTAAATGCATGGAAATGTACTCAGCTGACATTGTATCACTATTATTTGATCATAGGATTCCCCGGTGGAGGCTGGGTAGTGCCTGAATTTTCAAAAAATGGCTTTTAAAAGCTTGAAATTGTACTCAAATGACATTTTTTCTCTATTATTTGATCATAGGAGCCCCCGGCGGAGGGTGGGTAGTGCCAGAATTTTAAGAAATTGGCTTTTAAATGCATGGAAATGTACTCAGATGACATTATATCACTATTATTTGATCATAGGAGCACCCGGTGGAGGATGAGTGGTGCCTGAATTTTCAAAAATTGGCTTTTAAATGCATGGAATTGTACTCAGATGACATTGTATCTCTATTATTTGATCATAGGAGCCGCCGGTGGAGGTTGGGTAGTGCCAGAATTTTTAAAAATTGGCTTTTAAATGAATAGAAATGTACTCAGATGACATTGTATCGCTATTATTTGATCATAGGAGCCCCTGGTGGAGGATGGGTAGTGCCAGAAATTTTAAAAATTGGCTTTCAAATGCATGGAAATGTACTCAGATGACATTGTATCTCTATTATTTGATCATATGTGCCCCGGTGGAGGGTGGGTAATGCCAGAATTTTTAAAAATGGGCTTTCAATTGCTTGGAAATGTACTCAGATGATATTGTATCTCTTTTATTTGATCATAGGAGCCCCCGTTGGAGGGTGGGTAGTGCCAGAAATTTTAAAAATTGGCTTTTAAATGCGGGGAAATGTACTCAGATGACATTGTATCTCTATTATTTGATCATAGGATTCCCCGGTGGAGGTTGGGTAGTGCCTGAATTTTCAAAAATTGGATTTTAAAAGCTTGAAATTGTACTCAGATGGCATTTTTTCTCTATTATTTGATCATAGGAGCCCCCGGTGGAGAATGGGTAGTGCCAGAATTTTTAAAAATTTGCTTTTAAATGCTTGGAAATGTACTCAGATGACAACGTACCTCTATTATTTGATCATAGGAGCCCCCAGTGGATGATGGCTAGCGCCTGAACTTTTAAAATTTGGCTTTTAAATGAATGGAATTGTACTCAGTTGACATTGTATCTCTATTATTTGATCATAGGAGCCCCCGGTGGAGGATGGGTAGTGCCAGAAATTTTAAAAATTGGCTTTTAAATGCATGGAAATATACACAGATGACATTGTATCTCTATTACTTGATCATAGGAGCCCCCGGTGGAGGGCGTGTAGTGCCAGAGTTTTTAAAACTTGGCTTTTAAATGCTTGGAAATGTACTCAGATGACATTGTATCTCTATTACTTGATCATAGGAGCACCCTGTGGAGGATGGATAGTGCCTGATTTTTTAAAAATTGGCTTTTAAATTCTGGAAAATGTACTCAGATGACATTGTAACTCTATTGTTTGATCAAAGGAGCCCCCGGTGAAGGATAGGTAGTGCCAGAATTTTCAAAAATTGGCTTTTAAATGCATGCAAATATACTCAGATGACATTATATCTCTAGGATCTGATCATAGGAGCAATCGGTGGAGGGTGGGTAGTGCCAGAAATTTCAGGAAATTGGCTTTTAAATGCATGGAAATGTACTCGGATGACATTTTATCTCTATTATTTGATCATAGGAGCCCCCGGTGGAGGTTGGGTAGTGCCTGAATTTTTAAAAATTGGCTTTTAAATGCTTGGAAATGTACTCAGATGACATCGTACCTCTATTATTTGATCATAGGAGCCCCCGGTGGAGGATGGCTAGCGCATGAATTTTTAAAATTTGGCTTTTAAATGAATGGAAATGTACTCAGAAGACATTTTATCTCTATTATTTGATCATAGGAGCCCCCGGTTGAGGATGGGTAGTGCCAGAAATTTTAAAAATTGGCTTTTAAATGCATGGAAATGTACACAGATGACATCGTATCTCTATTACTTGATCATAGGAGCCCCCGGTGGAGGGCGTGTAGTGCCAGAGTTTTTAAAAATTGGCATTTAATTGCTTGGAAATGTACTCAGATGACATTTTATCTCTATTATTTGATCATAAGAGCCCCCGGTGGAGGGTGGTTAGTGCTAGAAATTTTAAAAACTGGCTTTTAAATGCATGGATATGTACTCAGATGACATTGTATCTCTATTATTTGGTCATAGGAGCACCCGATGGAGGATGGGTAGTGCCTGATTTTTTAAAAATTGGCTTTTAAATGCATGGAAATGTACACGGATGACACTGTATCTCTATTACTTGATCATAGGAGCCCCCGGTGGAGGGTGGGTATTGCCAAAAATTTTATAAAAAATGGCTTTTAAATGCTTGGAAATGTACTCAGATGACACTGTATCTCTATGATTTGATCATAGGAGCCCCCGGCAGAGGGTGGGTAGTGCAAGACTTTTAAGAAAGTCACTTTTTAATGCATGGAAATATACTCAGATGACATTGTATCTCTATTATTTGATCATAGGAGCCCCCGGTGGAGGTTGGTTAGTGCCTGAATTGTTAAAAATTGGCTTTTAAATGCTTGAAAATGTACTCAGATGACATTGTAACTCTATTATTTGATCAAAGGAGCCCCCGGTGAAGGATGGGTAGTGCCAGAATTTTCAAAAGTTGGCTATTAAATGCATGCAAATATACTCAGATGACATTGCATCTCTTTTATTTGATCATAGGAGCCCTCGGTGGAGGGTGGTTAGTGCCAGAAATTTTAGGAAATTGGCTTTTAAATGCATGGAAATGTACTCAGATGACATTATATCTCTAGGATCTGATCATAGGAGCAATCAGTGGAGGGTGGGTAGTGCCAGAAATTTTAGGAAATTGGCTTTTAAATGCATGGAAATGTACTCGGATGACATTTTATCTCTATTATTTGATCATAGGAGCCCCCGGTGGAGGTTGGGTAGTGCCTGAATTTTTAAAAATTGGCTTTTAAATGCTTGAAAATGTACTCAGATGACATTGTAACTCTATTATTTGATCAAAGGCGCCCCCGGTGAAGGATGGGTAGTGCAAGAATTTTCAAAAATTGGCTTTTAAATGCTTGGAAATGTACTCAGATGACATTCTATCTCTACTATTTGATCAAAGGAGCCCCCGGTGGAGGTTGGTTAGTGCCTGAATTTTTAAAAATTGGCTTTTAAATGCTTGAAAATGTACTCAGATGACATTGTAACTCTATTATTTGATCAAAAGAGCCCCCGGTGAAGGATGGATAGTGCCAGAATTTTCAAAAATTGGCTTTAAATGCATGGAAATTTACTCCATTGACATTGTATCTCTTTTATTTGATCATAGGAGCCCCCGGTGGAGGGTGGGTAGTGCCAGAATTTTTAAAAATTGGCTTTTAAATGCTTGGAAATGTACTCAGATGACAACGTACCTCTATTATTTGATCATAAGAGCCCCCGGTGGAGGATGGCTAGCGCATGAATTTTTAAAATTTGGCTTTTAAATGAATGGAAATGTACTCAGAAGACATTTTATCTCTATTATTTGATCATAGGAGCCCCCGGTTGAGGATGGGTAGTGCCAGAAATTTTAAAAATTGGCTTTTAAATGCATGGAAATGTACACAGATGACATCGTATCTCTATTACTTGATCATAGGAGCCCCCGGTGGAGGGCGTGTAGTGCCAGAGTTTTTAAAAATTGGCTTTTAAATGCTTGGAAATGTACTCAGATGACATTTTACCTCTATTATTTGATCATAAGAGCCCCCGGTGGAGGGTGGTTAGTGCTAGAAATTTTAAAAACTGGCTTTTAAATGCATGGATATGTACTCAGATGACATTGTATCTCTATTATTTGGTCATAGGAGCACCCGGTGGAGGATGGGTAGTGCCTGATTTTTTAAAAATTGGCTTTTAAATGCATGGAAATGTACACGCATGACACTGTATCTCTATTACTTGATCATAGGAGCCCCCGGTGGAGGGTGGGTAGTGCAAGACTTTTAAGAAAGTCACTTTTTAATGCATGGAAATATACTCAGATGACATTGTATCTCTATTATTTGATCATAGGAGCCCCCGGTGGAGGTTGGTTAGTGCCTGAATTGTTAAAAATTGGCCTTTAAATGCTTGAAAATGTACTCAGATGACATTGTAACTCTATTATTTGATCAAAGGAGCCCCCGGTGAAGGATGGGTAGTGCCAGAATTTTCAAAAGTTGGCTATTAAATGCATGCAAATATACTCAGATGACATTGCATCTCTTTTATTTGATCATAGGAGCCCTCGGTGGAGGGTGGGTAGTGCCAGAAATTTTAGGAAATTGGCTTTTAAATGCATGGAAATGTACTCAGATGACATTTTATCTCTATTATTTGATCATAGGAGCCCCCGGTGGAGGTTGGGTAGTGCCTGAATTTTTAAAAATTAGCTTTTAAATGCTTGAAAATGTACTCAGATGACATTGTAACTCTATTATTTGATCAAAGGCGCCCCCGGTGAAGGATGGGTAGTGCCATAATTTTCAAAAATTGGCTTTTAAATGCTTGGAAATGTACTCAGATGACATTGTATCTCTATTATTTGATCATAGGAGCCCCCGGTGGAGGTTGGTTAGTGCCTGAATTTTTAAAAATTGGCTTTTTAATGCTTGAAAATGTACTCAGATGACATTGTAACTCTATTATTTGATCAAAAGAGCCCCCGGTGAAGGATGGATAGTGCCAGAATTTTCAAAAATTGGCTTTAAATGCATGGAAATGTACTCAAATGACATTGTATCTCTACTATTTGATCATAGGAGCCCCCGGTGGAGGTTGGGTAGTGCCTGAATTTTTAAAAATTGGCTCTTAAAAGCTTGAAAATGTACTCAGATGACATTGTAACTCTATTATTTGATCAAAGGCGCCCCCGGTGAAGGACGGGTAGTGCCAGAATTTTCAAAAATTGGCTTTTAAATGCTTGAAAATGTCCTCAGATGACATTGTAACTCTTTTATTTGATCAAAAGAGCCCCCGGTGAAGGATGGATAGTGCCAGAATTTTCAAAAATTGGCTTTAAATGCATGGAAATGTACTCAAATGACATTGTATCTCTACTATGTGATCATAGTAGCCCCCGGTGGAGGTTGGGTAGTGCCTGAATTTTTAAAAATTGGCTCTTAAAAGCTTGAAAATGTACTCACATGACATTGTAACTCTATTATTTGATCAAAGGCGCCCCCGGTGAAGGACGGGTAGTGCCAGAATTTTCAAAAATTGGCTTTTAAATGCTTGAAAATGTCCTCAGATGACATTGTAACTCTATTATTTGATCAAAAGAGCCCCCGGTGAAGGATGGATAGTGCCAGAATTTTCAAAAATTGGCTTTAAATGCATGGAAATGTACTCAAATGACATTGTATCTCTATTATTTGATCATAGGAGCCCCCGGTAGAGGTTGGGTAGTGCCTGAATTTCTAAAAAAATTGGCTTTTAAATGCTTGAAAATGTACTCAGATGACATTGTAACTCTATTATTTGATCAAGGGAGCCCCCGGCGGAGGGTGGGTAGTGCCAAAATCTTAAAAAAATTGGCTTTTAAATGCATGGAAATATACTCAGTTGACATTGTATCTCTATTATTTGACCATAGGAGCCCCCGGTGGAGGTTGGGTAGTGCCTGAATTTTTGAAAATTGGCTTTTAAATGCTTGAAAATGTACTCAGATGACATTGTATCTCTTTTATGTGCTCATAGGAGCCCCCGGTGAAGGATGGGTAGTGCCAGAATTTTCAAAAATTGGCTTTAAGTTCATGGAAATATACTCAGATGACATTGTATCTCTGCTGTTTGATCATAGGAGCCCCCGGTGGAGGTTTGCTAGTGCCTGAATTTTCAAAAATTGGCTTCTAAATGCATGGAAATGTACTCAGATGACATTGTATCTTTATTAATTGATCATAGGAGCCCCCGGTGAAGGATGGGTAGTGCCAGAATTTTCAAAAATTGGCTTTTAAATGCTTGAAAATGTACTCAATTGACATTGTATCGCTATTATTTGATCATAGGAGCCCCCCGGTGGAGGTTGAGTATTGCCTGAATTTTCAAAAATTGGCTTTTAAATGCTTAAAAATGTATTCAGATGACATTGTAACTCTATTATTTGGTCATAGGAGCCCCCGGTGAGGGATAGCTAGTGCCAGACTTTTTAAAAATTGGCTTTTAAAGGCATGGAAATGTACTCAGATGACATTGCGTCCCTATTATTTGATCATGGGATTCCCCGATGGAGGATGGGTAGTGCCAGAATTTTCCAAAAATTGGTTTTTAGAAGCTTGAAAATGTACTCAGATGATATTGGATCTCTATTATTTGGTCATAGGAGCCCCCGGCGGAGGGTGGGTAGTGCCAAAATCTTTAAAAAATTGGCTTTAAGTGCATGGAAATGTACTCAGATGACATTGTATCTCTGTTATTTGATCATGGGAGCCCCCGGTGGAGGGTGGGTAGTGCCAGCATTTTTAAAAATTGGCCTTTAAACGCATAGAAATGTACTCAGATGACATTGTATCTCTATTATTTGATCATAGGAGCCCCAGGTGGAGGTTGAGTAGTGCCCGCATTTTCGACAATTGGCTTTTAAATGCTTGAAAACGAACTCAGATGACATTGTATCTCTATTATTTGATCATAGGAGCCCCCGGTAAGGAATGGGTAGCGCCAGAATTTTTTAAAAATGGCTTTTAAATGCATGGAAATATACTCAGATGACATTTTATCTCTATTATTTGATCATGGGATATCCTGGTGGAGGTTGGGTAGTGCCTGAGTTTTCAAAAATTGGCTTTAAGTGCATGGAAATGTACTAAGATGGCATTGTATCTCTATTATTTGATCATAGGAGCCCCCGGTGTAGAGGGGGTAGTGCCAGAAATATTGAAAAAAAAATGGCTTTTAATTGCATGGAAATGTACTCAGATGACATTGTATTTCTATTATTTGTTCATAGGAGCCCCCGGTGAAGGATGGGTAGTGCCAGAATTTTCAAAAATTGGCTTTAAGTGCATGGAAATGTTCTCAGATGACATTGTATCTCTGTTATTTGATCATAGGAGCCCCTGGCGGAGGATGGGTAGTGCCAGAATTTTCAAAAATTGGCTTTAAGTGCATGGAAATGTTCTCAGATGACATTGTATCTCTGTTATTTGATCATAGGAGCCCCCGGCGGAGGGTGGGTAGTGCCAGCATTTTTAAAAATTGGCTTTTAAATGCATAGAAATGTACTCAGATGACATTGAATCTCTATTATTTGATCATAGGAGCCCCAGGTGGAGGTTGAGTAGTGCCTGCATCTTCGACAATTGCCTTTTAAATGCTATTATTGAAACGTCTATTTAAACGTCTATTATTGGATCATAGGAGCCCCCGGTAAGGAATGGGTAGTGCCAGAATTTTTTAAAAATGGCTTTTAAATGCATGGAAATATACTCAGATGACATTTTATCTCTATTATTTGATCATGGGATTCCCTGGTGTAGGTTGGGTAGTGCCTGAATTTTCAAAAATTGGTTTTTAAAAGCTTGAAAATGTACTCAGATGATATTGGATCTCTATTATTTGATCATAGGAGCCCCCGGCGGAGGGTGGGTAGTGCCAGAATTTTTAAAAATTGGCCTTTAAATGCATGGATATGTACTCAGATGACATTGTATCTCTATTATTTGATCATAGGAGCCCCCGGTGGAGGTTGGGTAGGGCCTGAATTTTTGAAAATTGGCTTTTAAACGCTTGAAAATGTACTCAGATGACATTGTGTCTATGTTGTTTGATCATAGGAGCTCCCGGTCGAGGGTGGGTGGTGCCAGCATTTTTGAAATTGGCTTTTAATTGCATGGAAATGTACTCAGATGACATTTTATCTTTATTATTTGATCATAGGAGCTTAGGTGGAGGTTGAGTAGTGCCTGCATTTTTGACAATTGGCTTTTAAATGCTTGAAAACGTACTCAGATGACATTGTATCTCTATTATTTGAACATAGCAGCCCCGGTAAAGAATGGGTAGAGCCAGGATTTTAAAAAATTGGCTTTTAAATGCGTGGAAATATACTCAGATGACATTATCCCTATTATGTGATCATGGGATTCCCCGGTGGAGGTTGGGTAGTGCCTGAATTTTCAAAAATTGGTTTTTAAAAGCTTGAAAATGTACTCAGATGATATTTGATCTCTATTATTTGATCATAGGAGGCCCCGGCGGAGGGTGGGTAGTGCCACAATTTTTAAAAATTGGCCTTTAAATGCATGGATATGTACTCAGATGATATTGGATCTCTATTATTTGATCATAGGAGCCCCCGGCGGAGGGTTGGTAGTGCCAGAATTTTAAGAAATTGGCTTTTAATTGCATGGAAATGTACTCAGATGACATTGTATCTCCATTATTCGATCATAGCAGCTTCGGTGGAGGGTGGGCAGTGCCAGAAATTTTAAAAATTGGCGTTTATATGCATGGAAATGTACTCAGATGATATTGGATCTCTCTTATTTGATCATAGGAGCCCCCGGCGGAGGGTGGGTAGTGCCAGAATTTTAAAAAAATTGGCTTTTAAATGCATAGAAATGTACTCAGATGACATTGTATCTCTATTATTTGATCATAGGAGCCCCCGGTGGAGGTTGGGTAGTGCCTGAATTTTTGAAAATTGGCTTTTGAATGCTTGAAAATGTACTCAGATGACATTGTATCTCTTTTATGTGATCATAGGAGCCCCCGGTGAAGGATGGGTAGTGCCAGAATTTTCAAAAATTGGCTTTAAGTTCATGGAAATATACTCTGATGACATTGTATCTCTGCTGTTTGATCATAGGAGCCCCCGGTGGAGGGTGGGTAGTGCCAGAATTTTTAAAAATTGGCTTTTAAAAGCATGGAAATGTACTCAGATGACATTGTATCTCTATTATTTGATCATAGGAGCCCCAGGTGGAGGTTGAGTAGTGCCTGAATTTTTGACAATTGGCTTTTAAATGCTTGGAAACGTACTCAGATGACATTGTATCTCTATCATTTGATCATAGGAGCCCCCGGTGAAGAATGGGTAGTGCCAGAATTTTCAAAAATTGGCTTTAAGTGCATGGAAATGTACTCAGATGACATTGTAACTCTATTATTTGATCATAGGAGCCCCCGGTGTAGAGTGGGTGGTGCCAGAATTTTTTTTAAAAAAATTGGCTTTTAATTGCATGGAAATGTACTCAGATGACATTGTATCTCTATTATTTGATCATAGGAGCCCCCGCTGGAGGGTTGGTAGTGCCAGAATTTTAAGAAATTGGCTTTTAATTGCATGGAAATGTACTCAGATGACAATGTGTCTCTATTATTTGATCATAGGAGCCCCAGGAGGAGGTTGAGTAGTGCCTGAATTTTTGACAATTGGCTTTTAAATGCTTGAAAACGTACTCAGATAACATTGTATCTCTATCATTTGATCATAGGAGCCCCCGCTGAAGAATGGGTAGTGCCAGAATTTTCAAAAATTGGCTTTAAGTGCATTGAAATGTACTCAAATGACATTGTTTCTCTGCTGTTTGCTCACAGGAGCCCCCGGGGGAGGGTGGGTAGTGCCAGAATTTTTAAAAATTGGCTTTTAAAAGCATGGAAATGTACTCAGATGACATTGTATCTCTATTATTTGATCATAGGAGCCCCAGGTGGAGGTTGAGTAGTGCCTGAATTTTTGACAATTGGCTTTTAAATGCTTGAAAACGTACTCAGATGACAGTGTATCTCTATCATTTGGTCATAGGAGCCCCCGGTGAGTAATGGGTAGTGCCAGAATTTTCAAAAATTGGCTTTAAGTGCATGGAAATGTACTCAGACGACATTGTATCTCTATTATTTGATCATAGGAGCCCCCGCTGGAGGGTTGGTAGTGCCAGAATTTTAAGAAATTGGCTTTTAATTGCATGGAAAAGTACTCAGATGACAATGTGTCTCCATTATTCGATCATAGCAGCACCTGGTGGAGGGTGGGTATTGCCAGAATTTTAAAAAATTGGCTTTTAGTTGCATGGAAATTTACTCAGATGACCTTGTATCTCTATTATTTGTCATAGGAGCCCCCGGTGAAGAATGGGTAGTGCCAGAATTTTCAAAAATTGGCTTTTAAATGCTTGAAAATGTACTAAGATGACTATCTATCTCTTTTTTCTATCATAGGAGCCCCCGGTGGAGGGTAGGTAGTGCCAGATATTTCAAAAATTGGCTTTTAAATGCATGGAAATGTACTCAGATGACATTGTATCTCATTTATTTGATCATAGGAGCCCCGGTGTAGAGTGGGTAGTGCCAGAAATTAAACAAAAAATTGGCTTTTAATGGCATGGAAATGTACTCAGATGACATTGTCTCTCTATTATTTGATCATAGGAGCCCCCGCTAGAGGGTTGGTAGTGCCAGAATTTTAAGAAATTGACTTTTAATTGCATGGAAATGTTCTCAGATGACATTGTGTCTCCATAATTCGATCATAGCAGCCCCTGGTGGAGGGTGGGTAGTGCCAGAGTTTTAAAAATTGGCTTTTAGATGCATGGAAATTTACTCAGATGACATTGTATCTCTTGTATTTGATCATAGGAGCCCCCGGTGGAGGGTGGGTAGTGCCTGAATTTTCAAAAATTGGCTTTTAAATGCTTGCAAATGTACTAAGATGACTATCTATCTCTTTTTTCTATCATAGGAGCCCCCGGTGGAGGGTAGGTAGTGCCAGATATTTCAAAAACTGGCTTTTAAATGCATGGAAATGTACTCAGATGACATTGTATCTCTATTATTTGATCATTAGAGCCCCCGGTGGAAGGTGGGTAGTGCCAGCATTTTCAAAAATTGGCTTTTAAATGCATGGAAATGCACTCAGATGATATTGTGTCTCTATTATTTGATCATAGGAGCCCCCGATGGAGGTTTGGTAGTGCCAGAATTTTAAGAAATTGGCTTTTAATTGCATGGAAATGTACTCAGATGACATTGTTTCTCCATTATTCGATCATAGCAGCCCCTGGTGGAGGGTGGGTAGTGCCATAATTTTAAAAAATTGGGTTTTAGATGCATGGAAATTTACTCAGATGACATTGTATCTCTATTATTTGATCATAGGAGCCCCCGGTGGAGGGTGGGTAGTGCCTGAATTTTCAAAAATTGGCTTTTAAATGCTTGAAAATGTACTAAGATGACTATCTATCTCTTTTTTCTATCATAGGAGCCCCCGGTGGAGGGTAGGTAGTGCCAGATATTTCAAAAATTGGCTTTTAAATGCATGGAAATGTACTCAGATGACATTGTATCTCTATTATTTGATCATAAGAGCCCCCGGTGGAGGGTGGGTAGTGCCAGCATTTTCGAAAATTGGCTTTTAAATGCATGGAAATGCACTCAGATGATATTGCGTCTCTATTATTTGATCATAGGAGCCCCCGATGGAGGTTTGGTAGTGCCAGAATTTTAAGAAATTGGCTTTTAATTGCATGGAAATGTACTCAGATGACATTGTGTCTCCATTTTTCGATCATAGCAAAGCCCCTGGTTTGGGGTGGGTAGTGCCAGATTTTTAAAAAATTGGCTTTTAGATGCATGGAAATTTACTCAGATGACATTGTATCTCTATTATTTGATCATATGAGCCCCCGGTGGAGGGTGGGTAGTGCCTGAATTTTCAAAAATTGGCTTTTAAATGCTTGAAAATGTACTAAGATGACTATCTATCTCTTTTTTTATCATAGGAGCCCGCGGTGGAGGGTAGGTAGTTCCAGATTTTTTAAAAACTGGCTTTTAAATGCATGGAAATGTACTCAGATGACATTGTATCTCTATTATTTGATCATAAGAGCCCCCGGTGGAGGGTGGGTAGTGCCTGAATTTTCAAAAATTGGCTTTTAAATGCTTGAAAATGTACTAAGATGACTATCTATCTCTTTTTTTTACCATAGGAGCTCCCGGTGGAGGGTAGGTAGTGCCAGATTTTTTAAAAATTGGCTTTTAAATGCATGGAAATGCACTCAGATGACATTGTGTCTCTATTATTTGGTCATAGGAGCCCCCGATGGAGGTTTGGTAGTGCCTGAATTTTCAAAAATTGGCTATAAGTGCATGAAAATGTACTCAGATGACATTGTATCTCTATTATTTGATCATAGGTGCCCCCGGAGGAGGTTGGGTAGTGCCAGCATTTTCGAAAATTGGCTTTTAAATTGATGGAAATGCACTCAGATGACATTGTCTCTATTATTTGATCATAGGAGCCCCCGATGGAGGTTTGGTAGTGCCTGAATTTTCAAAAATTGGCTATAAGTGCATGGATATGCACTCAGATGACATTGTATCTCTATTATTTGATCATAGGAGCCCACGGTGAAGGATGGGTGGTGCCAGAATTTTCAAAAATTGGCTATAAGTGCATGGAAATGTACTCAGATGACATTGTATGTCTATTATTTGATCATAGCACCCCCCGGAGGAGGTTGATTAGCGCCTGAATTTTTGACAATTGGCTTTTAAATGCTTGAAAACGTACTCAGATGACATTGTATCTCTATCATTTGATCATAGGAGCCCCCGGTGAAGAATGGGTAGTGCCAGAATTTTCAAAAATTGGCTTTAAGTGCATTGAAATGTACTCAAATGACATTGTTTCTCTGCTGTTTGCTCATAGGAGCCCCCGGGGGAGGGTGGGTAGTGCCAGAATTTTTAAAAATTGGCTTTTAAAAGCATGGAAATGTACTCAGATGACATTGTATCTCTATTATTTGATCAAAGGAGCCCCCGATGGAGGTTTGGTAGTGCCTGAATTTTCAAAAATTGGCTATAAGTGCATGGAAATGTACTCAGATGACAGTGTATCTCTATTATTTGATCCTAGGAGCCCCCGGTGGAGGGTGGGTAGTGCCTGAATTTTTAAAAATTGGCTTTAATATACTTGAAAATGTACTCAGATGACATTGTATCTCTGTTATTTGATCATATGAGCCCCCGGTGGAGGATGGGCAGTGCCAGAATTTTTAAAAATTGGCTTTTAGATGCATGGAAATGTACTCAGATGACATTGTTTGTCTATTTTTTGATCATAGCAGCCCCAGGTGGAGGTTGAGTAGTGCCTGAATTTTCGACAATTGGCTTTAAAATGCTTGAAAATGTACTCAGATGACATTGTATCTCTATTATTTGATCATAGGAGACCCGGTAAAGAATGGGTAGTCACAGAATTTTCAAAAATTGGCTTTGAGTGCATGGAAATGTACTCAGATGAAATTGTATCTCTATTATTTGATCACAGCAGCCCCCGGTGGAGGGTGGGTAGTGCCAGCATTTTTGAAAATTGGCTTTTAAATGCATAGAAATGTACTCAGATGACATTGTATCTCTATTATTTGATCATAGGAGCCTCAGGTGGAGGTTGAGTAGTGCCTGAAGTTTTGACAATTGGCTTTAAAATCCTTGAAAATGTACTCAGATGACATTGTATCTCTGTTATTTGATCATAGGAGCCCCCGGTCAATAATGGGTAGTGCCAGAATTTTCAAAAATTGGCTATAAGTGCATGGAAATGTACTCAGATGACAGTGTATGTCTATTATTTGATCACAGGAGCCCCCGGTGGAGGGTGGGTAGTGCCAGAGTTTTTAAAAATTGGCTTTTATATGCATGGAAATGTACTCAGATGACATTGTATGTCTATTATTTGATCATAGCAGCCCCCAGTGGAGGATGGGCAGTGCCAGAATTTTTAAAAATTGGCTTTTAGATGCATGGAAATGTACTCAGATGACATTGTTTGTCTATTTTGTGATCATAGCAGACCCAGGTGGAGGTTTAGTAGTGCCTGAATTTTCGACAATTGGCTTTTAAATGCTTGAAAATGTACTCAGATGACATTGTATCTCTATTATTTGATCATAGGAGACCCGGTGAAGAATGGGTAGTGCCAGAATTTTCAAAAATTGGCTTTGAGAGCATGGAAGTGTACTCAGATGAAATTGTATCTCTATTATTTGATCATAGGAGCCCCCGGTGAAGAATGGGTAGTGTCAGAATTTTCAAAAATTGGCTTTAAGTGCATTGAAATGTACTCAAATGACATTGTTTTTATGCTGTTTGCTCATAGGAGCCCCCGGGGGAGGGTGGGTAGTGCCAGAATTTTTACAAATTGGCTTTTAAAAGCATGGAAATGTACTCAGATGACATTGTATCTCTATTATTTGATCATAGGAGCCCCGATGGAGTTTTGGTAGTGTCTGAATTTTCAAAAATTGGCTATAAGTGCATGGAAATGTACTCAGATGACATTTTATCTCTATTATTTGATCATAGGAGCCCGCGGTGAAGGATGGGTAGTGCCAGAATTTTCAGAAAATGGCTATAAGTGCATGGAAATGTACTCAGATGACAGTGTATCTCTATTATTTGATCATAGGAGCCCCCGGTGGAGGATGGGCAGTGCCAGAATTTTTAAAAATTGGCTTTTAGATGCATGGAAATGTATTCAGATGACATTGTTTGTCTAATTTTTGATCATAGCAGCCCCAGGTGGAGGTTGAGTAGTGCCTGAATTTTCGACAATTGGCTTTTAAATGCTTGAAAATGTACTCAGATGACATTGTATCTCTATTATTTGATCATAGGAGACCCGGTGAAGAATGGGTAGTGCCAGAATTTTCAAAAATTGGCTTTGAGTGCATGGAAATGTACTCAGGTGACATTGCATCTCTATTATTTGATCACAGGAGCCCCCGGTGGAGGGTGGGTAGTGCCAGCACTTTTGAAAATTGGCTTTTAAATGCATAGAAATGTACTCAGATGACATTGTATCTCTATTATTTGATCATAGGAGCCTCAGGTGGAGGTTGAGTAGTGCCTGAATTTTCGACAATTGGCTTTTAAATGCTTGAAAATGTACTCAGATGACATTGCATCTCTATTATTTGATCATAGGAGACCCGGTGAAGAATGGGTAGTGCCAGAATTTTCAAAAATTGGCTTTGAGTGCTTGGAAATGTACTCAGGTGACATTGCATCTCTATTATTTGATCACAGGAGCCCCAGGTGGAGGGTGGGTAGTGCCAGAAATTTTAAAAAATTGGCTTTTAATTGCGTGGAAATGTACTCAGACGACATTGTATCTCTATTATTTGATCATAGGAGCCCCCGGTGGAGGGTGGGTAGTGCCAGAATTTTCAAAAATTGGCTTTTAAATGCTTGAAAATGTACTCAGATGACATTGTATCTCTTTTTTTTATCATAGGAGCCCCCGGTGGTGGGTAGGTAGTGCCAGGTTTTTTAAAAATTGGCTTTTAAATGCATGGAAATGTACTCAGACGACATTGTATCTCTACTATTTGATCACAGGAGCCCACGGTGGAGGGTGGGTAGTGCCAGAAATTTTAAAAATGGGCTTCTAAATGCATGAAAATGTACTTAGATGACATTGTATCTCTATTATTTGATCTTAGGAGCCCCCGGTGGAGGATGGGTAGTGCCGGCATTTTCAAAAATTGGCTTTTAAATGCATGGAAATGTACTCAGATGACATTGTATCTCTATTATTTGATAATAGGATTCCCTGGTGGAGAGTGGTTAGTTTTTTTAAAATTGGCTTTTAAATGCATGGAATTGTACTCAAATGACATTGTATCTCTATTATTTGATCATAGGAGCTTCCGGTAGAGGATGGGTAGTGCCAAAAATTTTAAAAATTGGCTTTTAAATGCATGGAAATGTACTCAGATGACATTGTATCTCTATTATTTGATCATAGGAGCCCCCGGTGGAGGATGGGTAGTGCCAGTATTTTTTAAATAGGCTTTTAAATGCATGGAAATGTACTCAGATGACATTGTATCTCTATTATTTGATCAAAGGAGCCCACGGTGGAGGTTGGGTAGTGCCTGAATTTTCAAAAATTGGCATTTAAATGCTTGAAAATGTACTCAGATGACATTGTATCTCTTTTATTTGATCTTAGGAGCCCCGGTGAAAAATGGGTAGTGCCAGAGTTTTCAAAAATGGGCTTTAAGTGCATGGAAATGTACTCAGATGACATTTTATCTCTATTATTTGATCATAGGAGCCCCCGGTCGAGGGTAGGTAGTGCCAGAATTTTTAAAAATTAACTTTTAAATGCATGGAAATGTACACAGATGACATTGTATCTCTATTGTTTGATCATAGGAGCCCCCGGTTGAGGGTGGGTAGTGCAATTGTTTTCAAAAATTGGCTTTTAAATGCATGGAAATGTACTCAGATGACATTGTATCTATATTATTTGATCATAGGAGCCCCCGGTGGAGGGTGGGTAGTGCCAGCATTTTCAAAACTTGGCTTTTAAATGCATGGAAATGTACTCAGATGACATTGTATCTCTTTTATTTGATCATGGGAGCCACCGGTGGGGGGTGGGTAGTGCCAGAAATTTTTAAAAATTGGCTTTTCAATGCTTGAAAACATACTCTATTGACATTGTATCTCTATTATTTGATCATAGGAGCCCCCGTGGAGGATGGGTGATGCCAGAAATTTTAAAAACTGGCTTTTAAAAACATGCAATTGTACTCAGCTGACATTGCATCTCTATTATTTGATCATAGGAGCCCCCGGTGGAGGGTGGATAAGGCCAGCATGTTTAAAAATTGGCTATTAAATGCATGGAAATGTACGCAGATCATATTGTATCTCTCTTATTTGATCATATGAGCCCCCGGTGGAGGTTGGGTAGTGCTTGAATTTTCAAAAATTGGCTTTTAATTGCTTGGAAATGTACTCAGATGACATTGTCTTTCTATTATTTGATCGTATGAGCCCCCGGTGAAGGATGGGCAGTGCCAGAATTTCCAAAAATTGGCTATAAGTGCAAGGGAATGTACTCAAATGACATTGTATTTCTATTATTTGATCATAGGAGCCCCCGGTGGAGGGTGGTTAGTGGCAGATTTTTTTAAAATTGGCTTTTAAATGCATAGAAATGTACTCAAATGATATTGTATCTCTATTATTTGATCAAAGGAGCCCCCGGTGGAGGGTGGTCAGTGCCAGAATTTTTAAAAATTGGCTTTTAAATGCATGGAAATGTACTCAGATGACATTGTATCTCTAGGCTTTTAAATGCATGGAAATGTACTCAGATGACATTGTATCTCTATTATTTAATCATAGGAGCCCCCGCTGGAGGAGGGGTAGTGCCAGCATTTTTAAAATTGGCTTTTAAAAGCATTGAAATTTACTCAGATGACATTGTATCTCTATTATTTAAACATAAGAGCCCCCGGTAGAGGATGGTTAGTGCCATAATTTTTAAAAAATGGCTTTTAAATGCTTGAAAATATACTCTAATGACATTGTATCTCTTTTATTTGATTATAGGAGCCCCCGTTGAAGAATGGGTAGTGCCAGAGTTTTAAAAAATTGGCTTTTAAATGCATGGAAATGTACTCAGATGAAATTTTATCTCTAGTGTTTAATCATAGGAGCCCCCGGTGGCGGAAGGGTAGTGTCAGCATTTTGAAAATTGGCTTTTAAATGCATTGAAATGTACTCAGTTCACATTGTAATTCTATTATTTAAACATAAGAGCCCCCGGTAGAGGATGGGTAGTGCTTGAATTTTCAAAAATTGGCTTTTAAATGCTAGAAAATATAGTCTAATGACATTGTATCCCTATTTTTTGATCATATGAGCCCCCGGTGGAGGATGGGTGATGCAAGAAATTTTAAAAATTGGCTTTTAAACGAATGGAAATGTACTCAGATGACATTGTATCTCTATTATTTGATCATAGGAGCCCCCGATGGAGGGTGGATAATGCCAGCATTTTTAATAATTGGCTTTTAGATGCAGGGAAATGTACTCAGATGACATTGTATCTCTATTATTTGATCATAGGAGCCCCCGGTGGAGGTTGGGTAGTGCTTGAATTTTCAAAAATTGGCTTTTAATTGCTTGAAAATGTACTCAGATGACATTGTATTTCTATTATTTGATCATAGGAGCCCCCGGTGAAGGATGGGCAGTGCCAGAATTTTCAAAAATTGGCTTTTAATGCACGGAAATGTACTCAAATGACATTTTATTTCTATTATTTGATCACAGGAGCCCCCGGTGGAGGGTGGTTATTGGCAGAATTTTTTAAAAATTGGCTTTCAAATGCATGGAAATGTACTCAAATGACAATGTATCTCTATTATTTGATCATAGGAGCCCCCGGTGGAGGATGGGTAGTGCCAGAAATTTAAAAAATTGGCTTTTAAATGCAAGGAAATATACTCAGATGACATTTTATCTCTATTATTTGATCATAGTAGCCCCCGTTGGAGGGTGGCTAGTGCCAGATTTTTAAAAATTGCTTTCAAATGCTTGGAAATGTACTCAGATGACATTGTATCTCATTTTTTTGATCAAAAGAGTCCCAAATGGAGGGTGGTTAGTGGCAGAATTTTTTAAAATTGGCATTTAAATGCATGGAAATGTACTCAAATGACATTGTATCTGTGTTATTTGATCATAGGAGCCCCCGGTGGAGGATGGGTAGTGCCAGAAATTTGAAAAATTGGCTTTTAAATGCATGGAATTGTACTCAGATGACATTGTATCTCTATTATTTGATCATAGGAGCCACCGGTGGAGGATAGATGGTGCCAGCATTTTTAAAAATTGGCTTTTAAATGCATGGAAATGTACTCAGATGACATTGCATCTCTATTATTTGATCATAGGAGCCCCCGGTGGAGGGTGGGTAGTGCCAGATTTTTTTGAAATTGGCTTTTAATTGCATGGAAATGTACTCAGATGACATTGTATCTCTATTATTTTATCATAGGAGACCCGGTGCAGGGTGGATAGTGCCAGCATTTTTAAAAATTGGCTTTTAAATGCATGTAAATGTACTCAGATCACAATGTATCTCTATTATTTCATCATAGGAGCAACCGGTTAAGGATGGGTAGTGCCAGAATTGTTAGAAATTGGCTCTAATATGCTTGATAATGTACTCATTGACATTTTGATCTCTTTTTTTATCATAGGAGCCCCCGGTGAAGAATGGGTAGTGCCAGAGTTTTAAAAAATTCACTTTTAAATGCATGGAAATGTACTCAGATGAAATTATATCTCTATTGTTTAATCATAGGAGCCCCCGGTGGCGGAAGGGTAGTGCCAGCAATTTTAAAATTGGCTTTTAAATGCATTGAAATGTACTCAGATGACATTGTAATTCTATTATTTAAACATAAGAGCCCCCGGTAGAGGATGGGTAGTGCCATAATTTTTAAAAATTGGCTTTCAAATGCTAGAAAATAAAGTCTAATGACATTGTATCTCTATTATTTGATCATATGAGCCCCCGGTGGAGGACGGGTGATGCAAGAAATTTCAAAAATTGGCTTTTAAATGCATGGAAATGTACTCAGATGACATTGTATCTCTATTATTTGATCATAGGAGCCCCCGATGGAGGGTGGATAGTGACAGCATTTTTAAAAATTGGCTTTTAAATGCATGGAAATGTACTCAGATGACATTGTGTTTCTATTATTTGATCATAGGAGCCCCCGGTGAAGGATGGGCAGTGCCAGAATTTTCAAAAATTGGCTTTTAATGCATGGAAATGTACTCAAATGACATTGTATTTCTATTATTTGATCATAGGAGCCCCCGGTGGAGGGTGGTTAGTGGCAGAATTTTTTTAAAATTGCCTGTCAAATGCATGGAAATGTACTCAAATGACATTGTATATCTATTATTTTATCATAGGAGCCCCCGGTGGAGGATGAGTAGTGCCAGAAATTTAAAAAATTGGCTTTTCAACGCAAAGACATGTACTCAGATGACATTGTATCTCTATTATTTGATCATAGTAGCCCCCGGTGGAGGGTGGCTGGTGCCAGATTTTTAAAAATTGGCTTTTAAATGCTTGGAAATGTACTCAGATGACATTGTATCACAATTTTTTTATCAAAGGAGCCCAAAATGGAGGGTGGTTAGTGCCAGAATTTTTAAAAACTGGTTTTTAAAAGCATGGAAATGTACTCAGATGACATTGTATCTCTATTATTTAATCATAGGAGCCCTCGGTGGAGGAGTTGTAGTGCCGGAATTTTCAAAATTGGCTTTTAAATGCATGGAAATGTACTCAGATCACATTGTATCTCTAATATTTGACCATAGGAGCACCCGGTGAAGGATGGGTAGTGCCAGAATTGTTAGAAATTGGCTCTAATATGCTTGAAAACGTACTCATTGACATTTTATCTATTTTATTTGATCATAGGAGCCCCCGGTGAAGGATGGGTAGTGCCGAGTTTTCAAAAATTAGCTTTTAAATACATGAAAATGTACTCAGATGACATAAAATCTCTTGTGTTTAATCATAGGAGCCCCCGGTGGAGGAGGGGTATTGCCAGCATTTTTTAAAATTGGCTTTTAAATGCATTGAAATGTACTTAGATGACAATTTATCTCTACTATTTAAATATAAGAGCCCCCGTTGAGGGTGTGTAGTGCCAGAATTTTTAAAAATTGGCTTTTAAACGCATGGAAATGTACTCAGATCACATTGTATCTCTGTTAATTGATCATAGGAGCACCCGGTGAAGGATGTGTAGTGCCAGAATTTCTAGAAATTGGCCCTAATATGCTTGAAGTTGTACTCATTAAGATTTTATCTCTTTTATTTAATCATAAGAGCCCCCGGTGAAGGATGTGTAGTGCCAGATTTTTCAAAAATTAGCTTTTAAATGCATAAAAAAGTACTCAGATGACATTATATCTCAGTTGTTTAAACATAGGAGCCCCCGTTGGAGGAGGGGTAGTGCCAGCATTTTTTAAAATTGGCTTTTAAATGTATTGAAATGTACTCAGATCACATTGTATCTCTATTATTTGATCATAGGTGCACCCGGTGAAGGATGAGTAGTGCCAGAATTTTCAGAAATTGGCTTTAATATGCTTAAAAATGTACTCATTGACATTGTATCTTTTATTTGATCATAGGATCCCCCGGTGAAGGATGGGTAGTGCCAGAATTTTTAAAGATTGACTTTTAAATGCTTGGAAATGTACTCAGATGACATTGTATCTCTATTATTTGATCATAGGAGCCCCCGGTGAAGGATGGGTAGTGCCAGAGTTTTCAAAAACTAGCTTTTAAACGCATGGAAATGTACTCAGATGACATTATGTCTCTATTGTTTAATCATAGGAGCCCCCGGTGGAGGAAGTGTAGTGCCAGCATTTTTTTAAAAATTGGCTTTTAATTGCATTGAAATGTACTCAGATGACATTTTGATCTCTTTTTTATCATAGGAGCCCCCGGTGAAGAATGGGTAGAGCCAGGGTTTTCAGAAATAGTATTTTAAATGCATGGAAATGAACTCAGATGAAGTTATATCTCAATTGTTTAATCATAGGAATTCCCGGTGGAGGAGGGGTAGTGCAAGCATTTTTAAAATTGGCCTTTAAATGCATTGAAATGTACTCAGATAACATTGTATCTCTATTATTTAAACATAAGAGACCCCGGTAGAGGATTGGTAGTGCAATACTTTTCAAAAATTGGCTTTTAAATGCTAGAAAATATAGTCTTATCACATTGTATCTCTATTATTTGATCATAGGAGCCCCCGGTGGAGGATGGGTGATGCAAGAAATTTTAAAAATTGGCTTTTAAATGCATGGAAATGTACACAGATGGCATTGCATCTCTATTATTTGATCATAGGAGCCCCCGTTGGAGGGTGGATAGTGCCAGCATTTTTAAAATTTGGCTTTCAAAAGTATGAAATGTACTCAAATGACATTGTATCTCTATTTTTTGATCATAGGAGCCCCCGGTGGAGGATGGGTAGTGCTTGAATTTTCAAAAATTGGCTTTTAATTGCTTGAAAATGTACTCAGATGACATTGTATTTCTGTTATTTGATCATAGGAGCCCCCGGTGAAGGATGGGCAGTGCCAGAGTTTTCAGAAATTGGCTTTTAAATGCATTGAAATGTACTCAGATGAAGTTATATCTCTATTATTTAAACATAAGAGACCCCGGTAGAGGATGGGTAGTGCAATGCTTTTAAAAAATTGGCTTTTAAATGCTAGAAAATATAATCTAATGACATTGTATCTCTATTATTTGATCATAGGAGCCCCCGGTAGAGGATGGGTGATGCAAGAAATTTTTAAAATTGTCTTTTAAATGCATGGAAATGTACACCGATGACATTTTATCTCTATTATTCGATCATAGGAGCCCCCGGTGGAGGGTGGATAGTGCCAGCATTTTTAAAATTTGGCTTTTAAATGCATGGAAATGTACTCAGATGACATTGTATTTCTATTATTTGATCATAGGAGCCCCCGGTGAAGGATGGGCAGTGCCAGAATTTTCAAAAATTGGCTTTAAGTGCATGGAAATGTATTCAAATGACATTGTATTTCTATTATTTGATCATAGGAGCCCTCGGTGGAGGGTGGTTAGTGGCAGAATTTTTTAAAATTGGCATTTAAATGCATGGAAATGTACTCAAATGACATTGTATCTCTGTTATTTGATCATAGGAGCCCCCGGTGGAGGATGGGTAGTGCCAGAAATTTCAAAAATTGGCTTTTAAATGCGAGGAAATGCACTCAGATGACATTGTATCTCTATTAATTGATCATAGTAGCCCCTGGTGGAGGATTGGTAGTGCCAGGTTTTTTAAAAATTGGCATTTAAATGCATGGACATGTACTCAAATGACATTATATCTCAATTGCTTAATCATAGGAGCCCCCGTTGGAGGAGGGGTAGTGCCAGCATTTTTTAAAATTGGCTTTTAAATGCATTGAAATGTACTCAGATAACATTGTATCTCTATTAGTTAAACATAAGAGCCCCCCGTTGAGGGTGCGTAGTTTTAAAATTTTTAAAAATTGGCTTTTAAATGCCTGGAAATGTACTCAGATCACATTGTATCTCTATTATTTGATCATAAGAGCACCCGGTGAAGGATTGGTAGTGCCGGGTTTTTTAAAAATTGGCTTTTAAATGCCTGGGAATGTACTCAGATCACATTGTATCTCTATAATTTGATCATAGGAGCCCCCGGTGAAACAAGGGTATTGCCAGAATTGTTAGAAATTGGCTCTAATATGCTTGAAAATGTACTTGTTGACATTGTATCTTTTATTTGATCACAGTAGCCCCCGGAGAAGGATGGGTAGTGCCAGAGTTTTCAAAAACTAGCTTTTAAATGCACGGAAATGTACTCAGATGACATTATATCTCCATTCTTTAATCATAGGAGCCCCCGGTGGAGGAGGGGTAGTGCCAGCATTTTTTTTTAAAATTGGCTTTTAAAAACATTGAAATGTACTCAGATGACATTTTGATCTCTTTTTTATCAGAGGAGCCTCCGGTGAAGAATGGGTAGTGCCAGAGTTTTCAGAAAATGGCTTTTAAATGCATGGAAATGTACTCAGATGAAATTATATCTCTATTGCTTAATCATAGGAATTCCCGCTGGAGGAGGGGTAGTGCCAGCATTTTTAAAATTGGCTTTTAAATGCATTGAAATATACTCAGATGACATTGTATCTCTATTATTTAAACATAAGAGCCCCAGGTAGAGGATGGGTAGTGCCATACTTTTTAAAAATTGGCTTTTAAATGCTAGAAAATATAGTCTAATGACATTGTATCTCTATTATTTGATCATAGGAGCCCCCGGTGGAGGATGGGTGATGCAAGAAATTTTAAAAATTGGCTTTTAAATGCATGGAAATGTACAAAGATGACATTGTATCTCTGTTATTTGATCATAGGAGCCCCCGGTGGAGGGTCGATAGTGCCAGCATTTTTAAAGTTGGCTTTTAAATGCATGGAAATGTACTCAGATGACATTGTGTCTCTATTATTTGATCATAGGAGCCCTCGGTGGAGGGTGGTTAGTGGCAGAATTTTTTAAAATTGGCATTTAAATGCATGGAAATGTACTCAAATGACATTGTATCTCTGTTATTTGATCATAGGAGCCCCCGGTGGAGGATGGGTAGTGCCAGAAAATTCAAAAATTGGCTTTTAAATGCGAGGAAATGCACTCAGATGACATTGTATCTCTATTAATTGATCATAGTAGCCCCTGGTGGAGGATTGGTAGTGCCAGGTTTTTTAAAAATTGGCATTTAAATGCATGGACATGTACTCAAATGACATTATATCTCAATTGCTTAATCATAGGAGCCCCCGTTGGAGGAGGGGTAGTGCCAGCATTTTTTAAAATTGGCTTTTAAATGCATTGAAATGTACTCAGATAACATTGTATCTCTATTAGTTAAACATAAGAGCCCCCCGTTGAGGGTGCGTAGTTTTAAAATTTTTAAAAATTGGCTTTTAAATGCCTGGAAATGTACTCAGATCACATTGTATCTCTATTATTTGATCATAAGAGCACCCGGTGAAGGATTGGTAGTGCCGGGTTTTTTAAAAATTGGCTTTTAAATGCCTGGGAATGTACTCAGATCACATTGTATCTCTATAATTTGATCATAGGAGCCCCCGGTGAAACAAGGGTATTGCCAGAATTGTTAGAAATTGGCTCTAATATGCTTGAAAATGTACTTGTTGACATTGTATCTTTTATTTGATCATAGTAGCCCCCGGAGAAGGATGGGTAGTGCCAGAGTTTTCAAAAACTAGCTTTTAAATGCACGGAAATGTACTCAGATGACATTATATCTCCATTCTTTAATCATAGGAGCCCCCGGTGGAGGAGGGGTAGTGCCAGCATTTTTTTTTAAAATTGGCTTTTAAAAACATTGAAATGTACTCAGATGACATTTTGATCTCTTTTTTATCAGAGGAGCCTCCGGTGAAGAATGGGTAGTGCCAGAGTTTTCAGAAAATGGCTTTTAAATGCATGGAAATGTACTCAGATGAAATTATATCTCTATTGCTTAATCATAGGAATTCCCGCTGGAGGAGGGGTAGTGCCAGCATTTTTAAAATTGGCTTTTAAATGCATTGAAATATACTCAGATGACATTGTATCTCTATTATTTAAACATAAGAGCCCCAGGTAGAGGATGGGTAGTGCCATACTTTTTAAAAATTGGCTTTTAAATGCTAGAAAATATAGTCTAATGACATTGTATCTCTATTATTTGATCATAGGAGCCCCCGGTGGAGGATGGGTGATGCAAGAAATTTTAAAAATTGGCTTTTAAATGCATGGAAATGTACAAAGATGACATTGTATCTCTGTTATTTGATCATAGGAGCCCCCGGTGGAGGGTCGATAGTGCCAGCATTTTTAAAAGTTGGCTTTTAAATGCATGGAAATGTACTCAGATGACATTGTGTCTCTATTATTTGATCACAGGAGCCCCCGGTGGAGGGTGGTTAGTGGCAGAATTTTCAAAAATTGGCTTTAAGTGCATGGAAATACACTCAAATGACATTGTATTTCTATTATTTGATCACAAGAGCCCCCGGTGGAGGGTGGTTAGTGGCGGAATTTTTTAATATTGGCTTTTAAATGCATGTAAATGTACTCAATTGACGTTGTATCTCTATTATTTGATCAAAGGAGCCCCCGGTGAAGGATGGTTAGTGCCAGAAATTTTAAAAATTGGCTTTTAAATGCAAGAAAATGTACTCAGATGACATTGTATCTCTATTATTTGATCATAGTAGCCCCCGATGGAGGGTGGCTAGTGACAGATTTTTTAAAAATTGGCTTTTAAATGCTTGGAAATGTACTCAGATGACATTGTATCTCTATTTTTTGATCAAAAGAGCCCCAAATGGAGGGTGGTTAGTCCCAGAATTTTTAAAAACTGGCTTTTTAATGCATGGAAATGTACTCAGATGACATTGTATCTCTATTATTTGATCATAGTAGCCCCCGATGGAGGGCGGCTAGTGCCAGATTTTTTTAAAAATTGGCTTTTAAATGCTTGGAAATGTACTCAGATGACATTGTATCTCTTTTTTTTGATCAAAAGAGCCCCAAATGGAGGGTGGTTAGTCCCAGAATTTTTAAAGTTTGGCTTTTAAATGCATGGAAATGTACTCAGATGACATTGTATCTCTATTTTTTGATCATAGGAGCCCCCCGTGGAGGTTTGGTAGTGCTTGAGTTTTCAAAATTGGCTTTTAATTGCTTGAAAATGTACTCAGATGACATTGTATTTCTATTATTTGATCGTAGGAGCCCCCGGTGAAGGATGGGCAGTACCAGAATTTTCAAAAATTGGCTTTATGTGCATGGAAATGTATTCAAATGACATTGTATTTCTATTATTTGATCTTAGGAGCCCTCGGTGGAGGGTGGTTAGTGGCAGAATTTTCAAAAATTGGCTTTTAAATTCCAGGAAATGTACTCATTGACATTGTATCTTTTATTTGATCATAGGAGCCCCCGGTGAAGGATGGGCAGTACCAGAATTTTCAAAAATTGGCTTTTAAATGCATGGAAATGTACTCAAATGACATTGTATCTCTGTTATTTGATCATAGGAGCCCCAAGTGGAGGATTGGTAGTGCCAGAAATTTCAAAAATTGGCTTTTAAATGCGAGAAAATGTACTCAGATGACATTGTATCTCTATTAATTGATCATAGTAGCCCCTGGTGGAGGATTGGTGGTGCCAAGTTTTTTAAAAATTGGCATTTAAATGCCTGGAAATGTACTCAGATCACGTTGAATCTCTATAATTTGATCATAGGAGCCCCCGGTGAAGGAAGGGTATTGCCAGAATTTTCAAAAGTTGGCTATTAAATGCATGCAAATATACTCAGATGACATTGCATCTCTTTTATTTGATCATAGGAGCCCTCGGTGGAGGGTGGTTAGTGCCAGAAATTTTTTAAAATTGGCTTTTAAATGCATTGAAATGTACTCAGATAACATTGTATCTCTATTATTTAAACATAAGAGCCCCCCGTTGAGGGTGCGTAGTTTTAAAATTTTTAAAAATTGGCTTTTAAATGCCTGGAAATGTACTCAGATCACATTGTATCTCTATTATTTGATCATAGGAGCACCCGGTGAAGGATTGGTAGTGCCAGTTTTCTTAAAAATTGGCTTTTAAATGCCTGGAAATGTACTCAGATCACGTTGAATCTCTATAATTTGATCATAGGAGCCCCCGGTGAAGGAAGGGTATTGCCAGAATTGTTAGAAATTGGCTCTAATATGCTTGAAAATGTACTTGTTGACATTGTATCTTTTATTTGATCATAGGAGCCCCCGGGGAAGGATGGGTAGTGCCAGAGTTTTCAAAAACTAGCTTTTAAATGCATGGAAATGTACTCAGATGACATTATATGTCTATTGTTTAATCATAGGGCCCCCGGTGGAGGAGGGGTAATGCCAGCATTTTTTTAAAATTGGCTTTTAAAAACATTGAAATGTACTCAGATGACATTTTGATCTCTTTTTTATCAGAGGAGCCTCCGGTGAAGAATGGGTAGTGCCAGAGTTTTCAGAAATTGGCTTTTAAATGCATGGAAATGTGCTCAGATGAAATTATATCTCTATTGCTTAATCATAGGAATACCCGCTGGAGGAGGGGTAGTGCCAGCATTTTTAAAATTGGCTTTTAAATGCATTGAAATGTACTCAGATGACATTGTATCTCTATTATTTAAACATAAGAGCCCCCGGTAGAGGATGGGTAGTGCCATACTTTTTAAAAATTCGCTTTTAAATGCTAGAAAATATAGTCTAATGACATTGTATCTCTATTATTTGATCATAGGGCCCCCGGTGGAGGATGGGTGATGCAAGAAATTTTAAAAATTGGCTTTTAAATGCATGGAAATGTACACAGATGACATTGTATCTCTATTATTTGATCATAGGAGCCCCCGGTGGAGGGTGGATAGTGCCAGCACTTTTAAAAGTTGGCTTTTAAATGCATGGAAATGTACTCAGATGACATTGTATCTCTATTATTTGATCATAGGAGCCCCCGGTGGAGGGTGGATAGCGCCAGCACTTTTAAAAGTTGGCTTTTAAATGCATGGAAATGTACTCAGATGACATTGTATCTCTATTATTTGATCACAAGAGCCCCCGGTGGAGGGTGGTTAGTGGCAGAATTTTTTAAAATTGGCTTTTATGTGCATGTAGATGTACACAAATGACATTGTATCTCTATTATTTGATCATAGGAGACCCGGTGAAGAATGGGTAGTGCCAGAATTTTCAAAAATTGGCTTTGAGAGCATGGAAATGTACTCAGATGACATTGTATCTCTATTATTTAAACATAAGAGCCCCCGGTAGAGGATGGGTAGTGCCATACTTTTTAAAAATTCGCTTTTAAATGCTAGAAAATATAGTCTAATGACATTGTATCTCTATTATTTGATCATAGGGCCCCGGTGGAGGATGGGTGATGCAAGAAATTTTAAAAATTGGCTTTTAAATGCATGGAAATGTACACAGATGACATTGTATCTCTATTATTTGATCATAGGAGCCCCCGGTGGAGGGTGGATAGTGCCAGCACTTTTAAAAGTTGGCTTTTAAATGCATGGAAATGTACTCAGATGACATTGTATCTCTATTATTTGATCATAGGAGCCCCCGGTGGAGGGTGGATAGTGCCAGCACTTTTAAAAGTTGGCTTTTAAATGCATGGAAATGTACTCAGATGACATTGTATCTCTATTATTTGATCACAAGAGCCCCCGGTGGAGGGTGGTTAGTGGCAGAATTTTTTAAAATTGGCTCTTATGTGCATGTAAATGTACACAAATGACATTGTATCTCTATTATTTGATCAAAGGAGCCCCCGGTGGAGGATGGTTAGTGCCAGAAATTTTAAAAATTGGCTTTTAAATGCAAGAAAATGTACTCAGATGACATTGTATCTCTAATATTTGATCATGGTAGCCCCCGATGGAGGGTGGCTAGTGCCAGATTTTTTAAAAATTGGCTTTTAAATGCTTGGAAATGTACTCAGATGACATTGTATCTCTATTTTTTGATCAAAAGAGCCCCAAATGGAGGGTGGTTAGTCCCAGAATTTTTAAAAACTGGCTTTTTAATGCATGGAAATGTACTCAGATGATATTGTATCTCTACTATTTAATCAGAGGACCCCCCGGTGGAGGAGTTGTAGTGCCAGAATTTTTAAAGTTGGCTTTTAAATGCATGGAAAGGTACTCAAATCACATTGTATCTCTATTAATTGATCAAGGGAGCACCCGGTGAAGGATTGGTAGTGCCAGAATTGTTAGAAATTGGCTCTAATAAGCTTGAAGAAGTACTCATTGACATTTTATCTATTTTATTTGATCATAGCAGCCCCCGGTGAAGGATGGGCAGTGCCAAAGTTTTCAAAAATGCGCTTTTAAATGCTTGAAATTGTACTCAGATGACATTAAATCCCTTTTGTTTAATTATAGGAGCCCCCGGTGGAGGAGGGGTAGTTCCAGAATTGTTACAAATTGGCCCTGATATGCTTGAAGTTGCACTCAATGAAATTTTATCTCTTTTATTTGATCATAGGAGCCCCCGGTGAAGGATGTGTAGTGCCAGATTTTTCAAAAATTGGCTTTTAAATGCATAAAATGTACTCAGATGACATTTTATCTCAGTTTTTTAATCATAGGAGCCCCCAGTGGAGGAGGGGTAGTGCCAGCATTTTTAAAAATTGGCTTTTAAATGCCTGGAAATGTACTCAGATCACATTGTATCACTATTATTTGATCATAGGAGCACCCGGTGGAGGATGGGTAGTGCCAGAATTGTTAGAAATTGGCCCTAATATGCTTGAAGTTGTACTCATTGATTTTTTATCTCTTTCGTTTGATCATAGGAGCCCCCGGTGAAGGATGTATAGTGCCAGATTTTTCAAAAATTGGCTTTTAAATGCATTGAAATGTACTCAGATGACATTTTATCTCTATTATTTAAACATAAGAGCCCCCCGTTGAGGGTGGGTAGTGCCAAAATTTTTAACAATTGGCTTTTAAAAGCCTGGAAATGTACTCAGATCACATTGTATCTCTATTATTTAATCATAGGAGCATCCGGTGAAGGATGGGTAGTGCCAGAATTTTCACAAATTGGCTTTAATATGCTTGAAAATGTACTCATTGACATTGTATCTTTTATTTGATCACAAGAGCCCCAGGTGAAGGATGGGTAGTGCAAGAATTTTTAAAAATTGGCTTTTAAATGCATGGAATTGTACTCAGATGACATTGTTTCTCTATTATTTGATCATAGGAGTCCCCAGTGGAGGATGGGTAGTGCCAGGTATTTTAACAATTGGCTTTTAAATGAACGGAAATGTACTCAGGTGACATTGTATCTCTATTATTTGATCATAGGAGCCCCCAGTGAAGGAAGGGTAGTGCCAGAATTGTTAGAAATTGGCTCTAATATGCTTGAAAATGTAGTCATTGACATTGTATCTTTTATTTGATCATAGGAGCCCCCGGTGAAGGATGGGCATTGCCAAAGTTTTCAAAAATTAGCTTTTAAATGCATGGAAATGTACTCAGATGCCATTATATCTCTATTGTTTAGTCATAGGAGCCCCCGGTTGAGGAGAGGTAGTGCCAGCATTTTTTAAAATTGGCTTTTAAAAGCATTGAAAGGTACTCAGATGACATTTTGATCTCTTTTTTTATCATAGGAGCCCCCGGCGAAGAATAGGTAGTGCCAGAGTTTTCAAAAATTGGCTTTTAAATGCATGGAAATGTACTCAGATGAAATAATATCTCTATTGTTTAATCATAGGAGCCCCCGGTGGAGGAGGGTTAGTGCCAGCAATTTTTAAAATTGGCTTTTAAATGCATTGAAAGGTACTCAGATGACATTTTGATCTCTTTTTTTTATCATAGGAGCCCCCGGTGAAGAATAGGTAGTGCCAGAGTTTTCAAAAATTGGCTTTTAAATGCATTGAAATGTACTCAGATGACATTGTATCTCTATTATTTAAACTTAAGAGCCCCCGGTAGAGGATGGGTAGTGCCATAATTTTTAAAAATTGGCTTTTAAATGCTAGAAAATACAGTCTAATGACATTGTATCTCTATTATTTGATCATAGGAGCCCCCTGTGGAGGATGGGTGATGCAAGAAATTTTAAAAATTGGCTTTTAAATGCATGGAAATGTACTCAGATGACATTGTATCTCTATTATTTAATCATAGGAGCCCACGGTGGAGGGTGGATAGTGCCAGCATTTTTAAAAATTGGCTTTTAAATGCATTGAAATGTACTCAGATGACATTGTATTTCTATTATTCGATCATAGGAGCCCCCGGTGAAGAGTGGGCAGTGCCAGAATTTTCGAAAATTGGCTTTAAGTGCATGGAAAAGTACTCAAATGTATTTCTAATATTTGATCATAGGAGCCCCCGGTGGAGGGTGGTAAGTTGCAGAATTTTTTAAAATTGGCTTTTAAATGCATGGAAATGTACTCAAATGACATTGTATCTCTATTATTTGATCATAGGAGCCCCCGGTGGAGGATGGGTAGTGCCAGAAATATTAAAGATTGGCTTTTAAATGCAAGGAAAAGTACTCAGATGACATTGTATCTTTATTATTTGATCATAGTAGCCCCCGGTGAAAGATGGGTAGTGCCAGCATTTTGAAAAATTGGCTTTTAAATGCATGGAAATATACTCAGATGACATTGTATCTCTATTAATTGATCATAGGAGCCCCCGGTGGAGGTTAAGTAGTGCTTGAATTTTCAAAAATTGGCTTTTAATTGCTTGAAAATGTACTCAAATGACATTGTATTTCTATTATTTGATCATAGGAGCCCCCGGTGAAGGATGGGCAGTGCCAGATTTTTCAAAAATTGGCTTTTAATGCATGGAAATGTACTCAAATGACATTGTATCTCTATTATTTCATCACAGGAGCCCCCTGTGGAGGATGGGTAGTGCCAGAAATATTAAAGATTGGCTTTTAAATGCAAGGAAAAGTACTCAGATGACATTGTATCTCTATTATTTGATCATAGGAGCCCCCGGTGAAGGATGGGTAGTGCCAGCATTTTCAAAAATTATCTTTTAAATGCATGAAAATGTACTCAGATGACATTAAATCTCTATTGTTTAATCATAGGAGCCCCCGGTGGAGGAGGGGTAGTGCCAGCATTTTTTAAAATTGGCTTTTAAATGCATTGAAATGTACTCAGATGACATTGTATCTCTATTATTTAAACATAAGAGCCCCCGTTGAGGGTGGGTAGTGCCAGAATTTTTAAAAATTGGCTTTTAAATGCATGGAAATGTACACAGATGACATTGAATCTCAATTGTTTAATCATAGGAGCCCCCGGTGGAGGGGTGGTAGTGCCAGCATTTTTTAAAATTGGCTTTTAAATGCATTGAAATGTACTCAGATCACATTGTATCTCTATTATTTGATCATAGGAGCGCCCGGTGAAGGATGGGTAGTGCCAGCATTTTTAAAAGTTGGCTTTTAAATGCATAAAAATGTACCCAGATGACATTATATCTCAATTGTTTAATCATAGGAGCCCCCGGTGGAGGAGGGGTAGTGCCAGCATTATTTAAAATTGGCTTCTAAATGCATTGAAATGTACTCAGATAACATTGTATCTCTATTATTTAAACATAAGGGCCCCCGTTGAGGGTGGGTAGTGCCAGAATTTTAAGAATTTGGCTTTTAATTGCATGGAAATGTACTTAGATGACATTGTGTCTCCATTATTCGATCAGAGCAGCCCCTGGTGGAGGGTGGGCAGTGCCAGAATTTTAAAAAATTGGCTTTTAGATGCATGGAAATTTACTCAGATGACATTGTATCTCTTTTATTTGATCATAGGAGCACCCGGTGAAGGATGGGTAGTGCCAGAATTTTTAGAAATTGGCTTTAATATGCTTGAAAACGTACTCATTGACATTGTATCTTTTATTTGATCATAGAAGCCCCCGTTGAAGGATGGGTAGTGCCAGAATTATTAAATATTGGCTTTTAAATGCATGGAATTGTACTCAGATGACAATGTATCTCTATTATTTGATCAAAGGAGCCCCCGGTGGAGGATGGGTAGTGACAGGTTTTTTTAAAAATTGGCTTTTAAATGCATTGAAATGTACTCAGATGACATTGTATCTCTATTATTTGATCATAGGAGCCCCCGTTGAAGGAAGGGTAGTGCCAGAATTGTTAGAAATTGACTCTAATATGCTTGAAAATGTACTCATTGACATTGTATCTTTTATTTGATCATAGGAGCCCCCGGTGAAGGATGGGCAGTGCCGGAGTTTTCAAAAATTAGCTTTTAAATGCATGGAAATGTACTCAGATGACATTATATCTCTATTGTTTAATCATAGGAGCCACCGGTGGAGGAGGGGTAGTGCCAGGATTTTTTTAAAATTGGCTTTTAAATGCATTGAAATGTACTCAGATGACATTGTATCTCTATTATTTAAACATAAGAGCCCCCGTTGAGGGTGGGTAGTGCCAGAATTTTTAAAAGTTGGCTTTCAAACGCATGGAAATGTACTCAGATGACAGTGTGTCTCTATTATGTAATCATAGGAGCACCCGGTGAATGATGGTTAGTGCCAGATTTTTCAAAAATTGGCTTTTAAATGCATAAAAGTGTACTCAGATGACATTATATCTCAATTGTTTAATCATAGGCGCCCCCGGTGGAGGGGGAGGGGTAGTGCCAGCATTTTTTAAAATTGGTTTTTAAATGCATTGAAACGTACTCAGATAACACTGTATCTCTATTATTTAAACATAGGAGCCCCCCGTTGAGGGTGGGTAATGCCAAAATTTTTAAAGATTGGCTTTTAAATGCCTGGAAATGTACTCAGATCACATTGTATCTCTATTATTTGATCATAGGAGCACGTGGTGAAGGATGGGTAATGCCAGAATTTTTAGAAATTGGCTTTAATATGCTTGAAAATGTACTCATTGACATTGTATCTCTATTATTTGATCATAGGAGCCCCCGGTGGAGGATGGATAGTGCCAGGTTTTTTAAAAAGTGGCTATTAAATGCATGGAAATGTACTCAGATGACATTGTTTCTCTATTATTTGATCATATGAGCCCCCGGTGAACAATGGGTAGTGCCAGAACTTTCAAAAATTGGCTTTAAGTGCATAGAAATGTACTCAAATAGAATTGTATCTCTATTATTTGATCTTCGGAGCCCCCGGTGGAGGATGGGTGGTACCATAATTTTTAAAAGTTGGCTTTTAAATGCATGGAAATTTACTCAGCTGACATTGTATCTCTATTATTTGATCAAAATAAACACCGGTGGAGGGTGGTTAGTGCCAGATTTCTCAAAAATTATATCTATATTGTTTGATAATAAGATCCCGGGGTCGAGTGGGTGGTGCCGTAATTCTTAAAAAATGACTAATATGGAATTGTATTCAGACGAAATTACTTCTATTATATGATCATAAGAGCACAAGATCAGAAGAGGGTTGGTGGTGCCAGTTTTTTTGAAACCCAACTTAAAATTTAGTATGTACTCATATGACCTTACATCTCTAATCCTAGGAGCCTTCAAATCTTCGTTTCGTATCTTGTTTTAACTTGTACTTTTTTTAAGAAGTAATTGCAAGACCTTCAATCAAAATGCAGTCAAACATTTGCTTACGTTGTTGCCTACGTTCACGATGTAACGCCGTTGAATGTCCTGGAATCTTGTATCAGCCTCTTTAAGTTTGTTGCACAAATTGATCAAACTTCGTTTGTTAAAGTTTTGTGCTTTCAACCAATGTGTCAAAAAATCTTTCTAGAGGCTGAAGCTTTCAAAAATGCTCTACGCTTTAACGAACCGATGGAGGAATTCTCTACTTTTTTGAGCAGAATAGTCAATGTTGAGGTAGCTGAGCCAATTGACTTTGATTGGCTGGAGTTGAAAAAATCAGAGCCGGTTTTGCTGATTGATATTTTTACCGGAAAATTTGCAATCGGCGCGAAGGTGCAAATTTTAGCCAAATTGCGGAGGAATCTGCCCTCTGACTATAACAAAGAACGCGAAATTGCACAGTATAGTTTTGAAGACCAAGATGGTGTTGAAATGACTATTATCTCTTGGAACACAATCATAAGACCCGAAGTTAACAAGGAATACGATATAGAAGGGAAGGTCTCCTCCTATGACTCGAAAATTTTCGTAGTGGTTAGTGGACCTTACTGTGCACACTTTTGTTGCTCGCTACCTCAGTGATCCTTTCTTACGCTCAATTAGTTAGGTCATCGCTTGCATGTCCTGATCTTAGTTTTTTTCAATGCGTATCGGCTTTAGGGATCTAAATTTTTCGAAATTTGAAAAATAATTCAAAAATATTTAAAAAAATATATTGAAATAATTTAGACACTTAATGAATTTCAAAATTCCTTCTTTTTAGGCTTCCAGTATCAGAGAAAAAAAAGTGCTTCAAGAGATGAATAATATGCGTTTCAGTGAAGTTCAGGAGCGGTTTGTGCTGCGATGTCCAAGTGTGAGGTGTGGAACTCTACTAAATGAAGTTGTTGATCCTTTTGACAAAGTTCAGAGCCCTGACTGTGGAGTTACATGCGGAGAGGATGGATGGAAGGAAGTGCAGTCGGTTCAAAGGGTCTTCAAAGTATCTGTAGGCGAATGTTCTTGGATCTTTAACAGCGCAGCGACCTACTGGAAGGATGCTGTGAGAAGCGTCAGATTGAGGAGAAGAACATCTCTTTCCTTGCGAATAGTTTGTTTATTTAGGAGCTAAAAATGATACAGGATGAGAATTGAGTAATTCTATAGTTACCTAATTCTTCTATACAAGTTCGAGACCATGTACTTCAGTAACCTTATCCAAATGTTTTGATTTTTCTGTTGTAACTTGACTTGAGTTTGTTTGATATACATTGTTATTAAATTTATATTATGCAATTCTACTTTTCCTGCTTCTTAACATTGTTACATTCTTAAGTTATTATTATTCTTCTCTTTTCTAGTTAAATACTAGTGAAATTCTGCCTAGTTCTCTTTGTTACTTCACAAACTTTTTGCGGAAACCTATTTTTCTTATGAGCCGTAGTTGTGATCTCTTTTTATGCGTAACTGGGATACAAAATGTTTTATTTGCATTTTTCCAATCTAAAAGGTTCATTCTGTCGATAATTGTGTCAATAGAAACTTTTACTGAATTTGAGACAAGACACCTAAAACGAATGTACGTTTTCTTCCAGTTTGATATAAAATCAGGAACTCAAGAAATCGCAAGTACCTCTCCAATTTCTGCTGGTTCTTTGGGAAGTGTGCATCATGTTGGGTCAATAAAACTGTCAAAAGCTGGAGTTTGTCACTTCAAATTTGTCATACAATCCTTAAATTCATGGGTCTGAGATACAAGATCCGGGGAAAAGTTGGGTGGTTTCAAAATAAAGTCTTCCTAATGGTTAATTTCCCTTTTTTGCTTTCCTTTATTCCAATTTCATTTAAACAGTGAACAGACGTCAAAAGTTGTTTTTAATTTCAAAAACTGATTTTAGCTCAGTTCAGTAATAGATTTCTTGAAGTTTCCTTGGGTTTTTTTAATTATTTGCTGAAGAACTGTTTTATGGTTTTAATTGTAGCAGCAAAAATGTTTTGCAGGCGTTCGACATGGAACTTGCAGATGAGATCAACCATTTGATGGGTGTGAAAATTGCGTTCGCTGAAACATCCGAGAAACTTTGCTGCCCCAATGTATGCTGCAGAGATCCTATTCAAAATTTAACGGACCGACAAGAGAGGATGGAGTGTACGAGTTGCGCATTCAGAGGACGCCTTGATGTAGTCAAGAAACATGGATTGAAGAGGTTCGCGTATCATGCCACTGTAGAGCTGAGGACTTATGTCATTGATGATGAACTGATCCCTGTTGCGCAGAACACCGAGACTTTTCTCTTGCAGAACCGCTTAAACATGATTGTTTATGGAAAAGTGGTTGAGACAATTTCTGTTGCAAAGTGATCATGATTCTAGCAATGTCTGGGTTTTGTTATCTTCTCGTTCAAATAATTCTCATAAACATCGTAAATTAAATATTTTCAAGCAGTCCTCAATTTTTTAGGTGATCTTTCATTTTAAAGTAAAATTATTCATTTTTCGCTTTCTTGTACCAAAATATGTATATTGATTTGAGTTCATTTTTATTTTGCATCAGTGTTTGTTTGAAAAAATTAAGCTCATTTTTGTTCTGGAAATTCGGAAATTCAAGTAGTGCAGTTAGCGTTGGCATTTTATTATTTTACTTCGTTCTGAAGGAAAAAAAGGTTTAGTTTAATCTGTTTTAAACTTGGTGCTTTTCATTTTGTTTCCTTATGTCTGTTTTCTTTTTCTATTTTTGTCGGATGTAACTGGTTGATAAAGAACGTTCTCAATATTTGGTTTTCTCAAGTAAAGATTGCCGTCCCATCTTCAGAAAGTGTCTGAGTAAGCAATTCTTCCATACTGAAAGCTCTAGTGTACTGCTCTACATTTGTATTTCAATGTTTCAGTTGATTATGAGATACTGATAATGAGTTCATCGTTGGTGCAGGGGTATCAAATATCATCTTCTATCGGTTCGCTGGATTATTTTATGCCTAACAGTTGTGACTTTCTTTCCGATATAGCGTATAATCATGACTTGAGGTTCTCAAATTTGGTCTCGGTGGGACAGTTTCCTTGCAAACTTAAAGAGCGGGTGGACGTTCGTCAAAACGTTGCTTTGCATTATGTACCACGCGACGGTGATTGCTTAATTCATTCCTTATGCTTCATGTTGACTGGAAATATAATCAACTCATGATCTCTGCGAGAAAAAATTTGTGATCACCTTCTGACTCTTTCATGGTTACCTGCTACTTATTCGAACGCTTTCCGAGATATTCCTACTTATCTTTATTCTACGCGTATGAAAGAGAACGCTTACGCGAGCGAATAGGAAATTCTTTCTTTCGCTAACTTGTTCCGATATACTGTTTACATTTATTCATTTGCTGGCTGGCTCAAGATCATACCTCTAGTAGGCCCTTCCGTATTTTCTATTCGCCTTCTTCACGAAAGATATCACTTTAGTCCTGTTACTCAAGTTTACGAATGCCTCAAATAAAGGCACCCTTGTCCGGCCTTGCCTGTTCGGTTGAATATCTTTTTTGTGCCGTGATGCCAACTATTGAAAGCGGAGACAACATCAGTTATTTTGCTTTTAGTTTTCGCATGAAAGCTGCTGCACTATGTCGCACTTTCCGGTTGCGCTAAATTCTTTCACGTTTTTCCCCTTCAATTCTTTTCTAAGACATGAGTACACTGCCCCTCAGGATCTTCTAATTTACCCGTTAGCTGATAACCGTTGAAGCCTTTACTTATCACTTTCCTTTCTTCTGTCAAATGGTTTTCAGAGTGAAAATTGGATTCGCTGTCTGATTGATAGACACATTCAATTCAACTCCAATCTCTGTGTTGCTGTTAAAAGTACTTTCGTTTGCGAAGGGAGAATTTTTTTACCTGCCGTTGTATTAACGTTTCGCCCTTTTCTGTATTTTACCTGCCGTTTTCTGTATTAACCTTTCGGTTTGCAATGATCAATGGTTTTACCTTCAAATCTGCCAAAAAAACAATCACAGGGGCACCTTTTCCTCAACTATAATGGAGTTTCTTTTAATCCTGTACTGAGCATTCATAATGACCACATGAATCAGATGTTTATGACGCCCAGTGAAATCCAGCCAAATACTGCAGAAAGAAATAAGCGAAAACGTTCGAGGCAATTGTTGGAGTTGGGAATCAATATATGTGACGAACGTTCAAAAAGTCAACCGGAAAAGGTCTCGAGAAGAGATAAGGTGTGTGAAGCCGCCAAAAAAGTGCCTCTCCAAACCTGAAAAGAGGAGATGAAATTTAGATAATGCTAAGAGGCGGTTACAGATTCCCGAAAATAAAGCTCGAAATCTGGCCAAAGCAAAAGAGCGTCTTAAAAATGCAGTTGTTAAAGAGCGCAATCTACACGCAGCCAAAGAACGATATTGCCGACAGAAAGAAAAGAACCTGAAAACAAAGTGCTCACCAATGGTTGAGGCGTTTTTTGCTTACTTTAAAAACCATTGTTTAGATTTTGTTTGTACTTCCCAGTTGTTTTACAGGGATCAAGTTTGCAAACTGAGTGTCGCACTGCGACGAAAAATCGAATCCAATAATTCTTTACGACCAATAAAGTTCTTAAAAAGTGTCAACAACCTTAATTTTATTTGCAAGACCTGCAATAATTATCTACTCCGAGAAAAAGTAACTCCTGAATCAGCTTTGAACGGTTTTAATTATGAAGATATTCCACCAGAAGTCAAAAAGTTGAATTCGTTAGAAGAGCACCTTATCGTTCTCAATGTTCCCTTTATTCGTGTAATGGAGAGGTCATCTGGGGGACAGCTGGCTTGTAAGGGTGGTATTGCTAATGTGCCTAGTCGAGTCTCAGACAATCGGTGTAATTCCTCGTCACTGGAATCCAACTGAACTTCAGTGCGTTGACTTCAAAAGACGTTTGCACGACAAATTTCCCTATCTAAATGCATACATTCGGCCCACTTTAGTACATGAGGCTGCTCGTCGGCTTATCAATGATCCCTTGTATCTCGAAAATGGTGTCCGATACGACTTTGTTTGGGACCCCGCTAACCTTATGGACGAACTTTCATTTCTGTTAGAGGGAAATAATGTTGCGATTGAAGAAATTGATGAGGTTGAAGAACCCGATCCTGTTGACTCACTCTTTGGTAATTTTGATACTTTGGTTAACCAGCTACCTCTTGAACCAAGAATGGACACAAATTTTTGCTAGGCTACGACGGAATGTACCGAACCAGTAAGCCTATTTAAAGATGAATACGCAGAAGAGAAGGCTTATCCGACTCTTTTTGCTGGTAAACCTCGCTATGATAATTGTCTCGTCAAAATTCCCTTTGGCAGAATTTGTAAATAGCAGAACTCCAATCAAGGTTTCGGAGATTTGCACGACACCGTTTTGTGAAATTTTTCAAATTAAAAAGCTACAGTTTGCGCAAACATCACAAGCTGCTGATATAGCTTTGCGAAAACGTCATCTCAACAAGTACACTGCCAAAGATGTTAGACAAAAGAACTTGGATTCTATTGTTCAAACAGATAAAGGATACTCATTTCTGGCTACTCAGCGTCTATCGCCTGCAAATTTAAAACGACTGGAGAAGAATTATCTCGCTTGGGTTGGCCAGCTTGGAAATCCAGCTTTTTCCATTATTTTCACTATGCTCGAAGCACACTGACCTGACCTTCTAAAAATTCTCTACAATTCGAAGTATCCTGGAAAAGCTGTTCCGATTGACAAAGATTTACTTAAATTATCCTTCAAAATTAATGCTGAATTGATTCAAGAAGATCCAGTTTCTATTGTGTGACATTTCAATAAAAAACTAAAGTACCTTGGAAGAATGTTTTTCAAAACTCTAGTGGGCCGTTAGCGTTTGTGTGTGACTACATCGGATCGGTAGAATCGCATTTTCGAGGTTCTGCCCATCTTCACATGCTCGCCTATGTCAACAATGCGCCTCAATTAGACAAAGATTCGGACAACTGCGTGGTATCATTTATAGACAACAAGTGCTCAACCAATCTTCGTTTGAGTGAAATTGCCGACATTATATTGACAGAAGAAGACATGAATCTTCCTTCCAAACTTCAGCTGCACAAACACAGGCCAACCAGCTACAAGGAACACAGAGCCAAATGTCGATTTGATTTCCCTCAACCCCCTATGCGTTCCACAGAAATCTTAAGACCCTTCTTATTTGACACATCTCCAGAAATTGTTGAGCAAGCACGACTGAATCTGAAGAAAAGTACAGCAGAAAATTGATAAACTTCCACGTGGAGCGAAATGTAAGGTGTCCTTTGAAGGTTTCATTCTTAAATGTAAATTAGACCACGATCAGTATCTGCTTCGCGATGTTAAACAGAAAGAAACAAATGTTCTTTTTGGAAGTTCTGTACCGTAAAGCATTGAAACGGGCCAGTAATGGGGAGAACATCAAGTGCTGTCTTTACTTAGCAGGGTGTGCGGGAACTGGGAAAAGCTTGTTAGTAAGGTAAATTTTATCGCATTCTTTTTGTGCCTCTGTTGAATCATCTAGTACCACTGAGTCTTTACTCCCTTTCTTGATGAAACTTTTCCCAATTTTCTGTCTCTTATATCTTTAATTTTGGAACATAAAAATGGGAATTTGCTGTGTTTTAGTGTTCTATATCAGGCTCTGATCAGGTTATTTCGTGATCATAGTTCGAATCCCTCGAAACCAGCAGTCTTCTTGTCAGCCTATACGGGTATGGCTGCGAAAAATATAGAAGGCTCAACTCTTCATAGTCTACTTGGTCTATGTTTTGGCACAACTCCTCAAAGCGTGCGCGAAGTTTCAACAAGTTCGCTCAACACCTATTGGTGCGCTTTAGCCGAAATGCGAGTTTTAATGATAGATGAAATTTCGTTTGTGGGTAGCAATTTTCTCCACTGCATTGATGAACGTCTTCGGGCTATTAGACAGATTGATAAACCTTTTGGTGGGTTGACTGTTCTCTGCTTCGGTGACATTCTTCAATTGGAGCCGGTTCGTGATGGCAACGTATTTGAAATTTGTAAAAGTCATTTTTCACAAATACCCGGAACAGTGTGGAGGAATTTTGAAATGTTTGAGTTAACGGAAATTATGCGTCAGCACGATAACTCCTGGTGTGAGTTATTACGCCGCTTGAGAGTGGGAAAGCTGTTACCCGAGGATTACGTCAGACTGAACAAATTAGTACACCAAAATGTTTCTGAAGGTATACCAAGAGCTTACAGATTGAGCTGTAAAGTTAAATCCCATAACGAAGAGGCCTTCGAAAATTTTTCTGGGGAAAAAATTCAAATTGATTCAGTGGATAAAATAAAAGGCGAGTTTGGTGATTGTGGCAATTTTTATGATGCGCTCCGGTTAGCCAAGGGAATGACGGTTGATCAAACCTCTGGCCTAAGTTCTAAGCTTAATGTAGCCGTTGGTTTGCCTTATATGATGACAATCAACGTAGATAAAGAAGACGGCTTTGTTAACGGCTGCACGGGTATTCTTATGGATATCACTTATCAGAACAGTTCTCCTTTTATTCTTTGACTTTGTTTCCGTGATCAAACAACAGGGAAGAATGCATGAACCGGAGTTGCTAATACTTATCCGTTTCAGTCGTCTAAAAACTGGATCCCAGTTTTCATAATCGTCCGAAGTTTTCGTTTAAAGAACCGTTCAAATTCATCTAGTCATTTCTCAATTGAGCGCTTACAGTCTCCCTTTGTCCAAGCTTCTGCACTTTCACTGCATAAATATCAGGGCAAAACAGCACATAATGGGCTAGCGCTGGATTTCCAAAGCGGTAGACCAGTATCTGCACTTCATTACATGGGCCTCAGTTGCTGCCCAAATGAACACGATAATTATATCATTGATAGTCTCTACGCTCATCAAGTTCAAGCCAACGATGAAGCAATTGCTAAAATGGATCGTCTGGAAGAATAATCCCTCTTACATTTTATGTTAAATTTTCCAGAGCTTGGTGAAGGAAGAGTAAACATACTATTCCACAATATTCAAAGCCTATCAAAATATTTTCCAATTGAAAAAAAAATTCTATTTATTGTAAAGAGTCCGACCTCATGATATTTGCTGAAACACGCCTTTTAGCAACGGACGCAAATCATGCTTTTGAGATTCCAGATTTCAGGATGTTTCAATTTGATTGGAATTTTGATAAAAGAGAACCTGCTGTAATAATAATCTATGTTTTTCATTTCGTCGTCAAGATTTTTGTTACGACCATATGACATCACAGCCACTTTTTGTTCTGCATGTTTTGAATTGCATGTGTGACGTCATTTTCGCTCTTAGTGGAGTGACTTTTTTTGTTCATGCGAGTGATTATATTTTTGGTCACACTTGACTTACCTCACTCTCAAAAATGACTTCCTCAATTTGAAATTGACTTTTATTTACTTTAATTCAAAGAGATAGGGTCAAATGGGTGTGTTTCACTCTAAATGAAGGTTAGTTGAGATCAGCTAATAGAGGCAGCAATAACTTATACAGATTTTTAATCAAAATATATCAGATCAGCCTTCAATGAAAAGACGAATTTTTCTGGTCTGCCTTTTTTAATGTTTTTTTAGACTGCCGATCTACGAATCTATTGCGGCTATTTTCTGGCAATCTGCCAGCTATGTTGTTGATACATTAAGAACAAATGCAAAATTTGTATTTCAAAACTTTTACGATAGAACCATAAATTTGATTTTTCAGTACAGCAATTTATTTTGGGCATTGTACTCTAACAATATCTTAGTTGGTAACGCATAGTAACTAAGAAGAGCTGGTAATAGTCAAGGTGAGAAGGTCATTCTGTAAATTTTCGATCCCAGATAAGTCCCTCCCAACTTTCTACCTCTACACCCCTGTCTCCACCCTTACCTACCTTGCTATCCCCCATCCCCTCCAACATTACCCATCCAATGACCTACCCGTCCCCTCATTAATCACTAAACCTACCAAACCCCCCAAGCCACCTACCACAATTTCTAACTAGAAATTGATTGTATCCTACAACAAATTGCTTTGTTTGTACTTATTTTCTGATGCTTCTGGTACCGCTAAGTTAGTTAAGATTTTTTAATTCAGGATTATTTGGGTCGTTTCCGGTTTTCCAACGGCAAATTTCTCTATTCCCCGCCACTTTGACTTGTTGAGTGGCTTTTACGCTCTTGACTTTTAGGCCATTTTTACTTTTTCGCGATCCAAATTTCGCTTCTTTACAATTGTCAGCAAGAGTCTGTTCTCAAATGTCTGTTTACTGTTAAAAATCAATCGAAAAATACGCAAACATTTGTTTATTTTTTAAACTTTAAATTTCGTTAGTGGTATTAGTGGTATAAAATAACCTCTAATTACGTCATTTGAAGCCCCCTTAATGAATTTTATTGCTTAGTTGCTCCTCCAACTTAAACAGGCTGCTATCGATGTGAGCTCGAGAGCAATTCTTCCGATGTTACGGGTTATATGCTATTTTAAACGTACCGGCTCGTTATAAACGACAAACCTTTGCTTGTTTAAAGCGCCTCTCGAGGTGGTTGTTGAAAGGAACTTCATTCAGCATTATGGTTAAGATGCAAAATCAGAGAAAATACAACGTGGTGGTTAAAGGCAAAAAAGGCAAAGGTTGGAATTGAACCCTGACTTTTGGATGTTCAAAGCACTAATAATGCCAACATGACTACTGTACCTTCTTCGACTTGTTTTCTTTTTGGTCATTGAAAAACACGGTTCCTGACTCGAGTGTTAGTCCTAGTTGGAGGGGGCTCTGATGCAAGGAGGAAGGAAATTTGGAATTCATTGGAGAGTCTGATAGTAACCGGTGATGTGAACAACTGACAGTAGCCTCTAGGTTATTGAATTTATTTATGTTTTTCACTTATATCAGAAATTTATTTTTGTATTTTTTTGCTTTGAATTTTAGAGATTATTGTTCATTTTGACTGCGAATGCGATTGATGATTGCTCAATCTGATTTCAACTTCCGACAGCAAAAGATGGTTGGTCCAATTGGTTTCGACAACTTGTTCACTTCACGCAGCTTTAATACTTTAATACGCGCATCATATTCGGGTTTGCGTACATACGTTGTCTTCAACCCTGAAAAAAAGTGTTGTTTTATCGGTTTTGAGCAGATCCTGGGTGACAGGGTTTTGCTTTTTGTCCTGCCGCCCGTTTTTAACAAAGTGCTTGTAATGGAAAACGTTTTTGAAATTACACACTTAAGCGTTGCAGCCGCCGAGATTTGTGCATGTCAGACTAAGGCGGTCAACAGACAGACAGTTCCTGATAACGGTTAATAAAAGTAGAACGAATTCTTATCTGAGTGACCTGGGGATATTCGCTCATCACAATATTATTACTGATACTTTTGTGTATTATTTTTGTTATTGTTGCTACTAATAATATTACTATCACCATTACTATTACTAATATTGTTTTTATCGATATTGTCAGTCATAATAAAAAAACTATTATCATTTTTTATCATTTTTTTCACAACCTAGACATTTCCATTTCAAATTCATTGTCATGGCATGCGAACAAACAATTAATTGAACTTTTTTAATTGTACCCAATACAAAAAAAACAATATGTAAGATCACCTATTTGTTCTGTAGCCTTGAAGAGTACATTGTATTGAGGGGAATAAAAAATCTTTTGTACTTAATCTTCTTTTTGATAACACAGTTCGAGCCGTCATGAGGTACAAAATGAGTTAGAATGTGATTATAAACACAAAACGACTAAGGTAGATTAAAATTCTTTCCAACATCAAGGAGTGTGGCTTTCTAATTCAGGGCTGGAGGTAGCTGGAAGTCAGTGTTAAAAGTTTACAAAAAAACTGCAAAGCAAAACTTTTGCATAAAAACACATACTCCTTTCTACTTTAAACTTCTTTCCACAGCAATAAATTTTAATGAGCTCTTTTTTAAGCTATCATTTCACACTCCTCAATTTTGGGATTTCTCTCAGCTATCTTTTCACAGCTCTGCAAAATTATATGCTCTTCGCTGCCTTAAAAATCGAGATTTTTATTTGTCTTTTGTCACATTTGAATCATTTTCGCCTTCTGATTCCCGCTGCTCTATCAGCAGGAAGTTCAAATCTTTTTGTTTCCTCATCAAATGCGAATAATTATTGACTTGTATATGGCTATGTGCTTGGGACGTTTCACTTTCTGTGACCTTCATTTGATAACTGTGCACCCATCTCTCTGTTTTTGCGTAGCCTTCGAGAGACACGGAAGAGATAGTTGCCTATGACTTTGTGGCGCTTTGGGTTGAGTGCATCTTCTTTAAGATCAACAAAGAATACTAATTAGGAATTGATTTTTTTCGCAAATTTCTTATTTGTGTAAAAAGATTCGTTGAATTTTTACTGTGCCTCATCTCTATCCTGGCATTTCCATCCTTATCGAGTGCCCTCTCCGCATGAAGTATGCCAAAGTCAAGCTCCTTTTGAGTATCATCAACGGCGTTTTTGAAATGGCTTTGTAGTCTAGCCATATTCTTGCTCGGATTAAGTTTTTGTTCAAATTTATATGTTAACAGAAAAAATACCAAATCAAATTTTGCATCACGCGCAGTATTCTAGCTATTCTGACAATAAGTCCTTTACTCAAATATCTGTGTCGAAGCTACAAAATCCCCAACTCAAGACCTTCTACACAGTCGTCTCTCCAAGCAATCCCCGATAACAATCAATCCCCACCCAGGTTGAGGTCCTCGTTCAAAAGTCCTTATGAAAATACCCATCCAGACTATTTTTGCTTATGAAAATACCCAGGCAGACCAAAAATGCCTATGATCCAGACTTTGCCTCGTTCAAAATTTTGGTGCGTTTATGTGCTCGTTCAAGAACTCTTATGAAAAGACCCGTACAGACCAAAATGCGATATGATCCAGACTTTGCCTCGTTCAAAATTTTGGTGCGTTTATGTGCTCGTTCAAGAACTCTTATGAAAAGACCCGTACAGACCAAAATGCGATATGATCCAGACTTTGGCTCGTTCGATTTATGAAAAGACTCAGAAAGACCGAAAAAGTTTATGATCCAGACTTTGGCTCGTTCAATTTATGAAAAGACAGGAGCTAAGACATACCGACAAAAATGGCGTACGAAACGTCGCTATTTGTTGGTTTCATCGGTTTTGCTTGTATGAAGCGTGGGTTTTTTCGGTTTCGTAGAAGTAATCCGTATTGGTTGTGAGAAGCGTCGGATAATCGAAATTGCCAGTCTCAAATTGCCAGTTGTAATAAAGTCATCGTCCTATCATCGTAGTAGTAGTAGTAGTAGTAGTAGTAGTAGTAGTAGTAGTAGTAGTAGTAGTAGTAGTAGTAGTAGTAGTAGTAGTAGTAGTAGTAGTAGTAGTAGTAGTAGTAGTAGTAGTAGTAGTAGTAGTAGTAGTAGTAGTAGTAGTAGTAGTAGTAGTAGTAGTAGTAGTAGTAGTAGTAGTAGTAGTAGTAGTAGTAGTAGTAGTAGTAGTAGTAGTAGTAGTAGTAGTAGTAGTAGTAGTAGTAGTAGTAGTAGTAGTAGTAGTAGTAGTAGTAGTAGTAGTAGTAGTAGTAGTAGTAGTAGTAGTAGTAGTAGTAGTAGTAGTAGTAGTAGTAGTAGTAGTAGTAGTAGTAGTAGTAGTAGTAGTAGTAGTAGTAGTAGTAGTAGTAGTAGTAGTAGTAGTAGTAGTAGTAGTAGTAGTAGTAGTAGTAGTAGTAGTAGTAGTAGTAGTAGTAGTAGTAGTAGTAGTAGTAGTAGTAGTAGTAGTAGTAGTAGTAGTAGTAGTAGTAGTAGTAGTAGTAGTAGTAGTAGTAGTAGTAGTAGTAGTAGTAGTAGTAGTAGTAGTAGTAGTAGTAGTAGTAGTAGTAGTAGTAGTAGTAGTAGTAGTAGTAGTAGTAGTAGTAGTAGTAGTAGTAGTAGTAGTAGTAGTAGTAGTAGTAGTAGTAGTAGTAGTAGTAGTAGTAGTAGTAGTAGTAGTAGTAGTAGTAGTAGTAGTAGTAGTAGTAGTAGTAGTAGTAGTAGTAGTAGTAGTAGTAGTAGTAGTAGTAGTAGTAGTAGTAGTAGTAGTAGTAGTAGTAGTAGTAGTAGTAGTAGTAGTAGTAGTAGTAGTAGTAGTAGTAGTAGTAGTAGTAGTAGTAGTAGTAGTAGTAGTAGTAGTAGTAGTAGTAGTAGTAGTAGTAGTAGTAGTAGTAGTAGTAGTAGTAGTAGTAGTAGTAGTAGTAGTAGTAGTAGTAGTAGTAGTAGTAGTAGTAGTAGTAGTAGTAGTAGTAGTAGTAGTAGTAGTAGTAGTAGTAGTAGTAGTAGTAGTAGTAGTAGTAGTAGTAGTAGTAGTAGTAGTAGTAGTAGTAGTAGTAGTAGTAGTAGTAGTAGTAGTAGTATAGTAGTAGTAGTAGTAGTAGTAGTAGTAGTAGTAGTAGTAGTAGTAGTAGTAGTAGTAGTAGTAGTAGTAGTAGTAGTAGTAGTAGTAGTAGTAGTAGTAGTAGTAGTAGTAGTAGTAGTAGTAGTAGTAGTAGTAGTAGTAGTAGTAGTAGTAGTAGTAGTAGTAGTAGTAGTAGTAGTAGTAGTAGTAGTAGTAGTAGTAGTAGTAGTAGTAGTAGTAGTAGTAGTAGTAGTAGTAGTAGTAGTAGTAGTAGTAGTAGTAGTAGTAGTAGTAGTAGTAGTAGTAGTAGTAGTAGTAGTAGTAGTAGTAGTAGTAGTAGTAGTAGTAGTAGTAGTAGTAGTAGTAGTAGTAGTAGTAGTAGTAGTAGTAGTAGTAGTAGTAGTAGTAGTAGTAGTAGTAGTAGTAGTAGTAGTAGTAGTAGTAGTAGTAGTAGTAGTAGTAGTAGTAGTAGTAGTAGTAGTAGTAGTAGTAGTAGTAGTAGTAGTAGTAGTAGTAGTAGTAGTAGTAGTAGTAGTAGTAGTAGTAGTAGTAGTAGTAGTAGTAGTAGTAGTAGTAGTAGTAGTAGTAGTAGTAGTAGTAGTAGTAGTAGTAGTTAGTAGTAGTAGTAGTAGTAGTAGTAGTAGTAGTAGTAGTAGTAGTAGTAGTAGTAGTAGTAGTAGTAGTAGTAGTAGTAGTAGTAGTAGTAGTAGTAGTAGTAGTAGTAGTAGTAGTAGTAGTAGTAGTAGTAGTAGTAGTAGTAGTAGTAGTAGTAGTAGTAGTAGTAGTAGTAGTAGTAGTAGTAGTAGTAGTAGTAGTAGTAGTAGTAGTAGTAGTAGTAGTAGTAGTAGTAGTAGTAGTAGTAGTAGTAGTAGTAGTAGTAGTAGTAGTAGTAGTAGTAGTAGTAGTAGTAGTAGTAGTAGTAGTAGTAGTAGTAGTAGTAGTAGTAGTAGTAGTAGTAGTAGTAGTAGTAGTAGTAGTAGTAGTAGTAGTAGTAGTAGTAGTAGTAGTAGTAGTAGTAGTAGTAGTAG